>NC_071258.1:24473702-24818702 GCF_023375685.1 Ictalurus furcatus
ACTAGTCAGTACATGAGTCTGCGATTCAGAGACTTTGATAAACATTGTGACTTCATCCACATCACCAGCAGTCCAGTGTTCCCACTGTCGAATGGCCTGGCAGAAAGAACGGTTCGCAGTGCAAAACAGCTGATGGAGAAATCTCACAGAGCTGGTACAGACGTATTCCTTAAGCTCCTAAACCTGAGAAACATTCTCCGTGATCCAACGTTGGGTTCCCCGCGCAACACCTGCTGTCACAACAGACATTGTCAGCCATTACTGTTAATTCTAGACTGTTGGAGACAGTACCCAAACATGCCCAGCAAGTCCCTGCACCGCTACTTAATAAGAGGATGACCCAATAGCAATAGTACAACACATCAAGTCACCCACTGCAGCCATTGGTAGAGGGACAGGATGTCAGCAAACCCCAAAAGGATACTCGCACCTTGGCATGGTGAAAGAGGTGAATAAGGATCCTCGGTTATACACTATCCAATGCAATGGGAGAACATATTGGAGGAACTGACGTCACATCCTACCTGTTGCAGAGTCCCCTCCATCATCACTCACCCCCAAGAACACTCAAAACACCACTACACATGCAGAGGACCTTGCTCCCCCTACACAACACTCACCACAAATACACATTCCACAACCAGAATACACATCTACTCACCTGCCAAAGCACACAGTCTCCCAATAAGGTCAGCAATACACCTTACAGAACACATTCAGGTCGCATTCGCAAGCCGAGTTCCAGTAATGGGATGTTTAGTGACACTTTGGTTCTTATTTTGAATGCCTGCTAAACGTGTTTAATATGCTCATTTCCATATTGGTAGTATCATTCTTTGTTGATGTGTTTTCTTCATGCTTACAGAGATCATCTTCAGATTTGTATCTATTATTGTTCAGTTATTCACTGTAATGGATACATGTTATAATACATTTACATCATTTACATTTATTCATTTAGCAGACGCTTTTATCCAAAGTGACTTACAAATGAGGAAATACAAGCAAAGAACAATATAAGCAGTGCTACTATACAAGATCTTTAATTGAGTTCTAGAAGAAGCAAAGTGCGCAGAGTAGAGGTGTAAGAACCAGAGTAAGGATTTTTTTTTTTTTAAGGGGTTAGTTACGTGTTCACGGAAGTGGTGGGTCCTTAGCTGTTTTTTTGAAGATAATGACAGATTCTGCTGTCTGGATTGAGGTTGGAAGTTCATTCCACCACTGAAGGACAGATAGTGTGAAGGTTCTGGAAAGGGACCTTGATTCCAGTTTTGGTATGACAAGAGCCTGGACTAGTAGTTGTGTAGCCTGTTTGGTGAAATAGGGTCTGATTTTCTTGATGTTGTACAGAATGAACCTACAAGACTGTGCAGTTGTTGAAATGTGGTCTGTAAATGTCAAGCTATCATCAAGAATCACCCCAAGGCTCCTGGCTGTCCTGGTTGGCTTGAGTGTGGTTAAGCCGAGCTGTACAGTGAGGTTGTGCTTGATTGAGGGACAGGCTGGGATGACGAGAAGCTCAGATTTTGCCAAGTTAAGCTTAAGGTGGTGTTCCCTCATCCAGTTTGAGATGTCAGACAGGCAAGCAGACATTCGTGTAGAGACAGATGGATCATCAGGTTGGAAGGACAAACAGAGCTGGGTGCCATCAGCATAGCAATGATATGTGAAGCCATGAGACTCAATCACCTGCCCCAGAGATGTAGTGTAAATAGAAAAGAGCAGTGGACCCAGAACTGACCCCTGAGGAACCCCAGTTTCCGAAATACCTCCCCTCCACAATACCTTGAAGGATCTGTCTGAGAGATAGGATTCAATCCAGTGCAGAGCCGTTCCGGTGACACCTAGGCTGGAGAGAGTTGACAGGAGGATCTGATGATTCACAGTGTCGAAAGCCACAGAGAGGTCGAGTAGGATGAGGACAGATGATCTAGAGGTTGCTCTTGCTAGTCGTAAGGCTTCAGTGACGGAAAGCAGAGCAGTCTCCGTGGAGTGATTGCTTTTGAAGCCAGACTGCTTGGTGTCCAGGAGGTTGTTCTGTGTGAGAAAATTGGAGAGTACATTAAAAACATCCCTTTCAAGGATTTTGGAAAGAAAAGGGAGGAGGGAAACAGGTCTGTAGTTGTCAACCGCAGCAGGGTTAAGTGACGGGTTTTTAAGCACTTCTATTCTTATAATAGAAGTCATTCATATTCTTGGTTGTTGATCATATTGATCAATGTCATATTCCATTATTGATCATTAAGTATGTTTACTTTCTTTCTTTGATAGGAAGTTTCAGCTAAAGGAAGGGATGTAGATCATTGTGATAAATGATCTGTACAGAAGTACAACATGATTTGTATATTCCAATATGCTATGCTCTAAATGTGTTGGGCTCTTTAAGAACACCCTTGCCCCTCAGTGCACATGTACTAGGAACCCACATGAGCTATGTTAATAGGTGATGTGTTGTGTTTGTGACACGAGTTGTGTTAATAAAATCGCGTTCACATTTGGCGGTCGTTGTGTTTATCTATGGGACAGACAACAGTTTCCTTCAAGAAATACAGACATAGTTGTATGTATAATTTCATAATGGCACAGCTTCCCGGTCAAACAAATATATTTATTGAATAAAAAATCAAAATATCAGGTCAGGAGATGAGATTTTGTCGAGTTTAGATGCCTTCCCTCCCTCCATGACTGCAATACTTTTGATGGAAAATTAATCCCATAGTGATGAACAAAAGACTAAGCTACCAATGTCCAATTACTACCAATGACATTACAGCTAATTTGCCAAAAGACAAATATAGTTAACTTGTGTCTTGAAAATATGCATTACTCATGAGCTACTAGCTAATGTAATAAGTTACCTAAAGTTTAGCTAAGGCAATATATCATGGCCATACAGGCTAATGTACTGTACTCAGTGGAGACACTACAGGTGAATACCATAAAATTTGTGTCTAATAACGTCATCACAATCACCAGATTGATATACAAATGATGTGTTAACTAATTCAAATGCACTAATTTGCATACATTTGACAAGACACTACAGGTGAATAGGATAAACAAAATAACTAAAGCAGACCACCACAGATCTTCCCCAGTTATTGACTTACATTAGGAGTCTTTTCCCCTGAAATGTTATGTTTAAATATGCAGATTAGCTTGTTTTGGTTAATTTAGAAGTAATCTACAGATGCAAACAGACGGAGGGTAGTAGGCTTAAAATAAACACCATCTAAATGTGTATTTTGGCAAATTTCTTTCCATTAGAGTAAAAGAAGACATGGAAGCAAAATAGACCAAAATCTCAAAACTGACTACTACATGAAAAAAGTGTCCTGCTTTAAACAGTAACTTCATAATTTTGATTGTAGACTCCTCATCTAATAACTATCCATTCTATTAGTTTGGTGTATGCTGATAGAGCTTTAAATGATACAGACAGCCCCCCCTCAAATGTGAAACTAAGTCCTTGTCACCATCAGTTATGCTCTGTGTGTTTTTTTTTAAAAAAAGAAACAATTATGATAACTTTTTTCCACTTGAGCCCCTACCCCCCAAAATGTCTGTGCATGTCCCTGTTTAGCTATATAGGCTGCTTGCCTTACAAGTCATGTGACATGTGGAAGCAGTTCAAAAAACAAACAAACAAACAAATAAACAAAAAAACATTGGCAATACACTAGGAATACACTGTGAATGAAAATAATAAAGAAAGGAATAAAACATGACAGGGTGGTGTGATGTGGCCTTATGCGAAGCAGAAGTTGATTTTTTTCCCTCTTGTACCACAGGAATATGCCAATGATTATTTATTTATTTATTTATTTATTTATTACAGAACCATCTATGGGGGGAACATGGCTTAACATGTTTGCCTCACACCTCTGGGGTTGGTGGTTCGATTCCTGACTTCAATTCCCGTCTCCTGCAGGGTGCATGCAGAGAGCTTGTATGTTCTCCCTGTTCTTGGGAGTTTCCTCCTCCATTCCAAAAACATGTGTTGTAGGCTGATTGGCATTTCCAAATTGTCATAGTGTCTGTTCAGTTGTGTCCTTCAATTGGTTGGCCTTTGAAAGGAAACTCAGCTTTTTGCACATTAATAGAACAATATAGACAACTTTCCAAGATTTTCACCTCATTAAAGTGATAAATCTGGTAAAAAATAAATTAACGAAATTTTCCTTCTTACATTATCCCAGAGTTGTTTGCTTCTTTAGATATTAACATGTTTATTTTTTCACTGGATCAAAGGCTAATATTGCTTACTATAAGGGTAGCTTCACACATTTATACACTTTTACCTCAAACCATGTTGAGGAATGTCTTTTAATCTGAGTGTAGGATAATTTAGACATGATGCAACTGGTCATACTGTTTACTGAACCTTTGTTACAGTAAAGTTCAGACACCAAACATGTCTTGGCTAATGGAGTACATTTGTGGAAGAAACTGTACATTCCTTTTTGGTGAACACTTCAAGAAGTGTTTATGTGCCATCATCTAGAAATAACTTTTAAAAAATTACATTGCTATCTTCACTATCAGTAGTACAATTCTAATAACACTAAAATTTTTCTGTTGGTTTTTGTGCAGATTCAGATATGTCAAGTGACAGTGTTGGCATGATGCCCACTGATGAAGACTCTTCTGATGAAGAAATGAGGAGATGTGCACTGCAGGACATGGAGGAAAAGGAGGAGAGAAACACATTCTCATTCCCTCCATCACTGTTTCCCATTGCAGATTTTCCTTTCCCCTCTCAGAGCCCCACGATTGAAGAGCAGTCAGCATTCTTTACCAAACCATCCCTGGTGAGCATAGCAAACGTGTCTGTTTCACTGCAATGTGCTTCAGTTCTCATATGTTGATAGAAATGGAGAATGTGCAGATAGAAAGTAGGATTGAAATTGCAGAAATATTTTTTTTGTTTTTGGGGGAAGCAAAACTGAAAAAACAAATGTTGTTCTTGCAAAGATCCAATATTTTTTTAATTATTGACCCAATGAGTTTAATATTACTGATATTTGAGAAATTTAGTTCTGTGAATCAAATTTCCTGTGTGATAAATAGCCTTTTTGACCTGCCAAAAATTAATGGAGAAAGTGAGAAAAGTGGTAAGCTAAAATATAAATTAAATATCTAGTCAGAGGACATTCATTTCCACTCTTTTGTCTGGCTCATGTTCTTTAGGTTTTTATCTAATCTAAATTAATTTTGCGTCAAATTTACAGCGGCCTGATAACAATCACAAAATGGACATTTCTCATTTCCTTTCTTCAACTATGACACAAGGTATCATTGAAGAGAGGCACCACTGTCAAAGCACCCTGGTGTTTTTTGCCTGTGGTCATCTCTACTAAAGTGCATACAGTAGGTCAGTGCCAAACATTAGGGTGTCACTCAGATAACAAAATTTCACCAAAAAATTATTTAAACCCAACCTACCGTAAATAATGTAGTTCGGTATCTACCTTTATACTTCTACAGAATCAACAATTCACATCAGCATTAAACTGTTGTATTGCAGTGGCAGCAGAAATTGAATGTAGCCTGCATTAGTCTAAAGTATTCATTTGATACATCCAGCGGGTGTGGGTTCCTAACATTCAACAGAAACAATGTTCAGAATTTTTGGCATGAGTGATTTTTCTCCCCAATTTGATCACCTGCCAATTCCCACCCAGCAGCCAGCTCTCCCCTATCATATCACTGCTACCAACTGGAAATGGTGAGGACTAATGTGCTTCTGGGACATGTAAAGCCACCCAATCACATGAATTACTGCTCATTCTGCATCACAGGACAGCATAAAATACTCAGAGGAAAGCACTATCTACCCTCTTCTGCATACATGAGATGCCAATGCACAGGATTGGCTTGTGTAGCTGTGATTGACAGGGGGGAGAGAGAAAATGCCATCCCTCCCATCCAGAGAATACGGCCAATTTTGCCCCCTTGGCTGCCAGCCACAGATGGCTTTGATGAGTGAGATTTTTTTTAAAATTCATTTGGCTATCTAGGTACAAACCAGGTGTGTGTGGTGCTTCACATCTAAAAGAACAAACAAGCAAACAAAAAACTATGCACACAGCTGCATCAGCTTTATCCAGCTTAAAATTTTTCTGGACCATTACTGTCACGTTCCGAGGGTGGAGACGGAAGCAGTTGCAAGTGACCGAATCAAAGCAGAATAATCCAAAGGAAGAGTCAAAGTTCGTAGTCGTGAAAACAGGCAGGAGTCAGGCGATCAGGCAAACAAACAAAACGAGGCTAGGCAGAAATCGAGGTCGGGGACGTAAACACTGGTCAAATTCACTTAATCAAAACTCACAAGAAAACGGGTTGGCAAAACGGCAGAGAGCAAGTCTACTAAACGTATTACTTCACAAAGTCTGTTTGCTTCTAAAGTCTCTTAAATGCTGTAGTGGGAGTGTGTGTGTGTGATTGGAAGCAGCTGTGTGCGATTAGAACTCCGGGGAAGGTGAGCGCATGCATGTGTGGGAAGTGTAGTTCTCAGCGGCCATGTTTGTAGTCAGCGGTGCCTCCTGGGAAACTGAGTCTTGGCTTGGCTGTGATATGATAATTATGCTCAACATTGTGCTAGTAAATGAGTTTTCTGATCATGGTTTTAGTGGTGCTTTAGGTGTAAGGAAATATATGGTAAAAATTATGAAGTTAATAATGATATTAATAATGTTTCTTTGTATTACAGGCTGTAAGCTCATTAGCGCAGAGATACAACGGTGTATCCACAAACTACCAAGGCCTGGATGGCTTCTTCACGCTGGGGCTAGACTCCAGGTCTGTTCCATTGAGTCCGGCTCCATCACACGCTCCTCCAGAGATACATACACACCCCACAAACTCAGAGGCCTTTATGTTAGGTCAGTACTAATGCAAACAGTCCAAAATTCTCTGGTGAATAAAATTGATTTCTATGTCAATACTCAATCAGTACAATGTATTTCATCATACCTAATGGTAAGTGTTTAGTTTATATTTAGATTATTTAATTTTAGTTTATTTAAGTTTATTTATGTTATAGATACTGAGATTGGTGTAGTAATTCAAAGTGGAAAATCTTTATACTCCTTGTCAGTAGTTATAATGGATTATATATGCAATCCAGGCTACAACTTTGCCAAAAGTGTTATCTTTTCATTTGTGTTATTGTTCCATATGGAGTGGAACCATTTAATAAGTAATGTAGAAAATGAAAGACATTTATTGTCAGTCAAGAGGGACAGATTATGTCCACCGGAGATAATACTATGATATAAATGGAGGATGCATTAGCTAAGGGAGCACTTCAAACGCTTCCTGTACTCACTGTCATGTTTTTTTTTTTTTTTTTTTTTTTTTGTGTGTGTGTGTGTGTATATGTGTAACCCAGTGGAGTTTGGTACAAGCTGGATTTTCTTTATTCCTTTCTACACTATTCCTGTCCTCAAGATTTTTCTTATTTTTGGCAAAAAACGGTAGAAGATGAGTTAATAAAGACTTTATGTCCACCTGAGGCTTGAGGCATGAGACAATAATACAATACGGATGGAGTTTTTTTTTAAGCTTAGGAAGCTCATCCTAGCTCTGATTTGCTTTGTATCTTAACCCAATAGTGCCATTATTGGTCTGATTCTCATTCATCTTTAACAAATGTGCTTAAAGGTAGTGTAATTAAAAAAAAATATATATATATATATATATATATATATATATATATATATATATATATATATATATATATATATGGGCAAATGTAAGGATCTGAGCTACTTTGACAAGGGCCAAATTGTGAGTGTTAGACAACTGGCATAGGGCATCTCAAAAATGGCAGGTCTTATGGGGGGTTCCCAGTATGTAGTGGGTAGTACCTATCAAAAGTGGTCCAAGGAAGGACAACCAGTGAATCAGCAATAGGGCCATGGCCATCCAATGATCACTGATGAGAATGGCGAGCGAAGGCTAACCTGTCTGGTCTGATCCCACAGAAGAGCTACTGTAGCACAAATTTCTGAAAATGTTAATGCTGGCTGTGATAGAAAGGTGTCAGAACACAGTGCATTGCACCTTGCTGGATATGGGCTGTGTAGCCACAGATCAGTCAGTCAGAGTGCCCATGCTGACCCATGTCCACCGATGAAAGTGCCTACAATGGCCATGTGAGCATCAGAACTGGACCATGGAGCATTGAAAGAAAGTGTCCTGGTTTGATGAATCACATTTTCTTTTACATCATTTGGATGGCTGGGTGCGTGCGGCACAAACAAGTCCAATCCATGGAGGCCACACCTCGCTACTTACAGGACTTAAAGGATCTGCTGCTAATATTTTGGTGCCAGATACCATGACACACCTTCAGAGGTCTTGTGGAGTCCTGTTTTGGTGGCACAAGGGGGACCTACACAATATTAGGCAGGTGGTTTTAATGTTATGGCTGACCGGTGTATATTTGTATTTCATAACTGAAATTGAAACAGCTTTCTGTATTGCATTATCAGGCCAGTTTTTCCTCCAGGTGTTTTTTTTTTTTTTTTTTTTTTTTTTTTTTTAAAGTAAGTAAATGAAAAATATATAAAACCTGTATTTTTACAGCACTATGCTATTCAGACCATAATTATTCTGTGTTTAGATGAATGGCCCAATAAAATACTGCAGGGTAACAGCCACTGCACAGATTATGCCATTCTCATATATCCATTTATTCCCCTGTTCCATTTTCCCCACACTTAATGAGTTACTCTTAAGAGAGCATAAGTTAGAATGTAAACACTAATATTTCCATTAGTACTTTCTAAGATTGCCATTAATACAGTATGGAGGAAGTCAGTGGAGACAAACAGAACTCTAATGGCCTCATTTTTACAGTTGCAATCAAAATTATTCAACACCCATTTCAAATCACGTTTATTGTGAAAATTTACAGACTTTCATTTGTTTGTACAAGTTTGAACAAGTCAAACAAAAGCAATTGGAATAGTTCAACACAATGAATGCAACCAGATTTCTGAGAAGGCAGGTTGTGAAAAACCCTTGAGTGACTGCAAAAGACCTGAAGCAAAACTTGATGGCAACAGGCACTGAGGTTTCAGTGAGCACAGTAAGGTGTGTACTAAACGCAGAAGGTTTCCCTAACAGACGTACAACACTACTGACCCAAAAGCACAAGAAAAGTTGGCTCAAAATCATATAAATAAGGCACAGAAGTTTTGGGATTCTGTTCTGTGGAACGATGAAACAAATCTGGAACTTTTAGGCACGATGGATCAGCTGCATGTCTGGAGGAAGAAGAATGAAGAGCACCCTGTCCACGTCTGCACTGGAAACCTGCAGTGTGTGGAAGGCAAGATGTCAATGAAGTATTAGGAAATCCTAGGAGAAAACCTCATGCCATCTGTGAGGAAGCTGAAGCTTGGGCCTCATTGGACCTTCCAACAGAACAATGATCCAATCATACCTCAAATTCCACCAAGGCATGGTTGTAGAAGAAGTCCTACAAGGCCATAACAGTCACCTGCCTTGAACCCCATAGACGATCTCTGGTGGGATTTGAAGAAGGCGGTTGTAGCACACAAACCCAAGAATATTACTGAACTGGAGGCCATTGCTCATAAGGAATGGGCTAAGATTCCTCAGGAAGGCTGCCAGAAGGTGGTGTCTGGCTATGCATCTTGTTTGCAGCAGGTCATAACAGCAAAAGGGTGCTCTACTGAGTACTAAAAATGCTTGCCATGAAGGGGTTGAATAATTTTGAGACTGGAGAAGTCATTATAAATTGCATTTTCAGTTGAATTTGGGGAAACCACTTGAAGCATTCGTTGTGTTTAACTATTTCAATTGCTTTTGTTTGATTTGTTCATTGCAAACAGCTGAAAGTCTGTAGATTTTGATAATAAACCTGATTTGCAATGGGGGTTGAATAATTTTGATTTCAACTGTAGATGCTATATATCAAAATGTTTCCTTAATGAGAGGCAGGAAAGGTCATATGAGTGATGTTTCCCTGTCAGCAGTGTCTGCTTTTCCTCTGCTCATTTTTTCTTTGCAGCATATAGCCATCACTCTTTTTTCTCATCCTTTTTTATTCCTCAGAGTGCCATGATCTAATAGGTTTATTGGTCTGTCTCTCTAGCTCGCATTCCCCTGAGCACAGTGACAAGGGCAGCAACCACTGAGCTGGAAAATGGCTTAATTATAGCCTTCATTTAAGACACAGAAAGGAGACATGTGTTAACCCCAGAGACATGTCTCTCAGTATGCATGCATCTGCTGCTCCCTTAATATGTAGTGTCTGGCTGTCTTCAACTTTCTAAAACTCAGGAAAATAACTTTAGTATGTCCATGACTTAGGGACATAAATTCATTAGCGAAAGCTAATCTAAGTTATGCACTTTGACATTTTGCTCTTTGAGTATTCAACTGTAACTCAAGTATAGACTATCAGGCTAATATGTTCACAAAAAAGGATACTGGAAACAGCACACTTGGAACACAAGGAATTATGTGATAGATTCTAGTGATTTTTGATGTTATCTATGGCTTAACTGCTTTAGTTTGAATTCAGATCTAAGTAAATGCCATAGATAGGGAGACAGGTGAATGGACAGACAGACAGACAGACAAAGAGATGGTCAGGTAAATCACCAGACATAAAGGCAGATAAAGAGTGATGGACAGACACATACAGATAGAAAACAAGATAGAAAACAAGTAAACATAGACAGGTGAATAGACAGATAGGATGACAGTAAATGTACAGACAGACAGGTAGATGGATGGGTGAATGGAAAGACAAATAAAGAGACAGACACATGAATGGATATATACATGTAAGGATGGATGGATGGACATAGACACACACACAAAACATTGTTCGAATAATGCCAAAGTTTCTGCTCTCTCTCTCTCTCTCTCTCTCTCTCTCTTTCACTCTGTCTCTCTCTCTCTCTCTCTGTAGGTAACAGTATCTGGAGGCCAGAGAGTAGCCTTCTAAATCCTGCAGAGGCAAAGCTTGTTGGTGTAGTAATTAACAACCAGCCAATCAGCATCAACTCACGATCTTTTACACCAATACGTAAAATGGAACCATCTTGGAGGCTGAGTCAATCAGGTATGATATTTCTTATGTAGTTTCTATGCACTTAAATGGAAATTTTTCATGTGCACATTAGAAAAACTAGCATGGAAATAGCAGCAATTTGACAAAATGAATATATATATATATATATATATATATATATATATATATATAGTATCTCACAAAAGTGAGTACACCCCTCACATTTTTGTAAATATTTGATTATACATTTTCATGTGACAACACTGAAGAAATGACACTTTGCTACAAAGTAAAGTAGTGAGTGTACAGCTTGTGTAACAGTGTAAATTTGCTGTCCCCTCAAAATAACTCAACACACAGCCATTAATGTCTAAACCGCTGGCAACAAAAGTGAGTACACCCCTAAGTGAAAATGTCCAAATTGGGCCCAAAGTGTCAATATTTTGTGTGGCCACAATTATTTTCCAGCACTGCCTTAACCCTCTTGGGCATGGAGTTCACCAGAGCTTCACAGGTTGCCACTGGGGTCCTCTTCCACTCCTCCAAGACAACATCATGGAGCTGGTGGATGTTAGAGACCTTGTGCTCCTCCACCTTCCATTTGAGGATGCCCCACAGATGCTCAATAGGGTTTAGTCCATCACCTTCACCCTCAGCTTCTTTAGCAAGGCAGTGGTCATCTTGGAGGTGTGTTTGGGGGCGTTATCATGCTGGAATACTGCCCTGCGGCCCAGTCTCCGAAGGGAGG
The DNA here is from genome assembly GCF_023375685.1 of Ictalurus furcatus. NCBI lineage: Eukaryota > Metazoa > Chordata > Actinopteri > Siluriformes > Ictaluridae > Ictalurus > Ictalurus furcatus. The sequence continues at coordinate 24,485,507 of NC_071258.1, forward strand.
GGATCATGCTCTGCTTCAGTATGTCACAGTACATGTTGGCATTCATGGTTCCCTCAATGAACTGTAGCTCCCCAGTGCCGGCAGCATCCATGCAGCCCCAGACCATGATACACCCATCACCATGCTTGACTGTAGGCAAGACACACTTGTCTTTGTACTCCTCACCTGGTTGCCGCCACACACGCTAGACACCATCTGAACCAAATAAGTTTATCTTGGTCTCATCAGACCACAGGACATGGTTCCAGTAATCCATGTCCTTAGTCTGCTTATCTTCAGAAAACTGTTTGTGGGCTTTCTTGTGCATCATCTTTAGAAGAGGCTTCCTTCTGGGACGATAGCCATGCAGACCAATTTGATGCAGTGTGCGGCGTATGGTCTGAGCACTGACAGGCTGATCCCCCACCTCTTTAACCTCTGCAGCAATGCTGGCAGCACTCATATGTCTATTTCCAAAAGACAACCTCTCGATTTGACGCTGAGCACGTCCACTCAACTTCTTTGGTCGACCATGGCGAGGCCTGTTCTGAGTGGAACCTGTCCTGTTAAACCGCTGTATGGTCTTGGTCACCATGCTGCAGCTCAGTGTCAGGGTCTTGGCAATCTTCATATAGCCTAGGCCATCTTTATGTAGAGCAACAATTCTTTTTTTCAGATCCTCAGAGAGTTCTTTGCCATGAGGTGCCATGTTGAACTTCCAGTGGCCAGTATGAAGGAGTGTGAGAGCGATGACACCAAATTTAACACACCTGCTCCCCATTCACACCTGAGACCTTGTAACACTAACAAGTCACTTGACACCGGGGAGTGAAAATGGCTAATTGGGCCCAATTTGGACATTTTTACTTAAGGGTATACTCACTTTTGTTGCCAGTGGTTTAGACATTAATGGCTGTCGGTTGAGTTATATTGAGGGGACAGCAAATTTACACTGTTACTCAAACTGTACACTCACTACTTTACATATATATATTAGGGATGCACCGAAATGAAAATTCTTGGCCGAAACCGAATATAATGAAAAACTTGGCCGAAAGCCGAAGGGCAGAAGCGAACACGTTTTTTTTTTTTTTTTCGCATTGTTTCCATTTATTTTGCCATTTTTTTCACCATTGCATAAATTAAATAGTCAAAATGTGCTTTTTACTATTTTGTCTTGCTTTTCAAAGAAAAAAATCAATTACAAAAACTACAATTTCAAAATATTTATTTAACACTGAACATTTTTTTTTTCATTCCAGCAGGCATAGGCTACCAACAAGGCACAATATAACTTTAAATAAATAAATGAGTAAAATAAAAATATTTGTATGTGGTCATCTTTGAGCCCCCCTTGAATAGCCTATGTTAGGCCTATAACTGACTGCTGAAAGAATGGAACACACCGTAGCCTACAACAAAAAGTGCATTGACAAGAGTGCAAAAAATGGTTCTATTTGGTTCTATACGGCTGATTATATTGGGCATATATACCGCTCGCGTCCCTGTACACCTCACGGAGTATTATAGTAGATATAGTATAGTTCGTTACGTTGTTAATGTTATGTTCCTTGATAAGATTTAGTTAGTTTAAACTATAGGTTAGTTCATTTAGTCCCCGCTGGTTTTTCCACTCCCAGTCCATAGTACTAGTTCATGTTTCTTGTTTTGACCCTGTTTTCTGTGACCGCGACTTTGATTCCCTTTGCCTGTCTTGACAACGTTCTTTGGATTACGATTTGGATTTGTCTGCCTGCCCTTAAATAAATACGTGTTTACCTGCTTCCGTACTCTACTCCCTTACGTCTTGCGACGTGACAGAATACTCCAGAACAGAAACAAAAACGTAAACATCCGAAGAGCACGTAGCTCGTGCACGCGCGTGCCCCCTCATCGAGGTCATGACGTTCGCGTGTCTCACTCTGGTTGCTAGGCTATTTGGTCGCGTCATCAAACACGTCATTGTTCGGTCAAATTTATTCTGCATTTTCACTTATTAATTTCGGTTGCCGAACATTGCATCTCTCTCTCTCTCTCTCTCTCTCTCTCTCTCTCTCTCTATATATATATATATATAGAGAAACACCTTGCTACCAGAAATACTGTGAAAGCTTGTAATTGCAACTTTTGCCTGAACTATTTTGAAGTAATTCCAGACAGTCAGAGACAATTGAGCTGAGTGGGGCAGGGCCAAAAGGTGACATCCAAAGGTACACACTAATGGTGTGAATAGTTATTTGTAAAAATCACATGAGAAGCATACATGTTTACAGCTTTACAGATTTGCAGCATTTACAAAATCATAGTCAGCCACAGCAGTAAAGTTAAGCTTTAATTGCACATTCAGCTTTAATTGCAAACACAAATGTCTGACTTTACCACTAGCTTCTCTTTTCTTCTTCTTTGCTTCTATGTAGTGCTTAGCACAAACTACTCCTTGTAACTAAACAGTACAATGTTTTAGAAATTGTAGCTAACCTACCAAGCCACCTAAACATAACATTACACTAAAGTTAGCCAACCAAATAGTAATGGTTACATTAACATTATGTGTCCATCTCTACCCATCTGAATGTAGCCATCTGACATCTGACTAGTTAGTTTGGGTTTCATTAGGTTAGCTAGCAAATTAAAGCTATTGTAAACTGTAAATTAGTCAAATTTGCTAGCAGTCATGAGAGCAGTTGGTATTCACGAAAGTCCCATAATTTCAGATGTGTTGTACATTTATGCATAACGTGACTAGCTAATGTAAACTTCAATTGATCAGCTTCAAATCATATACAGTAAATCTCATTTCATATTAATGGTATTAACTAAAGCAATATTAAATAAAGCAGGCCAGCACAAATCCATAAATTAAGACAAATAAAACCAGCCATTCCATTAAGAATGTCACTGTAGAACAGGTAGATGGGCCCAAGCACTTTATAAGTTGGTTACATTTGCTGAGGTGGCATCTTTTAATGCAGTGCAAAAACTTCATTACAGCCAGCACTAAGTGACAGATAAGTGACTGATCTGGTATGTCTTAAGCTACAGTACAATGTGTCTCATACTCCCTAGTGTGCTGCAGACCATTTGCTTCCTGCAGAAACAAGCCCCTTCTGGTTTTCAAATATGGTATCAGGGAGACACTTTGCTTAAAATAAAAAAAAATAATAAAAAAAAAAAGCAAAAAAACAAACAAACAAACAAACAAAACAATTAAACACAGCAATCTCTTTGTGCTTGGTATCCAGTGTCACCTGGGTACAGTAGATATACTGTACATATTTTTAACCCTAACCCTCATGCAAACACTTACACACAATTTTACTAAAAGATTAAGAGGCCCATGGGAGCACATGACAACTTTTCTTATTTTCTTCAGACAGCTAGAAATATCACATCTTTCCAAAATAATAACTAATAATAATAAAAGGCTCCTCCACCTTCCTGAACTGTTACCCAGATTAAACATTCCATGAGATGAAATCTAGAGTGTACCACTATATCTATTTATAGTGTCAAAATCTGATTAATATTTTATGCAGCAGCTCCTCAACAAGGCTGAATACACTGTTTACTTCATGCCTCGTCCACTTAGACAGACAGTGTGTTGATCAGTGCACTGATGACATTGATAACACCAAAGACAACAGCAAGAAACACATAAATGTTCACTGTAGGTGTGATTTACTGAAACACATTTACAGCCCTCTGTGATTAAAGCAGAGCTGATGAGATTAATACACTGGCCAAAGCACGCACACACACACAAACACACACACACACACACATACACTGTAGAGGCATCATTGCTCCATGATTCCTGAACACTTGAATAAGAAGTAGTATAAAGACCAAGAAAAGATTTATAACTAGAATTAACACCCAAATGAGTTCTATAATGCACACTAATTTATGGCTAGGATTAGAACTAGGAATTAGATCAGAATTAGACATAGGATCAGAACCTAGAGGCCTAGAACTACTACTGGGACTAAGCAGGATTGACGCTACAGTAGGTCAAAGAAAGGATCAGGAAAGGTGTTATCTAGGGTAAGAATGTCTGGGTTACGCATGTAAACCTGTTCCCTGAGAAGGGAATGAGATGTTGCGTGAGCTTCATGCTGTGGTAACACCTCTGCACGTGACTGGTAACTGAAGTTTGTGTAAACTCACACCAATTTATGGCTTGCTGCGGTCAGGTAATGTGGCATTACGTGCGTCGTATAACTATAAGCATGTCATCAGCTTCCCTTTGTCTGAAGCGAAAACGCAATTACAAACATACTCAAGTATGGCAAAGCTACGCAATATCTCATTCCCTTCTCAGGGAACAGGGTTGCATGCATAACCCAGATGTTCCCTTTCAGTGGGAACTCAACGTTGTGTGAGCTTCACACTGTGGGAATGAGTATACCCAATCCGTCATACTGAGAATAAGGTCTGTGTCTGAGGGTCACTGTAAGATCCTCGACCAAACTTTAATGCCGAATGAATGTGTGTGGCGTAGACCACCCCGCCACAGCACGTTGATACACATTGCCTCCAAACACAAACCTCAGGAACTTCCTGACTGGGCAATGAAATATGCTTCTCTTTTAGATCCATCATCACAAACCATTCCTCAAACTGAATCTGTGGAACAATAAGTTTGAGCGTCAACATCCTGAACCTGTATATCCGAAGAGTATGGGTCAGATGAAGCAGATCTAAAATTGGCTCCATACTCCCATCTTTTCTGTGCACCAGGAAATAATGGCCTTAAAAACCTGCCTCTCTCAGAGAAAGAGGTACATGTTCTATGGCCCCTTTGTCCAAGAGAGATCTTACTTCCTGCACTAACGTCGGACTCTGGTCTGTGCTGACTACTGTGGTGAGCACGCCATGGGGGGTCGAGCTATGAACTGGACCCAATACCCTTTTCTATGGAGGACAGAACCCATGGAGATACATTTGGCAATAATTTCCCTGCTGCCAGGTGGTCTTTAGTGATGTTAACTTTCCACATTTTGTTGGAGGGAAAACATCAGATTTTCATTGCCCTGTAACAGCTCGCTGACCAGAGAAAACTGAAAACTTGGGATGACAATGACTAGGGGAGTCCTACAGAAATACTGGCTAACTGCCCTAACAACCTCTCATCCCCTGATACCTCCTTCCATGGCCCTTCAGGACTGCTTCTTTCTGCCTTTTTGGCACTGATTATAATTTTTTAAATCAGGCCTACTAGTAGGCTGTGACTGTGGCCACCCAGTCCCGCTGACCTTCTGCAGGGGGAGGCAGGCCTCTACACTCACCTTCTGTGCCTCCCTCACTTCTGTGCCTGCAGCACTGCCATTGTATGCAGAGACCCACAAGCAAGACCCACTTCTGCATAGGCTTTGCCAACCAACCTTACATGGCCTTACATGTCTTGGATGGCAAAGCTACCCCCCCGGTTTTGCTGCCATCAATGGAGTTAACTCACAAAGCGCCTCCTCCACCTTCGGTATAGCATAATAACCTTTTCTGTCTTTTTCCGGTATTTACATGACAGAATCCCCCACTTAGAGGAGTTCAGAGGAGGGAGTGAATTTCTCCACGAGACCAGAGGGTGCGCTTCGTGAAGCATGAAGGGGGAGCGATGTCCTCCATGGAGCATGAAAGGGGAGTGACATGCGGCGTGAAGCAGAGAAATGGAGTGATGTCTTCAGCGGAGCATGGAGGCAGAGTGATGTCCTCAGTGGAGCAGGATGACAGAGCAACGTCCTCAGCTGAGCAGGGAGGCAGAGCAATGTCCTCATCTGAGCAGGAAGGTGGAGCGACATCCTCAGCGTGGTAGGAAAGTGGAGTGATGTCCAAAGTGGAGCCTTGCGTAGTGACGTCCGAGGTGGAGCAGGGAGGTAAAGCGGAGTTCTCATCTGAACTGGGAGACAGAGCAACGTCCTCATTGGAAGAGAGAAGCTAAGCAGCATCCTCAGCAGAACAGGAAGACTGAGCGACATCCTCAATCAAGCAGGGAGGCTGAATGGCATTGTCTGTCAAACAGGCAGGCCCAGAGGAATCCACAATAGGGGAGGGAGGATGGGGAAAGATCTTATGCATGGCTTTCAGCCATTCTTCTGTGGCCCCGATCCACGATTCCCTCCCCTTCGGTTCCAACTTCAGGGACTCCAAGATCTTCTCTTGGATACAAAAAAAAATCTACTGCATCCATTTGAATGTTTTTCATTCTGTCACGTTTGGCGGTGAAGGTGGATGCAAGTGCAGATAAGGTTTAATGCAAATCAAAACAAATCACAAAACAGTATCTATGGAACTCATAGCAGAAACACAAAGACTAGGAACCAAACATACAGTGCATCCGGAATGTATTCACAGCCCTTCACTTTTTGCACATTTTGTTATGTTATTCCAATAAATTGCAGGTTTTCATTCCAACCAAGCAGGAGCCACACCTGATTCCACCTGTTTAATCAGTTGATCTCGGCTTTCAATAGACTCAGGTGTGGCTTCTGCTTGGTTGGAATGAAAACCTGCACCCACTCCGGCCCTTTGCGGATAAGATTGGATACCCCTGATTTAAAGGGTTACAATTCTGAAAATGAATGAATGTTTGGTAATCATGATTACAACCGATGCTGGTAAAAAAAAATCGAAGTCAGTGAAAGTGGAAAAAAATATTAATATATAATATTTTTTGACAGTTTTTGGACATGGACATTTTTGTCCTCTATGGACCCATGTGTGACTTTTTTGACACACAAGGGTTAATAAGGTATGAATGGGTGTGTGACTGTGTATGTGAGTGTGCCCTGCGATGGATTGGCACCTTGGCCAGGGTGTACCCCGCCTTGTGCCCGATGCTCCCTGGGATAGGCTCCAGGTTTCCCCGTGCCCCTGAAGAGGATAAGCGGTATAGAAGATGGATGGATGAATGGGTTAATAAGATATTCCAGCTAATATTGAGCAAGATTTACCAGTAACAACAATGCCTTGAATAATATACCAGCAGAGTAACAAGATGGGTATTCCTTATTTTAATACTAAGACCACTTGCATACTTAAATTTTTCAATGAAGCAGCTACAGTATGCTTATGCTGAAATCCACACTAAACTACATTAGCCATCAGCCCCAGCATGTCACATGACCATGTCACATGTCCATCCATCCATACATCTTCAACCGCTTACTTCTTTTCAGGGTCACGGGGAACCTGGAGCCTATCCCAGGAAGCATCGGGCACAAGGCCATGTCACATGTCCCACTGATTCAATTCAATTCAATTTATTTGTATAGCGCTTTTAACAAAAAAAAATGTGTGAATTTATCCCTATTGAGCAAGCTGGTGGTGACGGTGGCAAGGAAAAACTCCCTAAGATGAAATGAGGAAGAAACCTTGAGAGGAACCAGACTCCGAAGGGAACCCATCCTCATCTGGGTAACAACGGATAATGTGAAAGTAAAGGAAAGTTCATTCTGTTTGTTGAACTAGTCCACTGTTCACCAAAGGAGACCTGAGTGCAAAACTGCATGTGGTAATTGCAATCCCAAGGCCATAGAAGCAACCATAGTCCCAGCAACCACAGTGAGAATGTCCATGTGAAAACTATTTCATTTTACTTCAAGCGGTACCATACTAAGCAATCTCCAGGCTGTAGCCTCCAGTTGATGAGAGCTCCATTCAGAGGTAGGGCATCAGGATGGATCAGGCAGGTCCAGAGAGCAGAAAGGGTTAGGATCACTGGCATCTCCATAAAATCATGTGTGGCTCGACAGATGGAGAGAGGGAGGTAAAGAGAGGGAGAGATTATTAGATATGCTTACTATCCTGTGATGGATAGGACTGTGTACTTTGCGTAAAAGAAAGTCTATTCATGGTACGCTTGAGCAAACAAATATGTTTTCATCCTAGACTTAAACCCTGAGACTGTGTCTGAGTCCGGAACACTAATTGGAAGGCTGTTCCATAACTGTGGGGTTTTATAAGAGAAAGCTGGTTAGCTGTAGCCTTCACTATTCGAAGTACCAGCAAATAGCCTGCATCTTTTGATCTAAGTAGGTGCCTCGGATCATAGAAGTCCAAAAGTTCGCTTAGATACTGTGGCGCGAGACCATTTATTGCTTTATAGGTCAGTAGTAGTATTTTATAATCAATGTAAAATGTTACTGGAAGCCAATGCAGTGTGGATCAGATGGGGGTGATGTGGTCATACTTTCTGGTTCTAGTAAGGACTCTTGCAGCTGTATTCTGGACTAACTGGAATTTGTTTATGTACCTACTAAAACATCCAGACAGTAAGGCATTACAATAATCTAGTCTAGAGGTGATGAAAGCATGAACTAATATTTCTGCATCATGTAGTGACATTATATTTCTTATCTTAGCAATATTTCTGAGATGAAAGAAGGCTATCCTAGTAATATCTATCTACATGAGCATCAAATGAAAGACTGGAGTCAATCATCACACCAAGGTCTTTTACTGCTGTACATGATGAAATGGAAAGGCCATCCAGAGTTACTGTGTAATCAGAGGGCTTACTTCTAGCTATATGTGGTTCTAGTAAAAGTACTTCTGTCTTGTCAGAATTAAGTAAAAGGAAGTTAATAAGCATCCACCATCTAATGTCCTTTACACATTCCTCAACTTTATGCAGTTGCTGTCTGTCACTGATCACTCACACCTGTTCTGTGTTACCCCAAATAAGCACCCCTATAGAAGTTCTATTGCTACCGAAATCGTGTACTACCCTACTACACAGTAGGTGAAAAGCAGTACACCAGAGGGGTAGTATGTCTGAATTCTCGGTAGACGAGAAACAGTAGGCAAGAAATACCCGGGTGGCGTACTTCTTCTGGCAAGATTTTGCAGTATGCAACCAATGAACACTACATGAGTCACAAATCACATAATGCAACAGGACTGGTGTGGACAAGCTCAGAAAAAAATCGTGGAAGACAGCACGTTGGCTCTTTTTAAGTATTAAACCTTGGTTAAACAGGACTACTAAATACTAAAATAAATCGTTAACTCATTGAAGGTATAAACAAGAAAACAGTTCTCACAGCGTTTGAAACCTTTTTGTGATCTCCATCATGCCTTAGCCAGCCAAGCTAACTGCAACGAATTTACCTCAGCCTGTTAACACTGCCCACATTAAATTGCTAATTCAATTAACTTTCCTGATGTGCATTTTGCCATTAGTGTGGTTACTTTATTCTGGTGGTCCCTTTAAGATTTTTGTGTTTATGATAATGCTGAAGGTTACATGACTGCCAATGGCGGATATAGTATGTCCGGGATTGAATTCATACTACACACACATATTGAGTAGTACGTACTGTTTCAATGGCCATGCATTAGGTACTTCATCGAATGCAGTACATATTGTCATAGTACGTGATTTTGGACGCAGCCCTAGTTTTGTTGTTGTTGTTGTTGTCGTGTTCATGTGTTATCATGTGTCCTAAAGCCACTCTCAGTCTGCATGATTTTGCCTTGTGTCCATTGGTTTGTTCATGGTTCTTGTTTTCAGTTTTGGCCCTTGCATCCGCCCATTGCTTCTATAATCACTGACACTATGTTGCAGAGTTTTTCCCTGTTTTTTTTTTTTTTTTTTTAAAAAAGCTAAAAATAACAATGGTTCTGGTGCCTTAATTTAAGACAAATTCAATAAGTTTTTATTATACTGTTGTTTTTATTATGAAGTTGTCTTATTGTCTTTTTTGTGCTAATTATTCATCTTAGATTAAGGGATAAACTCTTAATGTCAGCTCAATAACCAAGAGTCCAAAATACTAATTTTAAGTAAGTCTATCTTGACTAACTGAGTTTTCATTGCTTGTAATAAGAATTTCTTAAATTTTGTCATTTTTGTCTGGTTTTAAGATCCAATAGCATTTGTAGTGACTAGATATTTATGCTATTTTCAAGAATTCTTACCAAGTCAGTTTTGCTTACCACATTGGCAGATGTTTTTGCTTAGTACACTTTTACTAGATTTTTTTTTGTCTTGCTTGTTTCAAGAAAGGCATTTTTGCAGTCTACAATGTTTGTGTGGCCGTGTGTGTTTGTGTTGGGAGGGGGGTGGATTTGGTGTGTGTGTGTGTTTACCACATCTTACACTGCTCTTTCTGCCTCTCTCAGGCTTGTACAGTATGTTTTTGCAAGTGTGTGTATGTGTAGTGCATCCTTCACTAGTCTCTCTCTAACAAGTTTGTTGTGTGTGTGTGTGTGTGTGTGTGTGTGTGTGTGTGTGTGTGTGATTGCCTGAGGGGCAGAAGTCTCCTGCTGCTCTATTTGATTAGATCTGAGGGGCAAAAACACAGCTGACCTGCTGCCACTCGTTTACCTCCTACTTTATACTGTCTATCTATCTCTCTTACTCTCTCACTCTCTACTCACCATCACTCTGATTTATCTTTCTTCCTCTACTCCCGCGTCCTCTCCTCTCCATGTTTTTTCCTCTTTATTTACTCTTCCAGTCCTGTTTTCTGTTTCCTTTTCTTATCTCTTCTTTTGAATTTTTATCCTATCTTCTCTCCATTTCTTACACTGTCCTCTATATTTCTCATGCCATCTTTTCACTCTTTTCTTTTCTAATGCTGTCTTCTGTATTCTTTTCTTATCCTACCTTCACTCTACTCACTTCATCCCATCATCATCCCCATTTTTCTCATTTATGGTTGTTTTTCATTTTCTTAATCTGTATTTTGTTCCTTTTCTTATGTCTTCTCTTTCTTTTTTCATGATGTGTCTATGTTTCTCCTATTTGTATTATCCTGTATTCCCTTTTTCTTCTTTTCATATCCTGTATTTGATTTTCATTTCTTATCCTACCTCCTCTCTCTTTTTCTTACCTTGTCCTCTCCTTCTTTTTCCTATCCTGTCCTTTGTCTCCTTGCCTTTTCATTTTCCTACCTTTGTCATCCTTCTCCTTTTCAACCCTCCCTTCTGTTTCTCTCCTCTATAAATCTTGTCTCTTCTTTTTCATATTCTTCTGAATCTTTAAATCCTTTGATCACATCTTTTCTCTCTTTCCTTTTTCTTTAACTGTCTTTTTAGATTTTTATTTTCCTCACCATTCACTGTGTGTGTTTATCTTCCTATCATTCCCTTTAGGTGCATCTGCTCCAGTCACTCAGGGTGTTTCTCATCCTATGTGTGCATCTCTTCCCATTTCTCACGCTGCTCTAGAGATTTTGGAGGTTCAGAGTTTGGAGCAAGCCGAGATCACACACATCAAACAGGATGAGGAGGATCTGCTCACCATCGCCTCCCTGGAGGAAGAGTTCAAACAGATGAGTGCTGAGCCAAATTTATTTGTAACAGATGGACATGAAGACAATAGAAAATGCATAAAAAAATGACTGATTTTTTAAAATATATAACATTTTTGTAACCATATAGTAGCTTTTTTGGCATGACTAAATTTTTTTTTTTTTATAACAGTCAGTCTTTGATCATATAAATGTAATAAGTTTTGCAAATATTAATTCTCAATATCATAATAATTGACCCTTTACTAACCCTCTGTTGTGAAATGCATGCTCAAACCTAATGCAACTATTATTAACACAGAGTACTATATATTATGTATATACTAAAACTAGAGATCCCAATTAAACAAATGAGACAAAAATATTATACTTCGTCATTTGTTTATTGAGGAAAATGATCCAATGTTATGTATCTGGGACTGGCAAAAGTATGTGAACCTTTATTTTCAGTTTCTGGTGTGACCCCCAGATACCTAGCAATAACTGCAACTGAACGTTTCTGGTAACACTTGATCAGTCCTATAAATCGGCCTGGAGGAAGCCCATTCCTCAGTACAGAACAACTTCAACTCTGGGATGTTGGTGGGTTTCTCACATGAACTGCTTGCTTCAGGTCCTTCCACAACATTTCTAATCGTTTAAGGTCAGGATTTTTTCTTGGCCATTCCAAAACATTAACTTTATTCTTCTTTAACCATTCTTTGGTAGAATAACTTGTGTGCTTAGGGACGTTGTCTTGCTGCATGACCCACTTTCTCTTGAGATTCAGTTCATGGACAGATGTCGTGACATTTTCCTTTAAAATTTGCTGATATAATTCAGAATTCATTGTTCCATCAATGATGGCAAGCCATCCTGGCTGAGATGCAGCAAAGCAGGCTCAAACAATGATACTACAACCAGCATGTTTCACAGATGGGATAAGGTTCTTATGCTGTAATGCAGTGTTTACCTTTCTCCAAACATAACACTTTTCATTTAAACAAAAAGGTTCTCTTTTGGTCCCATCCATCCACAAAACACTTTTCCAATAGCCTTCTGGCATGTCCATGGGATCTTCAGCAAACTGCAGACAGGTAGCAATGTTTGGAGAGCAGTGGCTTTCTCCTTGCAGTCCTGCCATGTACATCATTGTTATTGTGTTCTCCTGATGGTGGACTCATGAACATTAACATTAGCCAGTGTGAGAGAGGCCTTAGTTACTATGGGTTACCATGGGTTCCTTTGTGACCTTGTGGACAATTACATGTCTTGCTCTTGCAGTAACAATGGTCTTGAATACCCTTCATTTGTATATAACCTGTAATTTTTGCCACCTGATGAGCATCAGCAACTCTTTTTCTGAGGTCCTCAGAAATCTCATTTGTTCATTCCATGATACACTTCCACAAACATGTTGTGAAGCTCAGACTTTGATAGATCCATGTTCTTTAAATAAAACAGTCTGCTCACTCACACCTGATTTCAATCACTGGGATGACAAACACCTGACTCTAATTTCACCTTCAAATTAACAGCTACACTAGGAAATAAGACCACATCACTCCCATTCTGTCGTCTATGAAGAGGTCTTATTCAGTTCACCATTTCCAGTTGTATATAATATATTATAATATACTACTTTTTTCCAGAATTGCCTTGTTCCACCCTACCTGACTCAGCTTCCTGTCATTCAAATAACATTCGGACTGATTTCAACTTTTGGTAGCACTTTTAACAACATGGCTCCCAGGCTGTGGAATTCATTTCCCCTCAATCTCCATGGTTCAATTGACCTTTTGTCATTTAAAATGCTGTGCAAAAATGGGAAAATTGGGTGATACAGTAGCAAAAGACATATTGATGTACAGGACAAAGTTAGACATTCAACATGTTAACAAATTACGCACAGTGCAAAATGGATCACTGCACCCCCAATAGCACTTCCTAGTGCACTGCATGGAATGAGCCAAAAGTTAAAGGTGCTCCTGGAAAAGTGCCATGGCAAGGATGGACAGAACTGTTCTTTTCTGTTATTGTTTCCGGTGAATCCAGAGTCAGTCTTCTGATGGAGTTAGCTTTCTTGATCAGCATATTGAGAGTTTGGTGTTTCCTACAGAGTTGCTGCTCCCCAGCTGACCACATCATAGAAAAAATGCTTAACATAACCACCAACAGTTCAGGTAAACTATATGTATTATGACCAATGGTTTGAGCTGTTTAGCTCAGCCTTTACAAGGTCTTCATGATGTATGAAGGGAGTGCAATGCTTCTGTAGTCCTTAATAGTTCAGAGGCATCCTGTTCCCTTTCAAAGGGAACTCAATGTTGTGTGATCCTCATGTTGTGGGAAGCGCTTGTGCGTGTGACCGGTCTGTATAAAATCATGACTATTTATAGGCCTATCCTGGTCAGGTGACATGGCATTTTGCGTGACTATAAAACGCACCTGTAAACCACGTCATCAGCTCTTTTGTCTTCTGCGAAGCCGCATGTCAGTTGTGTGTGTGAACATTCCTAAAACTCTTCACTGCTCTCTATTTTCAAAAGAAAAAAAAGATATTTCCTTTCTCTTCTGTCACTATCCTGTGCCAACAGAATGAGCCTAAGAGAGTTCAGAAAGTGTGTTACTCCCTGCTCTCTTTATTACAGAGGGGGATGGACACATATTTTGTGTGAAGTATATGGTAGTAGAGCGTGCTGCAGCAGGCCTTGAGGCGGGTGACTGCACTAATTGTGAATGCTCTGCAAAGATGCAACTCTGCTCCCAGCTCTCTCACTTCTCTGCCAAAGCAAGATAGGTTTCGGAACCTTATGACTCTGGGCCGTCTGTTGTTGAAGCAGCCAGACGGCCCAGATCCTGGGGGTTCCATATGGATCTGGAGGAGGAATCAGAGACAAGCACTGCTCTCTCACTCTTTCCTCTGATCTGATTCTCTGCTTTCGGGTTTTGGAGCTCACAAAGCGACATCTCCTTCTGGTATGGAGAGTCAACCCACCCTTTCTGACTCCGAGGAGTCAGAGGGGGAAGCCAGTGAGAAGGAGAACGCTCCCTCACACAGCAGAAAACTCCCCTTTTTCCTGGAAGTGCACCATGAAGTGTCAAGCTTCTGGAGAAAGCCGTGTTTATAACCCCATGACGTTGTATTATTTGGCCATTATGGGGGATAAACCTTACAGCTATTTTGCTATGCAGAAGGTGGAGGAGGCACTTGCGAGCTACCTTGCTCCATCAATGGCAGTGAAATCAGGGGGGCCGGCTTTGCCATCCAGGCTGTGTAAGACCCTCACCTAGTGTGCTATATAAATCACCGTACACCTAGCACTGAAATTCTTCTCTTCAGTTGAGAGGTCATGATGTGTTAGAGAATAGAGCAGTGGTCTCATATATGTCATATACTGTGCATCTGGAAATTATTCACAGCACTTCACTTTTTCCACATTTTGTTATGTTACAGCCTTATTCCAAAATGGATTAAATTCATTATTTTCCTCAAAATTCTACAAACAATACCCCATAATGACAACGTGAAAGAAGTTTGTTTGAAATCTTTGCAAATTTATCCATCCATCTTCAACCGCTTACTCCTTTTCAGGGTCGTGGGGGAACCTGGAGCCTATCCCAGGGAGCATCGGGCACAAGGCGGGGTACACCCTGGACAGGGTGCCAGTCCATTGCAGGGCACACAATCACACACACATTCACACACCCATTCATACACTACGGACACTTTAGACACGCCAATCAGCCTACCATGCATGTCTTTGGACAGGGGGAGGAAACTGGAGTACCCAGAGGAAACCCCCGCAGCACAGGGAGAACGTGCTAACCACTAAGCCACCATGCACCCCCTTTGCAAATTTATTAAAAATAAAAAACAAAAAAAGCACATGTACATAAATATTCCATTCCACACCATTGTTTGTGAAGAGTTCTCCACCAAAACGGTTCACATTCAGGTACCAGAACTCGATTAGTTCTGGAATGGGTTACTTTGCTATGTGTTGTTTACATGACTATGTCACCAGTCCAAAAACCAACATGGCATATCACAACGTTTGTGTGCAGCTGTTACTCCTGTTTTTGAGAATTTTCATGAACAGAGAGAAATGTAATGCATCGTTACTACATTGCTCAACACGACTGCCATCGACAACATCTATGCTCAAGATGGAAGGTAATGTGTTAAATCTTAATTTTGCATTTATTTTGGTACACTTTTGCTAGCTAGTGAGTGAGTGAGCTAGATACTGTAAATTAAAACAACGGAATGTTTATTCATATTTATTTAACAGATAGTCTCACAGATGATGAGAAGGCAGACCTCTGCAGTGTGGGCATATCCATTCTAGCTTCATTAGTGGAACAGTGTTGTTCCTGAATTCACTCTGGCCCAATTCATCATGAATTTTAGAGTCTAGAGAGAGTCTTTTCATTACATATGTGAGCATCTGAGGCATGACCTGGAACAAAGAAACAAGTTATCCTTTGTGTCTGCCCCTCAAAAAAACAAGTCGCCATTGCCCTTTGGAAGCTGGCCACCGGCAGCGAGTACAGAAGTGTTAGTCACCTTTTTGGGATAGGCATAATCACAGTATTTAACTGTGTGCAGGGCTTCTGTAATGTAGTACTTTAAGTTCTTATGGTGAGACACATACAATTCCCTGGTTCTACTAAGCTGGTGGAGATGGCACATTTTTTTTTAAATCGCTGGGGAGTACCACAATATGTCGGCATGATTGATGGCAGCCACATACCTATTATAGCACCTGAAGAGTGTCCTCATGACTATTATAATAGAAAAGGATGGCATTCAATAGTACTGCCAGCAGTGGTGGATGGGAAAGTACTCTTCAGGATTTGTGTGTTGACTATCCTGGGAGTGTGCATGATGCAAGAATCTTCAGACAGTCATCTTTGTGAAACTTGTTAAGAAATGGACATATGTTTAGCCAACACAAAGTCACTATCTCTGGCTGTGATGTTGTCTACTACTTGATTGGGGACTCAGCTTACCCTCTGCAGAACTGGCTCATGAAACTATTTTCTGACACTGGCCGATTAACTCCACAGCAGCAAAGGTACAATTACAGGGTCAAGCAAGGTCAATTGTGGAGATGAGTTTTGGGAGGTTAAAAGGACAATGGAGATGTCTACAAAAAAGGAATGAACATAGATAAATGTAAACTGCAGCTGATTATGAATATGGTGCTGACTTGCTACACAATATCTGTGAATAGCTTGGAGACTGTTATTATGAGGACAATTCAGCTGTGAATGTGAACAGAATACCCATCCAGGCATGACCTCAGCACGAACACCCAGAAGGAACTGATGTATGAACTGCATTGTTGCAGTACTTCAACACACAGGAAGGGTGAAACTGTTGAATTGAGCTTGTTGTTTCTATTTTACTATTGTTTGCTTCTATTTTGCTATTGTATTATTGTTTAGTATTTTATTATTACTATTTCACTGTTTGCCATTGTTTCCTTTACATAATAAATGACTGTTCCAAGAATTGTTGTGCAAAAAGATTTATTCGTATAATGTGTATCAAAATATATACAGGAACATGTGCAAATGTAAACTGTGTCTTTTATGTAATCAAGAACAATGAGTTAAGCTGTTACAATGAGGTGAACAAGTATGAGGTAGACAAGTACAAACAAAACAAGACACGAAGTACAATGCAAAAATAAGTAAAAAAAAAAAATTAAATAAAACAAAAGAAAGAAATAAAACAAAGGCATCACAATCAACAAAAATTTTACTGGAAAAGTTGTTAGTGTGTCATTTTACAAACATTTAAGCTTAGTGTCCCTGCTGTACCTTTATCACAGCAACCATGCGGCCCATTAGTGCAAGCATTGTCTTTGTTTCGCCCGTTGTTTTTCATCATGGACTCATGACGTTCTTTGCTATGTTCCATGAATCGCTCATCTGCAGTTTGTAAGTAATCAAGCAGCTCCTGGTTTGAATCCCTCTTCCCTTTTTTGCTCCTTTGCTGGCATGAGGAAGAGAAGGAAGAGGATGAGCTTCATTCATGTCCTCATCAGCTTCGATCGAACAGTCTGTATGCCAAACAATTAATAAAAGTACAGCAAACCAAAAATGCTTATGTGTGCATTTATATCCTAACCAAAGTAAACCATTGTTTGTGGCTAAGCTGCTAGCTTACTACAAACAAATTTTTGTAACATGTCAACCTAGTGGGTAGCAGGCCAAAATAATATTTATGTGCAATACATTGTTCATAAATAATGTTAGAACTGTAAAAGGAAAACTACAAAGCAATAGTGATGGGTGCTTTCAAAACCCTGCTTCATTAAGCTTTGAAACTTTTATGAATCTTTTGTGTTGAATCAGTGGTTCAGAGCGCATATCAAACTAGCCAAGTCACATGATTTCAGCAAACGAGCCTTTATTACGTCATACTGTTTCGAAACATTTAGAAATTTCAATTGTTCACCACTAGGGGGTGTTAATCTCCAGGTGAATCAATGAACCAGTGTTTAATAAATAATTTGAACTGTTCTCCAGTCAGTTTTATTATGTAGGTTTATAAAACTGAAATGATTCAGTAGTGTTTGGACTGATCCATGGTCAGTGTTTGCCTCAGGATGCCCACCAAATTTCCTGATAAAAATAAAAACGACATGGACAGATGTTGTGGGTTATTACGTAGGCAAGAGAGAATTTGGACAGTTTTGCATTTATTAATCTTCATTTTTCATGACCAAAATAACCTATTCACAATGAGGATCCTAGAGGTTACAAAACCAAGCTCATGTAGTAGTCAGACAGATGTTAAGAATGCAACACATTAAAAAACCCACAATAATAATAATAATAATAATAATAATAATAATAATAATAATAAAAACACTAATTTTAAATGGTTCTTACAATGATGTGGACAGACACACTTCACCCAGGATTTGAACCCAAGAAAACGATCAGCTCCCCCACACACTTCCTTGTTTGACACAAACAACATGTAGGTTATAATTCGTCCACGCTTGTCTGAATCATTGTCAAGGTTGTTTCAGAACAATACCTGCAAGTGACCACTAGGTGTCACCGTGGAGATTGGTGTCAGATTGTATTTGGAAGTCTCAACACAATATGGCACATTTGCTTCAACTGTTTCAGTGTTCCATGAAACCTCGCTCTGCCCACCACTGCAAAGCAACACCAATGTGGCAAAATTTATAACTTACCAAGGTTGGCAACAGACCTTGTTGCTGAATTCAATGCGCCACTTAATTGATTATCCAGTCGGTGTCCAAGTACAGAGTCCAAAACATTATACTGCATGCTTTTATTGCTTCGTCCACTGCCGCTTTTGCTGAGCTCCATTTTCTGATCCCTGTACTCCTTGTTAAGTTTCTTGAGTTTGTTTACAATTTGTTTACAAGTTTAAAATCGTATGACTGAAGCAGATGTTGAGCATTTCTTGCCATATTTCTTCAAACAACTTTCTTTTCTTTGCGAGCTCTAGTTTGTCATGGATCTCTGTTTAAGACCATATCGACAGTAGAGTGCACGTTTCTTATGTAGACCACTGCTGAACTACTTTTTCAGACATTTTGTGTCTTTTTTCTGTTGAACTTTCTGTTGTACTTACTACTTACTCACTGTTGCTGTTCAGAAAACTTTTCTTGCTGACACTACATTTCCCCGCCCCTGCAGCGCACCCACCCCCTGACATAACCAGTTCAGAGGTTCCAGTCCAGCAAGTTTTTATGGCCGAGTAGAACATATTTTTCTGGCCTGGAACTGCCTTCTCTGTGGTGGAATGCACGCATCAATTGGTCAGCTGTAATAGTCAGACTAAAAGACAAGAAAGGTGCAAAGGTTGCAGAGATGGTGCCTTCAGAGGGGGAGCCATTAATGGAAGACGTGTTAATGGACAGCTGGACTGATGCCTGGGTGTCAAATCTGTTAACAAACAGATTCAGCTCATTAACACTCTCCAAACTCCCCTCCACCATTTGGTTTCCAGCCTGTTTGTAGCCAGTGATGGTCCACATTCTACTCCACACCTCATTCACATTGTTCTGCTGCTGCTTGTGCTCCAGCTTGTCCCAGTATTTGGGGTGAGATGCACAAAATACCAGTAGACTTGTATGCCTTCTTGGCATATAACAGATCAAGTGTCTTATTGTCTCTTGGTACATTACATACCCATTTTATATTTCTTTATTACATGTTCTTTGCTATATACATTTCCACTATGTTCAGTGACATTTTGGTTGGGTGAAGCACTATATAAATAAAATATTTCTTGTAGATGTTGATGATGATGAATCTAAGCATATATTATGTGCAGTACTGACTCCTGTTGAGGACACTAGACCCACTGACTGCAGCTTCAGCAGTAGTTCCCTTGGGCTTATTGGTATTAAAAGGTTTTCAGTAGTGGGTTATAAGCAAGGATGGATGGTGCTCTCCAGCTTGCATAAGAGCTCCTCAGCTGGGCTCATCCACACTAAGAGCAACCCTCCTCCCAGGATGGCACAGTGGTGCAGCAGGTGTGCTGATGATGCAGTGTATATGCCAGGCAGCTCACTGGGAAATAATGCACTGGTCCAAAACTGGTCAAACTGTCTACTGTAAACATTTCTGTATCTGCTGCTGATTCAGGCCATATTGTACAGAATTCAGCCATTAGGCCCCAGAGTCCTGATGTTTCCTCTGCTGTGCTTACTAGTGGTTGGAACACCCTGGTAGCTTCTTCCTCAGCTAGATCTGTAGTCCTAAATGGATAAAGATTTAGCACACTTGGTCAGCTTACCTGCAAACCTGATTTTGGTTCCTTGGAGTCTGATCTAGCAGTCCAAGAAATACTCCTGAACTTAAGAGCCCCTAGTACATGGGGATGATGTCCATCACCCAATAGGTCAGACTCAATTTAGACAGGGAAACTTCCAACATCTTTCCTTCTTGACATGGGCCTTGTATGCCCTCAGGTGGAAACTTCTGCAAATGGTGTTCACTACATTGGATCCAATGCACTGCACAGTTGTTCGATTATTAGCCTGCCTGCAGGGACTGATAGATCGTGAAAAGTCCCTGTCTACACCACATATGGCAGGCATTGCAGCACCATGGTTGGTGTCTCACTGAGGGCTCATAAACTTATCTAATTTTATTCACCAATCAATTGACCTTGTAGTGTTCTGCAAAAAGTTCCTTGTCATGCTCAATACACACCCTATGGTATTATGTGGACGAGACAGTGGCTGTTAATTCACCAAATCAACTGGTCATCTGTCAAGAAGAAAAGACATGGGATGTTTCTAAGTCTGCAGGCAGTATTAATTTATTTCAATTTTATTTGTATAGTGCTTTTAATAATGGATATTGCCACAAATCATCTTTACAGAAATATATAAATTCAGTATATGAATTTAGCATTTTATCCCTATTAAGTGATTGACATCATCCTCATGCCCTACATGTGAGCCAGATGCTTAGCCACTATTGTGACATGCCACGCTGTGAGGAGTTTCTCCTCCTCAAGTGCACTATATAAAGGTGCACTACTCCAGGATGTCTGCTCTGCTTCTGCCCGGGTGTCACTGTAAATCTTCTCCAGGTCATAAAAGATTACAATTGCTCTTTCCCTCCCTCCCAAACACTTTTTCCAGTTAGTGCCAATGTTATTTCCAGTCAATCCCAGGGCACACACTATTCAGGTGACATGTACAACCCCTGACAGGAGGTAAATGTATGCATTTATCTGTGGTTCTATGAACACCCGATAACTGTCAGGGCTCCCTGTCATTTGGAACCAGTGCTGATCTCCTGGGAACTCCGCAA
Organism: Ictalurus furcatus; assembly: GCF_023375685.1. Classification (NCBI taxonomy): domain Eukaryota; kingdom Metazoa; phylum Chordata; class Actinopteri; order Siluriformes; family Ictaluridae; genus Ictalurus; species Ictalurus furcatus. The sequence goes on from NC_071258.1 coordinate 24,506,548, forward strand.
GAAGGTTTCAATGGAAGATGGCTGTATGACAATGTTTACAGCAAAGATTACATCACACAGTCATGTTGTGACTTTGTTGGAAAGTTTTGGCATGTGTGCATGCAAGAAAGAAGAAGGAATTAAGGTGATATTTACCGCTCCTATAGGATATACGGTTGTTCATAGAGCCACGTCAAAAGTTGTAATATTCAAATAGATATTTTGTTAAGGTCTACTTTGAAGAATACCACATGGTTCTCAATATGGACGAATCCATGGAGGTTTGCTAGTGGCTCATGCTAAGTGTAATTGCACTATAATATTTGTTGTATGGAGATTTTAAAAACTGGACAACTGAAGACACATTGCCTGGTCACTTTCATATCACCAGAAAGAGTAAAATAAAAGTCCATTTCTGACCTCTCTAGCTCTCTGTGTAGGTAGTCTTTGGTCTGATGAGCTGCCTTTAGCTAAATAATTTACATAAATGCATTTGATTGGCTAAGCTAAAACAGGGTATCTGCTACCTGCTGACTTGTGTTTAAAAATATGTTTAGTATATCACAAGCTCTCATCAATGACATATTACTGTGCCCTTCATAATTTTTGGTACAAAGGCACAATCTTTTTTTTTTTAAAGCACAGTTACCATAAACCCACAACTGCATGTCATTAGTAGCAATTTCAATGCCTTACCAATCAGAAGGAAAATCTTTGTTGCAGGCTAGCTAGCCACATATCTTAAAACCAGATGCTCATATTGAATTACATTTTTTGATTGGCTTGAATTGATAATGCACATTGTGTAACCTTGATTGCTCAGCTGTATATTCTGCAGATGCCTGTGCTTAGTAACTAAAACAGGCCACTTTTTTGATATGTAGGACTTTAATATTTGTTATTTTCTAATAGCTCTTTTGCTAAGGTCTGACAGGGTTATACATGTGATTTACTAATCTGAACAATGCCACAATGTTAATGTTTCTCAATATGGCCGAATACATGAAGGTTTGTTAGTGGGTCATGCTAAGTGTAATTGCACTATAATATTTGTTGCATGGAGATTTTAATATTTTATCAGCACCTCCAAGGAAATGTTAATATTCTGTCTGTTTTTTGTTTTGTTTCACTTTCTTTTTATGTTGTCCATATGACCCTATGCTAGCTAGCTAAATCTAAATTGCCTCAGTCATTATGATAGAAGACTAATTTTTCAGTTGCTTAGCCAGAATCTAACAACTTTAACAAAAAGTAGTAATAAGAACCTTGCTAAATTCACAAGTTCCTATTGAAGACAAAAAGGACACACATGATACTGTTTTCAAGTACCAATAGTCATCTGACTGTGTCCCTGTGCCGATTTTCTTCCTACTTCCTATCTTTTTCTGTGTCTATATCCCTCTGTCTCTGTATTCATGTTCTGCTTATCCTCCCTTAGTTCAAGGCCTCAGTTGAATAAATGCTTGTGAAACCCTTTACCACGACAAGTTAAGTAAAATAGCACTGCGTGTGTATGTGTACAGGCTTAGGGCTGTATGTGTGTCTCCCAAATTATGTGTGTAACTTGGTATAAAATGTAAGCAAGCTTAAATAATTTGGTGTCTTTTAGTATGTGTGTGTAATAGTAGGGGCAAATCTGTGCTTCAGGCATGTGATCTGAAGTGTGTCTCTTTGCTGTATTAGTTACTGTGCTGTGTGTTGTGTAACAGGATTCGGAGAAGTGTGTCTATCTGTGTGTCTGCTCTTCCCACAGGCTACACCAAACACCTCTATACTGTATTTCCTGCTTTCTTTCTTTCTTTTTTAAAGTGAGTCAGTATTTAAAGAATATAATCAGCTTTTTCTTCTATGAAACATGATATCTACACCGATGAGTCAGAACCTTATGACCACCTGTCTAACATGTGCCACCAAAACAGCTCCAACCCACCATGCCGTGGCCTCTACAAGACTTACGAGATATTCAACATTATTCGCTACATCTGTGAGTGGTCATAATATTTTTACTCATCGATGTATATTGACTGTTATGCTTACAAGCCATCTAATGAAACTTACAGACTAGCTGCTAGTATACAGGCAAAATTTATTTATGCTGCTACTTTGTTGTTAGATATTTGAAAATGTTAGTCGTTCGGCTGCTTTACTTTTTCCTTCAATTTATAAGCTGTTATATAAAAGCAATAGAATAGGAAAGTGTGCTCACCTTTGCCTGTGATCAGATTGCAGCTGATAACACTCCCTTTAAATATCTCACTCCCCCTCATGTTCAATGGCTTGTATCTACACCCACTTACAACTTTAATAGGAACGCCTGTACACCAGCTCATTTATGCAATTATCCAATCAGCTAATCATGTGGTAGTGCAATACATACAATCATGCAGATACATGCCAAGAGTTTCAGTTAATGTTAACATCAAACATCAGAATGAGGTAAAATGTGAGCTCAGTGACTTTGACCATAGCATAGTTGTTGCCAGGTGGGCTAGTTTGAGTATTTCAGAAACTGCTGATCTCCTGGAATTTTTCATGCACAACAATCTCAAGAATTTACACAGAAAAACAAAAACAAAAACATCCAGTGAGCATTGGGTCTGTGGGCAGAAATGCCTGGTTGAAGAGAGAGGTCAGGGGAGAATAGGCAGACTGTTTTAAGCTGATATGAACTCTACAGTAACTACTCTTTAGAACTGTGGTGAACAGAAAACCATCTCAGAACTCACCACAGAGCAAACCTTGAACTATGGGCTTAACAGCAGGAGATCGCATCAGGTTCTATACCTGTCAGCCAAGAACAGAAACCTGAGGCTACAGAGGGTTACAACGGGATATTTTCTGACCTCTCTAGCTCTCTTTGTAGGTAGTCTTTGGTCTGATGAGCTGTCTAAGCTAAGCTAAAACAGAGATTCTGCTATCTGCTGCATTAAGCTGATTCTTAAAATAAAAAAAATAAAAAAAGTTTAGTACAGTGACATACTTTGCTTGGTTTGTTGGGATTTTTATCTCTCTTTTTCCTCTTCATTCTATCTCAACATCAGTGATGACAATCCATGATATTAGATGAAAGCGCTAAAATCTAATATCCATCAATAGCTCAATGAACATATTAGCACTGCATTATATCACAAGCTCTCATCAATCACAAAATACAGTGTCCTCAATAATATTTGGGACAAAGGCACTTTTTTTATGTTTTAAATTTGTACTCAAGCAATTCAGATGTAGGTAAAGTACACATTCTCAGATTTTAATAAAGGGTATATTTTTTTCATTAATTTTATTTTTACATTGTAGAAATTTCAGTATGTTTTATTTTATTACTGTTTGCTTTGTGTATCAACTTGTAGTTTCACCGCCAAATACATTTTGAATAGAAAAGAGATAATAGAGTAAATACTTCTATTTCACAACTATTTCACATGCGCTTTCTCAGACACTGCTGAAGTTTTTACAGAAAATGTCAGCCAAAATTGCATGAAATCTAAGAGGAATTTTAGTATGTGGGATCACTTGGCATAATCGTCACAGTCATGAATCTGAAGTTTGGGCTAGAAAGCAATCAGCCCCAGTCTCGCTTCTTCATGCCATTCTGTGTATTTTTCCGTGTATAAACATTTGTAGTTCTGTTGCACTTACTTCCATAAATCTCCATAATATTCTGATTTAAGATGTTTGATAAAAGAAAAATAATCTGCTTCAAATCCCATTCTCCTGCTTCCCATACTCTCTCCATCATTCTGTCTCTCTATTTTCAATCTTTTTATCTACATCTCTGAGAACCTCTCTCTTTTGTTGCCTCAGAAATGCCCACTCTGTGTTCCCTAGAGGGCTATCGCTGCTTGTCTAGGCTTGTCTTGTGAGAAAATAATGTGTTTTTTTGTATTACACCACCTCTGCTTGATCTTGATTTTTAAGACTGATGCAGCAGATGTGATCTCTGACCTATGATCTCAGCCATCGGTGTTTTGTTGATAGGAACAGATAGCCTACTATCCCCTCTAGAGATGAATTGCATGCTCCTAAAAAGTATGTTCTTACTGTCTGAAAGAAGCAGGGATGAAAACCGAGAGCACACATTGTAGAGGAGTGTACTAACTAGGTCAATATTAGGATCTAGTCATTAAGTGACAACAGCTCACAGCAGGATTTCTCACACAGCTAACTAAGGCACTTTTATAAATAGTAATTAAAGGCTGTGTGTCACACTGGACAATATGATACCAAATCTTGGCCAAATTCAGTTATGTTCATGTGTACTGCAAGTTGGGTTATACAAATAAGACTTAAAATAGTCCTATGATTCAACAAAGTGATGTTTTAGACTCCTGTCATAGCATCATTCACATTCCAAAATTTTTATGCAAAATTTCTGACACTGCTAAATTGTCTGCCAGTGAGCACACCATAACAAGCAATGTAAGACCAAAGATTTTAACTCATGGCCCAAGAATACTTTCATAATGCAGTCTGTGGTGAAAATCATACAACGCAAAGCACCTTTACAAAAAAATCCAGCATTAGTGTTATTAGTTCATTTTAGTGTCAGTTCAGTACAAAATATTATTGCTTGATTTAAGACATTATCATCATACTGCGATCCAGTTAGTAAATAGTTAGGTACTAAGTGTATAGTGTAACAATTTAGTGCAGTGGTTTTCAAAGTGGGTTTCAAACTTTTCTATCCCTTTAAAAAAAGAGAAGAAAAAAAAAGGAATGAGTGAGAGAAAAAAATGAGTGAGAATTCAGGAAGTGTGTTACGCCTTGCTCCCGTTTCATCATGGGGAGTAGTGCACACTTTCTGTGTGAAGTGTCTAAGGTTGGAGCATGCAACGGCAGCCCTCGAGAGGTGTCTGACTGTGCATTATAACGCCTACATTAGCCAGCTCCATTCGCGACTCGCTCTCTTCTCGGAAGCCGAAGTGAATTGGGTTTCAGAGCCTTGCGGATCTGGGCCGGCCACTGCCGAGGCAGCTAGCCGTCTCAGGTCCGGGGGATCTCTTATGGATCCGGAAGAGGAGCTGGAGATGAATGCTGCTCTATCTCTTGCTCTGTCCTCCGGGTCCGGCTCTCCATTGGATTTTAGAGCACACGTCACGAAAAAACCCCCCAAAAACCACACACACAAAAATAATAGTTATAATTCCTCTCTGACTCCGAGGAGCCAGAAGGGTGTACTAAAAACTGAGAGCAGCATATAAAGAGCTGCTTGAAGTGATTACTAAGGCTGGATGAGCTTTTTTCTCCCCAATGAAAGTAAATCCCTCACACTGCAGAAAACTCCCCTTTTTTCCAGAAGTGCATGACAAAATATCAAGCTTCTCAGGGAAAACCATGCATAAACTGTATTTATAACCCCACGATGTTGGCTTATTCGGCCATTGTGGGGAATGAACGGCATGGCTATTTAGTTATGCTGAAAGTGGAGGAGGCGCTTGCGAGCTACCTCTCTCCATCGACAGAAGGTAATTTAGGGGGCCGCCTTTGCTATCCAAGCCACCGTGTAAGGCCACCGTGGCATTGGTGGACAAGGTCTATGCAGTAGTAGTCTTGCTTGTGAGTCACTGCAGACAATGACAGTGTTGCAGGCCTACCAAGCAGACCTGCTGAGTGAGCTTGACTAAGTGAGCCAGTTCCTTCCCTGTTGTGTCGAGTTCACAGCACTAGTGCGAGGGAGACAGAAATTGAGTATGGCAGCCTGCCAACCACTGCAGTCAGCCAGGGGAACCGGGCAGCCACAGTCATGGCCTGCTACTAGGCCTGATCTGAGAATGGTCATAAAGGCCAAGCAGACAAAGAGGAGCGGTCCTGAAGGGCCGTGGAGGGACGTATCAGGGGACATGAGGTTGTTAGGGCAGTAAAGCCCCAGTGCTACTGAAGGGCCTCCCCTAGCCAAGGCTGTCCCAAGTTTTCAGCATTCTCTGGTCACCAAGCTGTCACAGGACAACGAAAATCTGATGCTTTCCCTCCAATAGAATGTGGAATAGTTAACGTCACTAAAAGACCATCTGGAAGCATGGAAACTACTGCCAAATGTGTCTCCATGGGTTTTGTCTATTGTAGAAAAGGGTTACTGGGTCCAGTTTAGAACTCGACCCCCCCCCCCGCCCCCCAGTTCAGAGGTGTGACTACCACAGTAGTCAGTACAGACCAGAGCCCGATGTTAATGCAGGAAGTAAGATCCCTCTTGGACAAAGGGGCCGTAGAACATGTACCCTGTTCCCCTAGGGAGGGATGGTTTTACAGCTGTTATTTCCTGTCCACAAAAAATAGATGTATTTGCCCAATTTTAGATCTGCATCATCTGAACTGTACTCTTCGGACATACAGGTTCAAGATGCTGATGCCCAAACTTATCGTTCCACAGATTCAGTTACTGGTTTGTGACGATAGATCAAAAAGGTTCATATTTCCACATAGCCAAGAACGGGTTCTTCCCTTTGGGCTAGCTTTATCCCCTCTCACCTTCACAAAGTGCATGAATGTCATTCTGGCTCCATTGTGACTCCAGGGCATCTGTGTACTAAACTACTTGGACGACTGGTTAATTCTAGCACGATCCAAGAAACTGGCAGTTCAACATCGAGATGTTGTTCTCGCCCACATGAAGAGCTTGGCACTCAGGTTGAACCTCTGAAAAGTATGCTTTCTCCAGTGCAGTGGACAACTTTTCTAGGGGTTATTAGGATTCTACTATGATGAGGGTGTTTCTATCCCCAACATGCGCAGGGTCAATCCTATCATGAGAGAATGCACCTGCTGTGTCCAGTAAGGGCTCTCTGTACCTATGTCTACCACTCCGGCCAGTGGCGTAAGTTGGAGCAGCTGCTGGTCTGCTTGGTGGCGACAGTAGAGGAGATGCTGGGTCAAAGCAACGCATCTCTAATTGGATAGTGGAAGCAATCTCTACTGCTTATGGGGCTTGCGGTTTCACTACGCCTCTGGGCATAAGGGCTCATTCCACTAGGGGGGTCGCCTCCTCGAAGGCTTTGTCCAACGGGGTATCCTAACAGGTTCTGTGTGCTGCTGCTGAGTGGTCTACGCCACACACATTCATTCGATATTACAGCCTAGATATTAATTCTGCCCCGGGCTCGAGTGTCTTGCAGTGACCCTCGGGCATGGGTCTTTTTGAACAGGCCGTACCCTCGGAATGACGGAGTGGGTATTCTCGTTCCCATAGTGTTATGCTAAACGCAACATGCAGTTCCCTTTGAAAGGGAATGTCTGGGTTACGCATGTAACCCTGTTCCCTGAGAAGAGAACAAGATGTTATGTAGCTTTGTCATACTGGGGTAGGCCTGTGAATTGCATCTTCGCTTCAGATAATAGAGGCTGACAGCGCGGTTCACAGGTGCCATATATATCGTGCGACACACTTAATTGGCACGTTACCTGATCACGGCAGGCCTATAAATAGGCATGATTTTACACAAGCTTCAGATGCTGGTCGCGTACAAGGGCGCTCCCCATAGTGTTATGCTAAACGCAACATGGAGTTCCCTTCTTAGGGAACAGGGTTACCAGACATTTTCACTGATAACATTTTTGTCCATACAAAACCTACTGATGTCTTGTTGTCTCACATTCTGGAAAGGAAAATGTTTTTCTTTACATCCATGGTCAAGGCATTTTTGTCTGCCAAATGCAGCAAAATTAAAACACATTGTTTTGACTAACAATGCAAGACAGGAAAGTTTATTTTGGCAACAGTCAGTTCCTCCTCCATCTTAATTAGAAACCAATCAGAGTGGTACTTGTTTGTAGTACCTTAAGCACTTTAATGTCCTCATGCCCTTGCTAATTAATAGTTGCCAAATGGAATCACTGATGTTTTGGCAAAGTTAAACCCCTTGTTGATGGAAACTGATTAGTCTTACTAAAAACAAATGACTGCTAGCCTTTTTAGCACATCATGTTGCTGCCAGTGTAAATATATGTTCAGAGGAAAGGGAGATTGACTGAGATGGAAGGTATGGAGAGATTCACATTGCCTAGATTGTCAGTTATTATATTACTGCCAGCCTCATCCTCAGGAGTCTCATGCTCAATCCACTTCTTTGTTGTCATCAAATTTTCTTTCTTAATTAGATGTAGCCAGTGTGAAGGCACATTTTTTATGCAGGTGATGAATTGTGTTTATGGCTGCAGAAAGAACAAGGCTGCTCTTGCACTGATAAAACCTCCTCCTGGGTTTATGTTTATCACCTGTGTGAGTGTGCAGGCATGCATATCTCTGTGGTATGTGTGTGTTCTATTTGCCGATTTGTCTTCCCCTTCTTTTGGCTGCTGCTTAGATTCTCTTGGCGGGCTAAGCTTATTTCAGCCTGGCACACACACACTGTCTTGCTCTTTTGCATTGGCAACGTCCTGACACAAGGGTACAGGTCTTATATATTTCATATATAGATGTTTTGCAAAACAAAACAAAAAACAGTTGCACTTTATTCTGGAGGCATCAGTCTTAGCAGTCTTCAAAGTTATTCATCTTTAGAGGTGGGTAGCGTAGCCAAATAAACTTACTCAAGCAAAAGTTTCTTAACAAATAATGACTCAAGTATAAGTAAGAGTAGTTTGGCAAGTAACTACTTAAATAAAAGTAGGAATTTCTAGACAATTACACAAGCTCAGGGTTGGGAGGGTTACTTTAAAAATGTATTCTGTTACAGTTACAAATTACTTCATAAAATTTTTTATCAGTAATGTAATCCAGTATTACAATATGAAAGTAATGCAATCTGATTATCTGAAATGTAATTAAAATACTTTTATTTAGAGCTTATTTTAGAGCATAAAAACATGTTTAATGTTTGTTTTAAGAAAATAAATAAATTAATATAAATGAATAAATAAAAGATAACATCACAAAGTTAGGGTGACTATATTCTGCTTTTCCAAAAAGAGGACACCTTTTTTCTCAGTGTCTTACTAACGTTCAAAAGAGTATTACTATGAATGCAGATTTTAATACACTGAAAAAGACACTACTACCACTATTGGCATTATATATATATATATATATATATATATATATATATATATATATATATATATATATATATATATATATAATCGTTTATAATGATAATATAGCCATTTAAAAAAAAACCTAGTGATAAATTCATATATGAATTCATATATATATATATATATATATATATATATAATTTTAAAGAAATTGAAGCTCTATATACTAACCTAATATATGTAGCCGCAAATAATAAGTCTACCCAATTGATTCCACTAATTATTATTTACAGATCCCCCAGGGCTGAATTCTGAATTCCTTTGTGAATTTGCAGATTTCTTCTCAAACCTGGTTGTTCTTTTATACAAAGCATTAATTGTTGGTGGTTGTGTTCTATATTCAGTCGGGGTTAATCAGAATGTATTTGATTTCTTCTCTATATGTCATACTAAATAGTTTTAGACCTTGAAACAAAAGAGATATGGATAGCTGTAGGTCAGAGAAAATTGGTGCATCTGAAGGTAGGGGTGTGTCTAAAGGTATAGGCATGTCTAAAGGATTCTCATTGGTGAAAGGAGCTCCTTGCTTGGAACTGCATTGGCCAGTCAGCGTTAACCATATAGATACGTTATTTGCTTTGAAGAAAATGGAGCTTACTCTTTTACTCTCTCTTACTCTCTTACTCTCAGCTTACTCTCCGAGTTGTTTTCACATTGTGGACAACGTTCAGTTTTTGTAGGATACACTGCTGTCTCATTTGTTTATGGAGACTTTGGGTGTGTGGGTGTTTGGAGGATTGTGAGAGTAAGCAGAACATGCCAATGCTTTGAAGGATGTAATGTTATTTAATTGCGAATCTGTTTTTAGAGGATTTAAACCTAACATGGTGAACAAATTATATTATAGAATTCAGGCAATTTTACTGGGGTTATCTCATACAGTGTAGCAAGTAATAATCTGAAAAGACCTTTGTAATATCACAGTCTAAAACTGGATTTAAAGAGAAGCAAATTAGTAAATGAATCACATGTAAATGAATCATACGTAAATGAATCACATGAAAATGAATCACATGTAAATGAATCATACGTAAATGAATCACATGTAAATAAACCATATGAAAATGAATAAATAAATTAAAGACGAAGAAAATGGAGGTAAGTGGTGTGATATTAAAAAAGCTGTTTAAAATACAAACATAATTAATACATTGGTTCATTTGCGTTATATCTGCTGCTTTAGAGTTATTTTATTGTTTTTGGCAGACACATTTTACAGAGGTTGTCAGTTTCTAAAAAATTTTTTTGAGTGTGTGTAGGTATCATTGACTGGAAGTATGTCAGCCCAGAAGTAAGGCAAGAATACAAAGTAGAGTTTAAGCTCACCAAGTGTTTTGGATGTGAATGCATCTACAAAAACACAGTGGGATACTGTGGCCATAGAAAGAAAGGCAGTTCACAGCATTTTATTCAAAGATAGAATGTGATGGCTTTTGTACTATGGACTGCTAGTACAGTGTGAATGTCAGTGCATGTGTGTGAATGTTGAATTTGTCTAAAATTGTTCAAAATATCTTCTGAACACATGGCCCACACTACTGCCACTAATAAGTTAATAAATGCTTTATTGGTTAAAACTGTGTGTGTGTTTGCTAAATTGTTTAATGCCAACTAATAGAAGGCTACTAAATAGTTCTTAGTCACCTAGAAGCAGCAGTCTACCTTTAAAAAATTCTGTGCTTAATGTTGCAATGTTTTATGTTCAACACTTCCAGTTTTTCCATTGGTTTATTAGACAAAACTTTCAAGTTTTTAGTTTGCATGCACTTGCAGTGAAATTACAGAGAAACATACAATTGTAAATCATAGATGTATTACAAGTTAAACAGTAGAAATTGCCACTTCTATAACAGATATGTTTTTGCTATCACGTGCAGTCAATACAATGGTAATAGACAAGAAAGCAAATTTCGAACTTATGTCTTCTTTTAAGACATATTAGTATACTTCAAATAATAATTGTATTCTGTTTTGATTATTTATGATCCTGATCAACGGTGCCCGAATTAACTGCTAGTACACCAAGACCAAATCAAACACGCGCTGGTGATGACATCAGTAACCCCTGGCCATGCCGTCTCAGTTGACAGACAGAAGTTCCAAAGATAAATTTAGATTTAATATTTTTATTGTCATTATCTCCATTCTTACAGTCAAAGAAGGGAAATAAGCTTAGGGATAATGACTACAAGGTACACACCCATGGTCTATGTCGGACTTGTCACTTTCTGTTAATAAACCTGTTGGAAAATAGCATTTAAGCTTACCAATTGAAAAGACCTTTCGACACACCCATTACTCTGACCTGCAGCTACCCACACTTGAAACAAAATACAACATAAAACCCATGTGAAGAACTAATTGCCCCCTTAAACTTAAAATCTGCTTGTGCTACCTTTAACAGCAATAACTGCAATAAATTGATCTGATAACTGGAGATCAGTTTTTCACTTACTTCTAGGACCAGGATTTACTCCTATGCACCTATCATTGTCTTGATGCATAATCCAGTTGTGCTTGAGTTTCAACTTATGGGCTGAAGACCAGACATTCTCCTTTAGGATTTTCTGGTAGAGAGTAGAATTTATGTTTCCCTATTATTATTATTATTATTATTATTATTATTATTATTATTATTGTAAGTTGCCCAGGCCCTGAAGCAGCAAAGCATCCCACACCATTACACTTCCACCACCATGCTTGTCTGAAGGTATGATGTTCTTTTTGTGGAATTCTGTGTTTGGTTTATGCCAAATGTATTACACTTTATTACACATAACTTTATTTATGGACTTTAATGTTGTGAATTCTTTATATTTGTGGACTTCCTGAGTTAATACTGATGTCTGCTGAATATTTCATGTGAATAGCCTCATATGTATGAATGGAAATATATTTACTGAAAAGAATGTTTACGAGTTCAATACTTATTTCCCCCACTGTATTTTGTTTTAATTTCTAAAACAATTTACTATGAGTTACACACAAAAACACGAGAAACTAGGATGGGACAAGTACTTTTTCACATCACTGTACTAACATTAAATGTAGAAAATCTAGTCACATTTCCACACTCTGAAGCTATCTCAGATCATTATCTCATCTCATAAAATGTGTCTTAATGTAGTTTATGCACCTTGCCACGCTACTGCGTCAAACATACATTCATGTCAGCTACTGCACAAAGTTTTATCAATAATCTCCCAGAGTTATCAACTATGATTGGATCACCATTTGATTCCAAAGAACTTGATCAGGTGACTGAATGCTTGGAAACAATGTTCTGCTATGTTAGGTAGCTCAACAAAAACATTTAAAAAGAAAATACTATAGCACACTGGTATAACCATCACACATGCATCTTAAAACAGACCACTTGAAAATTAGAACGTAGATGGCATCAAACTAACTTGATAGTATTTCAAACTGTATGGAAGGAGAGCTTCCTAAACTATAGAAAATCTAGTGCTGCTAGATCAACATATCTCTCCACCTTAATTGAACATAACAAAATCAATTCTAGATTGTTATTTAATAGTGTAACAAAATTAACTAGGAATAAGGCCACAACAGACACATGCCCACAATCATTATATAGCAGCGATGACTTCATGAATTTTTTCAATATCAAAATTTTAAATATCATGCAAAAAAATTCAGACTATTAATTTAAAACCAGACAGTTTTATAATTAATGATCAACAGTTAGTGTCATGTAATGGAGGCTGAAATGGAAACAAATGCAGTTAAGGCAGTTTAATGAGAAGGCAAATCCACAGGGTTAGGCAGAAATCAATAATCATAGAGAGGCAAGGGTCAAACGATCATGCAAACAACCCAAACTAAGTAAGGTAGAGAATCAACATCGAGGGAATAACAAAATCAAAAGACCAGGTAGATGTAAATGGTGACTTCTCTACGCATACTAAGGTAAAGTTTTAGGCCCACTTCTCTTTTCTTTACATATGCTACCTCTGGGAACAATTATTTGTAAACATGGCATTTTCTTCAATGTTATGCTGATGACACACAGTTGTATGTTTCTGCAAAGTCAGATGACAGACAGCAGCTGCATAAAGTTGAGGAATGTGTAAAGGACATTAGACATTGGATGCTTATTAACTTCCTTTTACTTAATGCTGACAAGACAGAAGTACTTGTACTAGGACCACATGCAGGTAGAAGTAAGCGTTCTGATTACATAATAACTCTGGATGGCCTTTTTGTTTCATCATGTGCAGCAGTAAAAGACTGTGGTGTGAATATTGACTCCAGTCTTTCATTTGAAGCTCATGTAGACAATATTATAATATTATATAGCCTTTTTCATCTCAGAAGTATTGCTGAAATAACAACTATGTCACTACACAATGCAGAAAAATTTGTTCATGCTTTTCTTACCTCTAGGTTGGATTATTGTAATGCCTTACTGTCTGGCTGTTCCAGTAGTTGCATAAACAAATTCCAGTTAGTCCAGAATGCAGCTGCAGGAGTCCTAACTAGAACCAAAAGATTTGACCTCATCACCCCTATCTTATCCACACTGCCACACTGCATTGGCAGTAAAATACTACTATTGACCTATAAAGCACTGTATTGTACCCGAGTGAAATTTTGGTCTTTTATGATCCTCCACGCCTACTTAAATCAAAAGGTGCAGGCTATTTATTAGTACCTCGAGCAGTGAAGGCTACAGTAGGGGGTAGAGCTTTCTCTTGCAAAGCCCCACAGTTATGGAACAGCCTTCCAATTAGGACTGAGACAAAGTCTCAGTGTTTAAGTCTAGGCTGAAAACATATTTGTTTAGTCAAGCCTTTTGTGAATAGTTTTTTCTTAGTTAAAGGCACAGATCTGGAAGGTTCATGGGCATAGAGTGTTGTGGTGAAATGGGATGTTTGGATGCTTGGATGATGGGTTAGGAATACAATTACTATGATAGCTTTAGGACTGCAATTGCCACGAAAAGTTTTGCATCCAAATCTCCATCAGTTAACAGTGGATAAGTTCAACAAAATAGACATGTGAAAACTGTAATGAATTTCCTTTTTACACAATTGCACTTTTTGACCATGTGCTATATAGAATGTACTGAATATATTTATTTCTGTAAAGCTGCTTTGTGACAATGGCCATTAGTAAAAGAGCTATACAAATAAAATGCCCTCGCAAATGTCTTCATTTGCCGTCAAATGTCTTCTTATTGGAATACAGGAATTATAAGGTTGATTGTACTTATTGAACATACCTCGTGGAAATCATGTTTCTGTCTGTGATAGGTGTATTTTTATAACTCTTTTGTGTGCATGTGTGAGACATCTAGTTTGGCAAGGTGTTTGCTGTACAGTTACTTATTGCTGGATGTAAAAGTGTTTTATTTTGGAGGCTGTTAATGGCATGGTCTCTCTGTGTGTGTGTGTCTGTGAGTGTGTTTGTGTGTGTAGACTCCTGGTAATCCCAGTGCAATCAGACAGTGGCTGATTGAAAACAGAGTGACTGAGAAAATGATAAGAAAGAAAAAAACATCATGCTGGACACAATGTCCTTCAAAATTCCAAGTCTATAAGTCTGACAGATACAAACAAACAAATACTCCTAAAATCTATTAACAGTAATTATATTGCCATTATCAGATATTAACTACTAGATATTGTAATAATTGTATTATTTTATACACTCACCATCCACTTTATAATGCTGACAAGGAGTCTGTAGTAACTCTGGTAACACAGACATTGCATTGTTCAGGAAAGAGGCACAAATTAACTCCCAGGTGTCATATAATACCTATTGCATAAAAGTGTATGACCCTTTAAGAAGGTCCAGGCCACTATGTGTGACAGCAGCAGCAAATCAAAGCAGTAATTCGAAAATACCAGAAGCAGAGAGTGAACCAGACCTGTGGGAGATGTGGAAAACTAAAATGTAAACAACAGCGATGAAGTCTACCTGTGACAAATGCAAAAAGGTGGGCAGGAGTGGGAATGGATGTGCCATACCAAGTCAGTTAGTGAAATGACTGAGACTGTTTACATTACTGGATGCAGCATTCGGGTTTTGGCAAATACCCCTACATACAGAAAGCAACAGTTCAATTAATTTCACAACGCACTCTGGGAGATAATCCTTTAACCAACTTCCATTTGGCATAAAAAGCCACTGAAGCTGAATAAAGAAAAGTGTGCAATGAGACAATGCCAACTCCACGTCCTTGACCTTGACCTTATGAGTCAAGTGTGAGTCCTGACCCGGAAAAGGTATGAGCTATCCATAAACTTTTACCACAACAGAATGTCACAGAATCAAAGAGACTCTTGTCTGAGGCTGAAACCAGATATGCCCAGATCAAGAAGGAGTGTCTTGCCAGTGTTTAGGCCTGCAAGAGATTTGAAAAATACCTGGCTGGTCTGGAGACTTTCAAGGTCATGACTGATCACAAGTGTCTAGTGCCCCAGGTGAATAAAATGTACTTGCTAGCAACTTCTCATGAGGCTTAAGAGATTCAAACCAGCTGGTGAACACAGATGTGGCCTTTAAGAATTCATGTTTTTTCACACAATTTGTCACATGTGATATGTGGTACCCTGCAGGCCGGTTTCTTAAATTTAAATTCATTTGTTGTGCTTCACACAAAAACCACCAGGTGGCACATGGAACAACATACTGTATCTGAACACATATTACACAAAAAAATGGAATGTGTGGTTAGTTAGATTTAATAAAAAATATTATGTATGGTTCACATAAAAATATTAAGTTTCTCATCAAAACGTATTCTAAAACTAATTTAAACAAGTTTTTAATTACAAGATTCGATTATAAAAAGTGGGCGCACGGTGGCTTAGTGGTTAGCACGTTTGCCTCACACTTCCAGGGTTGGGGGTTCGATTCCCGCTGTGGCCCTGTGTGTGCAGAGTTTGCATGATCTCCCTGTGCTGCGGGGGTTTCTTCCTGGTGCTCCGGTTTC
Source organism: Ictalurus furcatus (assembly GCF_023375685.1). Taxonomy (NCBI): domain Eukaryota; kingdom Metazoa; phylum Chordata; class Actinopteri; order Siluriformes; family Ictaluridae; genus Ictalurus; species Ictalurus furcatus. The sequence continues at coordinate 24,522,518 of NC_071258.1, forward strand.
CTCCCCCAGTCCAAAGACATGCATGGTAGGCTGATTGGCATGTCCAAAGTGTCCGTGGTGTGTGAATGTGTATGTGATTGTGCCCTGCACTGTCCAGGGTGTACCCCGCCTTGTGCCCCATGCTCCCTGGGATAGGTTCCAGTTTCCCCGTGACCCTGAAGAGGATAAGCATTATAGAAGATGGATGGATTATAAAAAGTAAGCCTGATCGAGTCACGTAGTACAGGTACAAAAAATAATGTGTGCTAGGATAGCACAGTGGTAATATCCTTGGAGTGGTACACCAGCAACTGGGGTTTGAGCCTCAGCTCAGTTGATAGTACCCATTTAATGAGCATTTCTTCTCCGTGTACAAGGACGACTTGTGTGTACACGTGTAAATAAAGTAAAGTAGTGTTGAATGAATTCCACTTTCTCCTTTCTTTTGTACTTTTCTTAGATTTAAAGTTTCACTATTAAAAAAACTGGTTTAAAGTGAACACAGAAGTCCACACACTGAAAAAAAGCTAACTGAATTTACTTAATTCAAATGCATACATCGGTTCCATGTCATTGAATTGAAATACGTTAACATAATTAGTTTTTGTACATCAAACATGATTTGATCATATATTTTCAATACCCTGAATAAAATGAAACTCCCCCTGAGCTGAGAATTGAACCCTGGTTGCTGTTAATCTGCAACAGCCAAAAATGCTCATTAAATAAACACACTCAACTGAGCTGAGGCTCCAATCCCTGGATGTGAACACTGACACACCTACTCAGATGTACAATGCTACAACATGCCTGCAACACCACAATGGCTTGAGACCATTAGAGTGACCACTGCAACAGACAGTAACCTACAAATGATCCTGAAGTATGGACATTCAATCAGGGTGATCAGCATACATACATGCCCTCCACTAATATTGGCACCCTTGGTAAATATGAGCAAAGAAGGCTGTGAAAAAGTGTCTTTATTGTTAAACCTTTTGATCTTTTGTTAAAAATAATCATAAAACTACTCTGCTCGCATGGATATCAAAGATTTGCAAAAACTTTGTTAAATAATTATTGGCACCCCTATGAATTCATGAGATTATGAATTATTGTCACCCCTATGAATTCATATAAGAGAAATATATTTGAACTACATTCCCATTGATATTAAAATTTTCTTTATTAAACCTGGTTGAATAGGAACAGGATATTGTTCAACCATGACTTCGTGTTTCACAGGAGTATAAAGGTTGTTGAGCTTCACAAAATGAGAAGTGTCTATTCGAATATAACAAAAGCACTGAAAATGCCCATTTCCACCATTTTGGGAAATTATGTACAAATTTAGAGTAATAAAATATAAAATAATTGAAACATCACCTGACACTTTGGAAACAGCTGTGTTTAAGGAAGAATAAGGTGAACTGTTTGTGCAACATGTGTGTGCATTGAAGTGTGAGAGCAGTGGGGCCCCATGAACAGTCAAGAAAACATGTACACATGAGTGGTCATTACATCTAGTCACAGAAGCAGAAAACAGATGAAGACTGTTAAAAATGCGAGCTTGACCTTAAAAGCACATAGAATAAACATGAGAGTCCATAAGTACACCATACAGGAGTAGATAATGTGGGGGAAAAAGACTCACCTATGGTACAGGCACACAGTAGGAAAATGTAAAGGTAATGTATTCACCCATCCATGGTGAAAGGAGGTCTCAAAGGTAAGTAAAGAGTGAGCAAAATGGTAGAGAACATATAAGCCCTAGTGCAATGATGCAAACAGTGATGCTTGCAGGAGGAAAGGTAAACCAAGAAAAAATTAATTGGAAACTTATGGCCACAGTAAATGGAAAAACTTGGGGCCTGTTAAAGATAATGGGAAATTATGCAACTGGGATATGTGTGGAAGATTGTGATTGGATGTACCGAAAAGGGAACTGTGTATGACTGGTTAAGGTTAGATATGGTACATGCCTGAAGTGTACAATGAACATTGTAACCGATGGAACCTCGGTGCAAGCTACATCTCCATGTGGAGTGCCGTGGTCGTCCGCGGGTGGTAAGTGCCACACTGGAGGTTTGCCAAGTGCCCGGGGTCGGCTTCAGTCCTTCATCCTCGTCGCGGACACAGCCAAGGGGGGGAGCCTTCGGTCACGTGCGAGCTGTCTGCAAGAAACACACCAGAAGTTAGTATACGCGCCTAGAGAGACCTCTCTCTCTCTTTGCTAGCGGAGGATCGCCCTTTTATATTCTCCCCTCGTCTGCTGGATGGTGGAGAGCGAACGCGCTGCATATCGGCTGCCAGCCGTGTGTGTGTTTCGGCGGCTCCGCCCCGCCACCATGCGCTCGCTGGCTGTCCAAAACATTGGGGGTGCTGAAGCGGTGCTGTCTCTTCAGCACCCCAGCGGCACTCGCGGGAGGAGCGCTCTTTCCTTTTTGTGCGCCAAATCGCTGTGTTTTCCTGCCCTCTTTTGATTGACAGGTTATAATCGGCACTGATCATCGGATGTTTTTATACTATCGGCCGATAGCGGGAAAAATAGCCTTTAGAGACCGATACCGATTATCGACCGATACATCTGTGCATCTCTAACATATACGTACACATAAGCGTAATTTTGCTATGGAAGTAAGCTTACTTACATAAATTAGTAGCAAGGTCATAGTGAAATCACATACCCACCCTTAAACAGTAGGTTTAGAGTCTTTCCTGTATGCTTTCTTGTTTGGAGTCATTATTATCTAGAACAATAAATGGGCTGTACAAATGACAATATGAAGCCAAACAGGTTATTTAGCATTAACACATGTTGATGTTGATTTAACACAGTCACAGTAATGCTAATGGGTCTCATTACATATGTCAGCATTCATAGCTCCCCCAGGATCCCAGAGGATCCATGCAAGTTATAGTGTTGACCATGCTGACTTACTATATAATTCATTTAGAATGAACTTTTTTCTAACAATTAGGTACTTCATTGATCCCTTGTCAAGTGTATTTAATATTAGGAATATTTAACCTTATTTTGTAATGCTGTGACTTTGCTTTTTATCAGTAGACAACATAGTCCAAGCCTTTCCTTTTAATATCATAATTACTAGCAAGCTAAAGCTAGCTAGCTTACTTGTTAAATTATAGTTGTTAATTAATATTAAAATGGCACATGATTATAAAATCAATCAGAAAGTGGATCATTGTGATATCAATGCAGGCCAGGTAAGTTCCATACTGGAATGGAAAAACATTTTGTCAGGTAGAAATAATAAGTAAAATAAATTGAAATGTTTTAACATATTTATTTAAGTGACATTATGTACAATTTCCTGGATTGTTTAGATCAGTGCACTGTATGTATGTGTCTGCATTCATAGCTACAGCTGCAAAACAAAATGATGAGATTCTGATGTTGCTATGCAGATAATTCAACATAAGTTTCAATGAAATGTTAGCTCCATGGGCCTCCTAGCGCCAGTATAGAAACATAATTTGTACACCAGTCATGTCTTGGTTGATTGACCACATTTGAGTGGAAAATTAATGTAAATGAGATTTTCTCTAAAACTACTCATTTATTATAATTTCTCTGAGCATGTCAGTCTTACAGAAAAAAAATAGATTGAAATGAATGTTGTGGGAAATTCATTTATGATTATTGTGGTCATGTAAACAAACAAATAATCAATTAATCTGCAATGTAGATGAGCAGCATGTTTGTAGGACGATCTAGTCCACTCTGTGTCAAATCATGTGCCACAGTGAGAAGAGTTAATGAAGCGTGGCAAAATTCTGATGAGCAAAATTCCCATCATACCCTAATGGGCCCTGAAGAAAAGATTTCCAAATTGGGTCCCTAACAGGTGCCTCTCATTACTGGGCTAAAAAAAACAGAAGAAGAAAGGAGTGGTGAAACGCTGGAAAAAAGAAGCAGCACTGAAAATTTAAGCTTTGTCAGAGATCATGGTGCCATACAAAGATAATACATATTTTTGAGCAAAGTGTTTTTGTGTTGCTTTTTGTTTATTCCTGCTGTCATTTTTATTTATTACATTTAAGCTCATTTAAGCTGAATTTCCACAATTAAAATATTACACTCAGCAAATCAAAACTATAATCTTAATCAACCCTAACCTTAACATCAGTAAAAAAAAAAGAGGCTCTTTTAGTTTTTTAAACAAAAGCTGCAGTTTTTGTAAAAATAAAATAAAATAAAATAAAATAAAATAAAATAATAATAATAATAATAATAATAATAATAATAATAAATGTAAAAACAAACAAACAAACATTTTGTCAGGTTGAAATAATAAATAAAATAAACGTAAATGTTTGAACATGTTTAAGTAAGGTACAACTTAGCTCAGTGCACTGCACGTGTATGTGTGTCTGGTGAACACTAATGCCTTGTCTAAAATGGCACCCTTACTAAGTTTCACTGTTTTCTATATAAGCTGTTCTGTATTGAGTGCAGTACATGGGGAAGACACTGGAATGAGTTCACAAAAAAACACATCATAATATGCAGTCTCAAAATCAAATATGCAAACTGAAGTTATGACAATACACACAAGAGTGTTAAATGTGATTTTCTGTTTAAATGCACAACTAATAAATGTCAGGTTTAGTACTCTATAAACTGTGTTTGCACAAACTGCGTTTGCTCCACAGTATCCAGAGTTGCCAGCACAAAACCAAAATATAATCTTTATGTACTTTTTCTATTCATTGCTTTTAAATTAATAACTATAATTTCCAGATGTATTATAATATTTAAAATAACATTATTAATTTTACCAAATATCCAGTCAAGGGATCAGTTTGGTATAGATTTTTTAAATGGAACCCAAAAAGCTCTTCCCATGCCCCAATGGCAGTTAAATGTACACAGATAGACTATAAAAGACTGACCAGGAATGGAACTCCCACTAATATTAAAGTAACCAGACATCCTGGTTTTTCAGACTGATGTACACAATTCATGTGCACACTGCAATATAGTTTATCAAATCAGATTAATATTTAATATTACAGGTAATGGAGTTCGATATTTGATAATTGAAGTCATAAGCCAATGTCTAATGTTGGAGACATGGCTGAACAGGAAAATTCCTGACTGTTCAGTGGAACTAGCCAGCTTCTCGCTAGTTTGGGTGCACAGGGAGAAACAGAGTGGTAAGACATTGGGTGTGGCAGACTTGCTGTCTTTGTTGACTCCAAATGGTGTAACCCAGGGCATATTACTACAAAGACAAGAATCTGATGTTGAGCTGCTGGCCATCAGGTTGAGGCCATGCTACCTTGTTTTGCATTCTTGTTATTGTTTACATTCCTCTTGTGGCAGAGGTGGCATGCACTTCTAACATAATTCATTCATTGGTAAAAATAAATAAATAAATAAATAAATAAATGAATAAATACAAGAAAAATAGGTTGCAAAAATTCTCTTTTGTGTCTTCTAGTATAAACTTGTTTTATTTGAACTGTTATCAAACACTAATGCACTGTTGGATCCAGACTTCTAACACCAACCTTGTCCTTCAGTGAGCTTTATCTTGTTTGAGTTGAGTCACTCTGTTTATATCCCTTGTAATCAATACTTGTACTCTCCCTACTGTATTCTTACTATCTGTGACATCCATGTTCTCCCTCTTTGAGTCTATGATTGTGTCAGGGAGTGTTTCTTCCCCACTGTTACCTTCAACTTATGTGTTAGACCAAATATCTACATATTAGTTCTAGAATGGTGGAAAGAGGTGCATACTCTCTAGAAGTAAGTAAGTCTCATACTGATTTTCCCTGATTTTTAAAAAGATTTTTCTTAAAGATCTGTGACTGAATTGAAAGAATGCAGAACACTTTCACCTGTATTTTTATTTATTTATTTATTTGGCTACAGTGATTTGCTTAGGTAATAAAACCAAAAATCTAGACTTTACTGTTGTTAGAATTGAAATATTTATTTCACTGTGAAGACACTCTTAAGATAAAAAAAAAAAACTTTTACAGAGAAATTTGTTGGGATATCATCAAGAAAATACCATGAACTGTTAAAATATTTAATAAAATCTTTCAATATAAAATTTAAAGATTAACTTTAAGGGTATGGGGAATCTTAAAAGTATTTTTGTAAAAGTACTAATTTATTAAATTGTTTTCAAAGACGTTAAATAAAGCTAGTAAAATAAAATAAAGCTACATGCATCTGCATATGTTAAGATGAAAATAACACTCATTGTATTTGTTTTTCATACTGCATACTCAGCAAACACAAACGCGCTTTCGACAAAGTCAAGCGAACCCCTGCCATTGAAATGAAAGCTACAGTTGATGGCTGTAGCTTACAGGCTGATCACGACGAAAAAAAATCATCGACGTCTAATATACATAGAAAAGAAGCTTGAACAATGTTAACATTCTTGAAACTCTATATTACTTTGAAATTATGCGAAAAAAAAACTGATTAATGAAGTTACTGCTGTGTAATTTCAAAGAAATATATCTAGATGTGATTGTTCATTGTTCACTAAGATTTCTTTTTATTTCATTTTTTGATAGCATATTCTCCAATTTACGGGAATACCAAATCTCTTGCATACGAAACTGCACATACGAAACCAAACATACGAAGCTAAGCATGCGCATGCACAGATATCATCCCTAAACCACATTAGATTTCATTGTACATATAGGCTATATCTTGAACTGGTATGTTTGTGTTATATATGAAAGGATTGTTAAATAAATTATACCCTAGGCATTTCCATGACATGAAAAATGTTGTTTATTTTATATACCTGAATAAAAAATTCTGAAGTCGCAATCCCTTCGTTGCTAATACGTGGTCGAAATCGCGTTTAATAAATATGAAAGATGATCTGATAGTGGTCAATATCGCGCTTGAATGTGAGCGATAATAGGGTACACGATGGTTTTGTCGAAATTGCACTTCATTTCGACGTATAATGTCCGCTTAGAGCCGTTACATTTAGAGGCTTGATTTCGACAATAAAATGCGTATAAAAGTGTCCCCGTTTTACGGCTTGAAAGCGGCTTGATTATACGTCATATCGACAATAATCTTTGCGACTTTTCGCCAACTATTCGACGTCGAATTGTTTGCTGGGTATTCATTTTTGATCATTTTCACAAAGAGTGCCAATAATTCTGGAGTTAACAGTAGGTCTCTAATTTGTATGTCTATGGTCTAGCCTTAATTTCTGTAAACCTGCTTTGTGGTAACTACTGTAGTTCAAAGTTCTGTTACTTAAAGGAATCATCAAATGAAACTAAAATCTATATAACTATCCTGTTCACATATCATTCAGTTAATTTTTTTTTTTCAATTTGATGTGCCAGTTCTCTATATTGTACAAATCAAAATCCATCAGCAGGTCTAAGCTTTCTAATCAGGAGTGGAGAACAAAATCCTTCTTTGGAGATAGATTGACATGCTGGAGCCCATCAATAGCTTGTTTCTGCCCTCCTCGATTCAATAACTCATCATGAACATTCCATTATCTTCCATGGAACTCTTATCCCTTCAGACTGACTTTTTTATTTCTTGCATCCTATCATGCCTGATTTTCTTAGGAATTTCTTAGGAATATTGTTTCAGTATTTCTGTGACTGTGTCATAGATTTTATTTTCATCCCAGTGGTTTGCAAATGCTTATCTAATGTTTAGAACATTATAAAAGAGCATGTCCTGTTGAATGTTCTGAAGAGGAGCAACATCATCACAGTCATGGGCACTGTCTCAAAATCATGTGAATTTAGTGTTCAAAACTAATGCATCAGCCAGTTTAAGAAACAGCCCAAATGTTAGAGCCAGAGCTTTAAATGAACATTGTAGCTCACTGTGGTTAGCTGTTTTAAGTTTAGCCTCCAGTCAGCATTTTCACAGCTAAAACATTGCCACCCCAATTGTTGCTGTATATCTTCCATTTATAAATACAGACAAATCAAATAACATATTCATTGTTTATTTACTATGTATCATTAAACACAGTTAGCTATGAGCAATGTAGGGGCATTTGGCAACATTGTACATTGTACAACATTGTAGAATTTATTTGATTTTCAGAGGCACTATTTTCAAAATTGAGAGCTTAGATTCACTAGGGCATTTGATGAATTACACAAATGATTAATTTTAGTCCAAATTCAGCATTTTATTTTTGAGAAAGATTTTAGATAATCTGCATCTCATCTATACTGCTTTTTACTCTGTCTTGTTTCTGTTTTCATATCTGTCCAGTCCACAGACTGTACAGTGCCTTGCATAACAATTCACACCACTTAAACTTTAAGTGTAGTAGCACTGATTAATTTGGAACCATGTTTTATCAAAACAGATTAAGTCATAATTTTGAATAAAAAATTTTAAGGTGTTTGCAAATAATATATAATAGGATAACCAGGACAAAAAAAAGCTGTTTTTTTTTTTTTTTTTTTTTTTTTTTTTAAAGAACTTTGTCTCTGCCTTGTTTAAAAAGCTTCTTGGTCTTTATGTTGTTGTTTGCTTAGGTATGCTCTCCAACAAACTCTGGGTTCTTCCAGGAAATGGTGTCTTTATCCCTTTACCACATGGTGTTGCCATATGGCAGCAATTAATTTATCTCCAATTTTTTGATAGGCAATAATATAAAACTACTATTTTCCTTGTACTATGTAACTGGAAAAAGGGGACTTTAACTTTGACATAGCAAAAATAAAAATAAATAAATAATTTTAAAAAATGGCATGTCAACTGACCAGGAACTGCTGTTTGCACTTCCTTTTCTGCAATCACATGGCATGGTGAGGGCTCTCAAAATTGGATGAATTTTTCAATATTTGGGCAAAACTACTTAAAGGGAAAATTTGAAAAAAATCTGAGATAAATTAACAGTTATTTTTGTCATTTAAACAAGTTAATATATTTTGAGCATTCTGTTAAATTGTAAAATGTAATTGGTGCCATATGGCAACAACATACCATAATGGAACTGTGATATGTGCATTCATGAATTGAAACAAGTCTGCATAGCAAAAAAAGACACTAGACTTCTCTATATTCTCTATATTTACATTTTTTACATTCAAAGTAAGAAAAACTGTAATTTCAGACATTTTGCAATTCCACCTTACTTTCTAATTATTTTTTGTTTGTTTGTTTCAAAAGAAATAATTAAGAATTCAAGGGAAATAATTAAAAAAGATACTTCACCTAAAATATGTGTGGGTCTAATTTTTTTTTTAATGTATTTTGAGTGAGTAAACCCATTCACATACTTTTTACAACTGTAATTCCTTTCTAGAAGATATCACTTTTACCTGGTTACTAGGTGGCAAAAAAACCTCTGCAACTTATAGTATGGAAAATGCAGTAATTGCAATTGTAATCTTCTCATGCATTTTGTGTTATTTTTGACTATATGATATTTTTCACCATTGCAAATTGTTTTAATCGCATTTTTTTTTTTTTACTTGAACTAATTCAAGTAATAATAATACATAAAAACATTTTTGAGGTAATGGTAATAATTTATGCAGCAGAGAGTTCAATTGAAATCACTTTAATTAACTTAATTCAGCATTACTTTTGATGACAACTGTTTGTTCACTTCCTCCATACCCATTTTAAATTTTATGGATTATTTTGTGGAGTTTCCTTATGTATAATCCAAACTACATCCTTTTAAGTTCCAGGATGTAGTATTACACAATGTTGAAAATGCCTTGCATATCCTCAATCAGTCTTCATCACATATTTTCTTTATCCATATGCCAACTTTTACAGAACTGCAAATTAATGTGTTGTTCTCCTCATTACTCACTCTCTGTCTCCTTCTGCTTACTGTATATATTTCTCTCTCTCTGTCTCATTTATACAGTCACTCCCAGATGTTAGTGTAAGGTTAGCTTTGATCTTGGACATAAAATAATAAGGATGGATAAATAAGAAGTAATAATGACTTGTTGGAGAGCAGCCCACCTGACTACACACTTTATTTTATAATGGTTTGACCTCTTTGGTCCAAAGGAAACACATCAAAGGTAGTTTGATGGCTTGCAAATGAGCAGTACCTGTTTGGGAAAACAGGATGAACATCCCAACCTCCAAAGAAATAATGTGTCCCATTTTTTTTTTTTTTTTTTTGCAATACATCTATAGCATTTGTATTAAAATCCCCAATATAATCACAAATGCAATTCATCACCAGTCTATCACAGGGTACCATTCACACACCCCTTCACACACTCATTCACACTTTTGGGTAAATTAACATATTAGCATTAGGTATGTTTCAGCAAAGCCAGATGACCACAAGCTTAATAAAGTTGAGGAATGTGTAAAGGACATTAGACATTGGATGCTTATTAACTTCATTCTACTTAATTCTGACAAGACAGAAGTACTTGTATTAGAATGACATGCAGCTAAATGTAAGCTTTCTGATTACATCGTATCTATGTACGATCTTCTGTTTCATCATGTGCAGTAGTAAAAAAAAAAACAAACTTTGGTGTGATTATTGACACCAGAATTTCATTTGAAGCTCATGTAGATAATATTACTAGCCTTCTTTCTCCTCAGAAATATTGGTGAGATAAGAAATATAATGTCATGCAATGCTAAAAACTAGTTCCATAACAAGCTCCAGTCAGTCCAGAATGCAGCAGAGAGAGTACTTACTAGAATCAGAAGATATGACCCCTATCTTATCCACCCTTCATTGGCTCCCAATCAAATTTTGCATTGATTATAAAATACTACCTTTGGACACTGAATGGTCTTTTTTGGGCTTTTATGATCCGCATGCCTACTTCAATTAAAAGGTGCAGGCTATTTGTTGGTAGCTTGAATAGCGAAGGCTACACCAGGGGTCTGAGCTTATTTCTTAGTTTTCCTTAGCCCCATAGTTATAGAACAACCTTCTAATTAGTGATTGGGACTCAAACACAGTCTCAGTGTTTATGTCTAGACTGAAAACATATTTGTTTAGTCAAGCATTTTATGAATAGATTTTTTCCAAAATCTATCTGTAAAGAAGCAGATCTAGAGGTTCATTTATATAGAGTGTTATGGTGGACTGAGATGTTTGGATGGTGTCAACCTGCCTGATCAATCCTGATGCCCTATTTCTGGTTGGAGTTCTCATCAATTGGAAATTACTTGGTGTGTCTGAGGATGGCCTCACATAGACTTCATGTGAAGACTATAATGAATTTCCTGGATACACAATTGCACTTTTTGACCATGTAGTACAGAGTTACAGTATCTCACAAAAGTGAGTACACCCCTCACATTTTTGTAAATATTTGATGATATCTTTTCATGTGACAACACTAAAGGAATGACACTTTGCTACAATGTAAAGTAGTGAGTGTACAGCTTGTGTAACAGTGTAAATTTGCTGTCCCCTCAAAATAACTCAACACACAGCCATTAATGTCTAAACCACTGGCAACAAAAGTGAGTACACCCCTAAGTGAAAATGTCCAAATTGGGCCCAAAGTGTCAATATTTTGTGTGGCCACCATTATTTTCCAGCACTGCCTTAACCCTCTTGGGCATGGAGTTCACCAGAACTTCACAGGTTGCCACTGGAGTCCTCTTCCACTCCTCCATGACGACATCACGGAGCTGGTGGATGTTAGAGACCTTGTGCTCCTCCACCTTCCTTTTGAGGATGCCCCACAAATGCTCAATAGGGTTTAGGTCTGGAGACATGCTTGGCCAGTCCATCACCTGCACTCTTAGCTTCTTTAGCAAGGCAGTGGTCATCTTGGAGGTGTGTTTGGGGTCGTTATCATGCTGGAATACTGCATACTGATCATGCTCTGCTTCAGTATGTCACAGTACATGTTGGCATTCATGGTTCCCTCAATGAACTGTAGCTCCCCAGTGCTGGCAGCACTCATGCAGTCCCAGACCATGACACTCCCACCACCATGCTTGACTGTAGGCAAGAGACACTTGTCTTTGTACTCCTCACCTGGTTACCGCCACACACACTTGAGACCATCTGAACCAAATAAGTTTATCTTGGTCTCATCAGAACACAGGACATGGTTCCAGTAATCCATATCTTTAGTCTGCTTGTCTTCAGCAAACTGTTTGTGGGCTTTCTTGTGCATCATCATTAGAAGAGGCTTCCTTCTGGGATGACAGCCATGCAGACCAATTTGATGCAGTGTGCGGCATATGGACTGAGCACTGACAGGCTGACATCCCACCACTTCAACCTCTGCAGCAATGCTGGCAGCACTCATACATCTATTTCCCAAAGACAACCTCTGGATATGATGCTGAGCACATGCACTCAACTTCTTTGGTTGACCATGGCGAGGCCTGTTCTGAGTGGAACCTGTCCTGTTAAATCGCTGTATGGTCTTGGCCACGGTGCTGCAGCTCAGTGTCAGGGTCTTGGGAATCTTCTTATAGCCTAGGCCATCTTTATGTAGAGCAACAATTCTTTTTTTCAGATCCTCAGAGAGTTCTTTGCCATGAGGTGCCATGTTGAACTTCCAGTGACCAGTATGAGGGAGTGTGAGAGCGATGACACCAAATTTAACACACCTGCTCCCCATTCACACCTGAGACCTTATAACACTAACAAGTCACATGACACCGGGGAGGGAAAATGGCTAATTGGGCCCAATTTGGACATTTTCACTTAGGGGTGTACTCACTTTTGTTGCCAGTGGTTTAGACATTAATGGCTGTGTGTTGAGTTATTTTGAGGGGACAGCAAATTTACATTGTTACACAAGCTGTACACTCACTACTTTACATTGTAGCAAAGTGTCATTTCTTCAGTGTTGTCACATGAAAAGATATAATCAAATATTTGCAAAAATGTGAGGGGTGTACTCACTTTTGTGAGATACTGTATATATACACAGTGGGGGAAATAAGTATTGAATTCGTCAACATTTTTTTCAGTAAATATATTTCCAATGAGGCTAAACACATGAAATTTTCACGTGACTTTAGTATTAACTCAAGAAATCCACACATATAAAGAAATCCAAACATTAAAGTACATAAATGAAGTTATGTGTAATAAAGCGGAATGACACAGGAAAAAAGTCTTGAACATGCTAACTGAAATTTATTTAATACTTAGTGGAGAAGCCTTTGTTTGTAGTGAGAGGTTCAATATGCTTCCTGTATGAAAAAAATTAATCAGCCGCAGTTTTCAGGTGTGATTTTACTCCATTCTTCTAAACATATTGTCTTTAAATCTTGTTCAATTGGATTCAAGTCAGGTGATTGACTGGGCCATTCTAATTCCTTGATTTTTTTTTATCTGAAACCCATTTATCTGAAACCAATGCTGTATGCTTTGGATTGTTGTCCTGCTGTAAGGTCCACCCACATCTCATCTTCATCATCCTGGTGGATGGCAGCAGATTCTTCTCAAGAATTTCCTGGTAAAGGGCTCCATTCATTGTTCCTTCAATTATATGAAGTCTGCCAGTACCATGCAATGAAAAACAGCACCACACCATGTTGCTTCCTCCTCCAAACTTCACTGTTGGTATAGTGTTTTTAGGGTGATGTGCAGTGCCATTTCTTCTCCAAACATGGTGTGTAGAATGACAGCCAAAAAGTTCAATTTTGCTCTCTTCGGAACGGACAACACTCTATGAGTATTTCATAGGCTTCTCCAAATGAGTTGTAGCAAACTTTAAACGAGCTTCGACATGCCTTTTCTTTAGTAATTGAGTCTTGTGGGGTGAGCGTGCATAGAGGCCATGGCGGTGGATTGCATTGCCTTTTTCTCTGTGACGATGGCACCTGCTGCCTCCAAGTGTTTCTGGAGCTCTTTCCGAGTGGTCCTTGGCTTTTCGGTTACTCTTCTGACTATTCTTCTGACTCTCTGGTCAGAAATCAATGGTGCTTACTGGAGGATACAGAAGTTTTTAAATACGTCTGTATATAATTCCATCAATATGTTTCACAACAATAAGATTCCAAAGGCCTTGGGAGAGCTCTTTGCCTTTACCCATCATGAGATGTTTCTTGTGTGACACCTTGCTAACGAAAAGCCTTTTATAGAACAATTTACTAGCCCAGCTGATATTATTTTGCACAGATAGGGTATAATTACTTATGGATTTCAGCTGGTTCCTTGCCTTACCTTGCCTTGGAGAACTGCTTTTTCTTAGCATGTTCAATACTTTTTTCCCTGTGTCATTCCACTTTATTACACATAACTTAATTTATGGACTTTAATATTGTGAATTCTTTATATTTCCAGATTTCTTGAGTTAATACTGATGTCTGGTGAAAATTTCATGGGAATAGCCTCATTGGAAATATATTTACTGAAAAAAATGTTGACGTGTCCAATACTTATTTCCCCCACTGTATATATATATATACACACACATACACTCACAGTGACATGACATTTTCTTCACAAAATCATTCAGAAATTCACTCTACATGGCCATGGGGGGAAAAAAGTTTCATTAAAAACTTCACTGGGCTTCCACAGGCGATAGGGACAGAATCGATAGTGGCAAAAAGGCAACTGTAATTTGGCCCATTTAATTGAATCCTACCAATTTTACCTGCAGGACAGACATTCAGTAACACTAGCACCAAAAGGACCTACTTTCTCTCCATAACCAACCTGGCTATACCAAAACAACTATGGGCTTCCACTAGGAGGCAGTGTTGTACAGTTAAAGTGACACTATGCCTCTTCAATAGGTCCTTGACTTACTAAATATTGTGCGTAAAAACACATGCAAATGTAATGACATGCAAACTTGATAACACTCGCAAAGTTTTTGAAGTATTGTGTGTTTCATTTGAACAAAATATCAATAGTTTTGTGCATTCACTTATATGTAATTAATATATATGTCACCTAACCCAGTAAGACTAATACCATGGCACACACACTAACCCAGTAAGACTCAGTACCATTGCACACTACATAGCTGCATCAGTCACTTTATATTACGGAGCTCTTGTGCATTGGACTTTATGTAGTCTAGCTGTTCTGTATTGCACCATGGTCCTGAAGAAACAATTTTGTTCCAATGTATACATGCTATGTACATGAATGGCAATAAAAACCCACTTGAACTTGAACACTTGTAATTTAGAGCAGTGGTTCTTAACCAGGCGGGCGCGCAAAGGTTGGAAGGGGGCGCAAAAATTTCACAGACATTGCATCATTTGGGTCCTCGGTGTATTTTATTGCTTTTAAAATAGGATGTGCATAAATTGAAAAAGTCCCCCTCCCTCTGTATTTTCGTTTTGCTGGGGAGAGGCGGAGCTTAGCCTGCCTTTTATCTACTGGTCAGTGCAGACCAGTGATGCCACCTTAACGACTTTTCAGACCCCTTTAGCGGCTTTTTTTAAGAAAAAAAAAGCGCATAGCGACTTTTTGGACAAACATTAGCAACTTTCCAAATATCACCAGTACTGTCCTGCAAGCGCGAGGTCTTGCTTTCCCGCTGCACTCACACCTCTCTCTGCGTCTGCTCTGTTCAGTGAGCGGCTGAGAGCCGGAGATTTAACAACGTCATGGATAACGAGACGCGCCCTTCCTCCCAATTTACATAATTCGCATGCGAATGTGTTTAGAACGCTAGATGAACGTAATGCAACATTTAATTGTCTGTGTGCCTTTACTGTGTCCATAGCATCCAGTCACATTGTGTATTATTATGTGTATTTTCCAAAATGATCTGAACTGTGAATTATCTGAATTTAATCTAATAATGTCTACACAGTACAAATAACTTTTTTCTCCCTTTGTGTCTTTTCTTTTTCTCCCTTTTACTATTTTATGTGTCCATTCCTAAATCTCTGTATATTCTTTATTCTGTTTTTATTTTCTTGTTTGTACCTTTCGCTATCTGCCCATCTCCTTCTTTCTCTATCTGTGTTTTTCTCTGTCTTTTCTCACTCTCTTTTTACTTTTTCCCCTTTGCTTTACTTCGCTACAATTGTTTCTCTGTCTATTGAATTATCTGGTTATTTTTCTTAATTTTTTTGCTCATTGCAAAAAGCTCTCAGGGCTAGATGTATGTACATCAGGAAGTGCAGCACATGTTGTGCACCTGAAATTAACCTTCAGTTTACTAAGGCTGTAGCTCATCATGCAAGCTGTACTCACTAATGCTCTTTTGGTTCAATGAGCAAATTCACATTTTGCCATATATTGTGTTTTAACCAGCAAGTGAGCTGTGCCATAGTAAAGTAACCATGCTGAATTTGGTTATGCTTGTTGCCCAGTTGCCATGTGAGCCAAGGTGGGACTACAGGTGGAGATACAAATACTGAAGACCACTGAATATCAAACCTGGTCACCACACAGCTGTCCTGATTAATGTCTCTGGCTGAAACTGTTTCTCTACCGATATAAAAATCTTCAATATCAGACAAGTGTAGTGCCTACCAAAGTTTCTGACACATTTCAAAAGTCCTTTTTTATGGACGATGCTAGTGATTTAAATAATTCAAGTAGTTTTAAACTGAAATGTAATGTTTCAGATTAATTTTTATTCATATACCTGCAGTAACAGTTTATCATCCCTCATCCCTGTGATCTGAGCAAAACCCTGGCTATTTTCTAGTTGGGGCAAATCCAAATTGGTTTTATATTTACTTTGGTTGCACTCTACTTGTGATAAAACATAATGGAGCTGATGAATAATGTAGAAATACATATGAGATTCAGTCACAGAAAATACACAGCCACTTATGTGTGTTTTTAACACCATCTGCACTCGGTTTGTGCTCACACTCTCTTTGTTTTTACTAAAGAAAATTTGCACATGGCTATGTTTTGTACTGCCAGTAACACGGCTATGTTTAGTACAGCCAGTAACTGACAATTTGACAATACTTTAATGTCACTAAACAACTGTGAGCACCACCCAAGTGAATTTAAAAAATGCTCATTTGCAGTTGTCCATATAAAAACATCAGAGAGACGCTTAATATAATATGTTAATGAGTTCACATAGCTTTTTTTTGTATTAAACATTTGACTAATATTTTAATAAAATTAACTTATTTCATTTAGTAAATTTCACTGTTAGATTTTACAGTGTACCTTTTAAGTCATAACCTGGTAGTGTCCAGATAAACTTCTCCTACTTTCTCGGGTAGGGTTACGCTATGGGACAGTGTCACAAACACACACACACACACACACAAACACACAAACGCACCCTATATGGATAACCCTGGGTTTGCATTTGTTGTGAGCCATGCTGTTCTGTGGAGAAGCAGTAAAGAGCTTTGAAGAGTAGTACTAACCTACAGTTAAAGCCTTAAAGACTGAAACTAACCAGGAATTAGAGATTAATGTATGAAGTGATTAAGTACATTATAGACTGGAACTACCAACGAACCATAAAAACACAATCAGTGAACATATAAAAACCCTCATATGTGATCTAATCAAGCGATTTTAAGCCTATAAACAGTGAATAACCAAGAATCATATATTTATATATTGGAATAGTTAGACCCTTAAAGACTGAGTGATTAACTAAGAGTGAGAGCTTTTAAGAATAAAAGGGAGTGAGAGTGAGAGCTGTGAGAGTGAGGCAGTGGTGGCTTGACGGTTAAGGCTCTGGGTTACTGATCGGAAGGTTGGGGATCCAAGCCCCAGCACTGCCAAGCTGCCACTGTTGGGCCCTTGAGAAAGGCCCTTAACTCTCTCTCCAGGGGCACTGTATCATGGCTGACCCTGCGCTCTCACCCCAACTTCCTGACATGCTGGGGTATGCGAAGAAAAGAATTGCACTGTACTCTAATGTATATGTGACCAATAAAGACTCATTATCATTATCATTAAGAATGAACATCTTTAGTAATGGTGTAAACAAAAGTGAGAGCCATAAATAATGGACAAAACCAAGAGTTAGTACCTTAAAGGCTGAGACAAACCGAATATAGATCCTTAAAGACTATGTCTAACCAAGAACCAGAGACTTAAAACCTAGGAGAAATAAAAATTTGGCCTTTGCTCTCTTTCATATGAACCCTTCCTACATCCAAACTCTGAGACTAGAGTTGTATTAAAATGTGCACACAACACACAACTAGAATTTATACAAACACAAGACCCATTGCATTTATCATTTAACTGCACATACATACACATTAACTATACATGTCTCTGGTTTTCAAAATGTGAGTAAGTTATGTATTTATTCTTTTGTTGTACACCATATTAATGAATCGATGATATGCATATTATCTTTAAACCTTTAAATAACTGTTCCTAGAGAAATTCCTTGTTATTCGAGTTCTTTATTGTGGCTCTCCTCATAGCAGTACAATAGCTGTTACTCACTGTCTTTCTCCATTTTCCCAACTTTGGTACATTGATGTGTGTGAGGGATTGTTAAGCGTCATTAAACGTCCTGCAGGTCCATACAGCATTGCTAATGGATCCCAATGCGGCAGGACAAGAAGCTGCAGGATGTAATTGAAATTCAGTGGGAGACAGGAAGACTGCTCAATTAACTCTTCCTGATCAGACAAAGAAAAGCTGATAGCGCTTAGAAGAAAAAAAATCTTACTGAGCATGAAAGTCCCTTATTAAAGGCATGAATGCAATTTTGAGCTGTTATCATCTCTTATTTAGTTTTCATTAGGCCTTGTAGGATCGGCAGCAAAAAAAAAAACCCTTCAGGAGTAAGCAATCTGAGCTCAGTTCAGTCCAGCACACTGCATCACTTAGACTAATTGGACACTTTGACAGATTAAGTCATCCTTCCCAGACTGCTGCTGTGTTTTCCAGGAACACATCATCTTTTATTTTTTATTCATCCACACCCACTTTTCAGGGCATATAAAAACATTTACATAAGGCATAATATTTCAGCCTTGTTTGGCTACATTTGCACTTCATGGGTGATTTTGTATTTGTGAGTCCTTGCCATACTGATTACTTGTGCTAACAATAGATAGAGTTATGTCTCCAGTAGTCTCATTAAATATCCTAACAATAGTTCTTATAACTCCACTAAATGATTATGACAATAGGACACCAATTAGATATGACACTTGACATTTATAGGCATAATGCAATGTGACACGGTGGCCATTAGCTTTTCCCTTGAGTTAATATATTTCTCTCTACTGATTGCTAGGTGTTTCAACTGAAAGGCTGAAAAACTACCTTGGCATTTGTCACATGGTGCAAATCCTTTAATTGTGTCTTGTAAATAATGCTGGAGCAGCTACAAAATTAAGCTTCTGATCAAAGAGGCAAAATTAGCTTCCTTTCTTTTAAATAATTAGACTAGTCTGCAATGTTGCTTTGAATGCATTGAATTGCTACTTATTGGTTTATGTTAGATTGGAATGCTTTGTTTAGCCATGGTGTATGTGATATACAGTCAAGTGAAAAAATAAGTACACTCCATGGAAATTGTTATTTTGTTTGACATATTTGGACAAGCAAACATTTGATCCTCTTTGAAACCGTGCATATTAATAAAGGTGATACACTATCAAATGACACGACAATACAATTGACATTTTGTAGTAATTTTTCATAATTTAAATGAACAAAAAAACTGCTCACATGGAAAAAGTAAGTACACACCTACATTTACCACACTTTCAAGTCCATAAAATTAGAATCATGTGTTCAAGATTGGGTGTCAGTGAGTAGAATTTAAATAGAATCTCACATCTTGTCTGGTGTTCCCTTTGCTATTGAGGTGTATTGTGTCATCATGCCAAGATCTAAAGAGTTCTGTAAGGCCTTTAGAAAAAAAAAAGGTTGTGGATGCCTATGAGTCTGGCAAGGGATTTAAAAGATCTTCAAATTATTTGAAATACATCAACCAACTGTAAGGATAATGATCTACAAATGGCGCAGATGTCAAATGACTGCGAATTTGCCCAGCACTGGCCATCCCAGCAAATTCAGCACAAGACCAGAACATCTGAAGCAAAAAGAAGTGTCCAAGAACCCCAGAGTTTCATCACAGGATCTGCTAGGAAGTCTTGCAACCTTTGGTGTCAGAGTGCATGCCTCTACAATCATAAAGAGATTGCACAAAATTTTTACCTGCATGGAAGGTGTGCCATATAAAAGCCTTTGCAATACTACAGTTTGCCAATGAGCATTTAGGCAAAGACTGGGCCTTTTGGAATAATGTGCTCTGGACAGACGAATCAAAGATAGAGTTGTTTGCCCACAGAAGCTGCAGACAGGTTTGGTGCAGACCAAAGACAGCTTTTCAGGAGAAAAACCTCATACCAACTGTGACTCAAGGTGGTGTAAATGTTATGGTTTGGGGTTACTTTGTTGCCTCAGGGACTGGACAGCTTGCATTCATTGATTCAACTATAAATTCTGCATCTTATCAAAGAATGCTTGAAGATAATGTGAGGCCATCTATCTGAAAGTTGAAGTTGAACTGAAATTGGACCTTTCAACAGGATAATGATTCTAAGCACACTAGCAAATCCACCAAGTAATGGCTCAAAAATAAGAAATGGTGGATTATGGAATGGCCTAGTCAAAGCCTGGATTTGAATCCCATTGAAAATTTGTGGGGTGGGGGTGGGGGAATTGAATAAGGCAGTACATGCAAGAAAACCCTCAAACATATTGCAACCGAAACAATATTGCATGGAAGAGTGGTCAAAAATTCCAGCAAGCCTAGTGGACAATTATGCAAAATGCATAGAGAAAGTTATTTATGCTAAAGGGGCAATACTAGTTTCTGGGCCAAGGGTGTACTAGCATTTTGATCTACTGAATTTCTGTTGAATAAATTATTGAAAAATCTATTTTTCCTTGTGGTTTTGTTCAAGTATATAAACTTTATTAATAGGCACTGTTTCAAAGATGACGAAATGTTTGCTGTCCAAATATGTCAAAAAAGCCATCAATTTCCATGAGGTATACTTATTTTTTTTACTGTATATTGATTTTATACATACATTCCTTAAATCACAATTCCTAGAGTGTAGGTTGATACACTTATGTTACATTAATTACATTGATTACATTTGGTTAACATGTACCCTTATAATTACGGAAAATACTCTATTGTAGCCGCAGAATTAATTCAGATGTTTACAGGAACATTTTGTCTGCCAATTTACATAGAAATGCATTCACAATAAGCGGGAGTAACTTCATCATGCAGCAAGACAATGATCCAAAACACAACTCCACAAAGAACTTCATCAGGGGTGAAAAGTGGATGGTTTTAGACTGACCAAATCAATCAACCACCAGACCTAAACACAACTGAGCATTAATTTCACCTATTGAAGAGGAGAATGAAGGGAGAACCCCCGTTGCAACAAACAACAACTGAAAGATGCTGCAGTAAAAGCCTGGAAAAGAATCACAAATGAAGAAAGCAACAATTTGTTGATGTCAATGAGTTACAGGCTTGACGCACTTGTGCAAGCAAAGGATATGCATCCAAATATTAAGTGTTATTTACTTTCATTTACTTCATGACTTATCTGTTCCTGTACTTTTACTCACCTAAAAATTGGGTGGTCTGATATGAAAGGTTCTATGTTTTATGTTGTTTAACACATCTAGATGTAAATACCAGGAAATAAAACCTGAAACCTGAACTCTTAACTCATATCCATCTTTTGATCTCAAACCCAAATGTCTTTGGTGTACAGCACAAACAAACAAATTGGTCTTGCCATTCCAATAGTTTGGAGGGGACTGTAAAGGGTGTTTGAAATGCAACATGAATACTGGATTACTGCAGAGCTTTGAAGATCTGTTTTAATAAACAATTCATTGATGCTCTCATGAGAAGACATTCAGGGGACATTTATATTCATATGAGCCCAACACATGATCATATGATCATTGCATAGAATATCTCTCATGCTTCATTTACTACCAGCATGTGTGCAGCTCTTATCCACAAGATTTAAATTAACTTCATATGCAAGTGGCTTGAAGGAAAAGTGGAAAAAAAAAAAACCCTGCTGCAAATTTCTCTCTTTTAGATATCATGCATTTCACAATAATTCACAAATTTCGTGGTATGAAAAAGCCTCAGGAACTTTGCTGTCCACCATCCTGGGAAAGAGAGGAAGGTTATTTCGTTTTTATAAAGAAAGCAATGAGAATGCTAGCAGTGAGAGAGAGCAAGAGTGCATCAAATATTCTCCATTTTAATGCTAGTGAATTAGGACCATGGGGAGCTAGAGAATAATTAAACTCAGTGAAAGAGTTTACTAATCCTTTGAGGGAGTATTAGCAGAGCAGCATTCATGTCAACTGCTCCAGTTTGAATGGCATTAATCTGCTGACTCGACAAAAGATTATCTAAAGTGTTATCTAATTATAAAGCCCATATTAGGTTCACTGCTGGTCCTGTAAGCCACCACCAGATTACAATAATCAGTAAGATGACAAATACAAATGCAGGAGACATTTAGAAAAGCTATCTCACACACAGTAAAATACAGTGTTACAATACAGTGTAACAACTGCAAATGTCGAAGAATTCACATGAGCCAATTGGTGTGTAAAGTTAGCCAGTTTGGGTTAGGATGGGGAGTGCATTTAGTGCTCATCAGCCTCTAGTTAATGACAATTTTGATACACTTTATATAAATGCATTCATAATTAAAACTATATTATTAGGGGTATAATGCGAAACTACTATCTAAATCTGTTTAGTGCTCCAAATATCTGTTTTGGATTTATGTTGAATTTGACTAAAGTTAAAGGTAATTTCTGACCTAAGAAATTAATTTTCATAAATGATTGTAGAGTAAATAGCAACTAGGAAAAACCCAAAGAAAACGTCGGGGTTACGTTCCCTGAGAAGGGAATGAGACGTTGCATTTAGCATAACAGTATGGGAATGCCTTGCACGCGTGACCGGTATCGGAACTTGTGTAAAATCATGCCTCTACTTATAGGCCTGCCATGATCAGGTGACGTGGCAATTAAGCGCGTCGCATGATATATATATGGCACCTGTGAACCACTCCGCCAGCCTCTATTATCTGAAGCGAAGACGCAATTCACAGGCCTGCCCTGGTATGACAGTGCTATGCAACGTCTCGTTCCCTTCTCAGGGAACAGGGTTACATGCATAACCCAGATGTTCCCTTTCAAAGGGAACTTCGACGTTGCGTTTAGCATAACAGTATGGGAACAGGAATACCCACTCCGTCATACCGAAGGTACGGCCTGTTCAAAAATACCCAAGCCCGAGGGTCACTGCAAGACACTCGAGCCTGGGGTGGAATGAATATCCAGGCTGTAATAATGAATGACTGTGTGTGGCGTAGACCACCCTGCAGCCGCACACACATCCTGCAAGGATACCCCTTTGGACAAAGCCTTCAAGGAGGTGACCGCCCTAGTGGAATGAGCTCTTATGCCCAGAGGCGTGGCGAGACCGTGTGTTGTAAGCCCTAGAGGTTGCTTCCACTATCCAATTAGAGATGCGCTGCTTTGACACAGCATCACTTTTCCTGTCGCTGCCAAAGCAGACCAGTAGCTGCTCCGACTTATGCCACTGGCCGGAGCGGTGGACGTAAGTACAGAGAGCCCTTACTGGACACAGCAGGTGCATCCTCTCTTGTTCCGGTGTGAGGAACAGAGGAGGGCAGAAAGCCTGCAACACCACAGGGTGGGCAGCCGATGTAGGCACTTTAGGAATATAATCCGGCCTAGGATACAGGAAGGCCTTGGCTAATCCAGGGGTAAAGTCAAGGCAGGAAGGTGCAAGAGAGAGAGCTTGTAGACCTCCCACTCGCTTGAGAGATGTCAGGGCCAGTAAAAGAGCTAACTTTAATGTCAGAAGCTTCTCAGAGGCTGACTCTAAGGGCTCAAATGGGGCCCCTGACAGACCTTCCAAGACCACAGCAAGGTCCCAGGAAGGTATGCGTGACCTGCAGATAGGCCTCAGCAGTCTGACACCACGCATGAACCTCGAAGTTAGAGGATGTTGCCCCTCGGAGGCTCCATCAACAGGGGCATGGCTGGCCGAAACGGCGACCACGTAACCCTGATTGTAGAAGGAGCCACCCTGCTGAGAAACGTTCTTGTAAGAACTCCAGGACTGTAGCTATTGCGCAGTTCACTGGGTCTAGCTGACGTTCCTCACACCACAAGACAAAAAGCTGCCACCTGAGTGCATACAATTTCCTTGTGGATGGTGCCCTAACATTTAACATGGTTTCTACAATCTCAGTTGTGAGACCAGAATTTATGAGCTGGTGCCCCTCAGGGGCCAGACCCACAGTTTCCGTAGTTCTGGCTGAGGGTGATAAATCAGCCCTCCGGCTTGAGACAGTAGATCCACTCTAGGGGCTCAAATGGGGCACCCGACAGACCTTCCAGGACCACAGAAGGTCCCAGGAAGGTATGCGCGGCCTGCAGATGGGCCTCAGCGGTCTGACACCACGCATGAACCTCGAAGTTAAAGGATGTTGCCCCACAGAGGCTCCCTCAACAGGAGCATGGCTGGCCGAAATGACGGACACGTAACCCTGATTGTAGAAGGAGCCCACCCCGCTGAGAAATGTTCTTGTAGGAGCTCCAGGACTGTAGCTATTGCGCAGTTTACTAGGTCTACAGTGGATCCCTGCGGATGGGATTCTCTCAAGGAGTGCCATCTCGCAGGGATATTATCTCTCAGAACCATGTTCGAGCTGGCCAAAAAGGTGCTACTAGCAGACTGTCTTGGCGAACTCTTGCTAGAGCTTGTGGGAGCAGAGCGATGGGGGGAGCAGCATACAGATGTGACCTCGGCCACATGTGTGGACTCCACTCCAAGTCTCCCAAGATCCAGCTTTATCTCGCTCAGTGTTGATAGGATTGACACTACGCATGTTGGGGATAGAAAAGCCCTCATCGTAGTAGAATCCTATAACCCCTAGAAAAGTTGTCCACTGCACCGGGGAAAGCATACTTTTCTGAGATTCAACCTGAGCCCCAAGCTCTTCATGTGGGCGAGAACAACATCTCGATGTTGAACCGCCAGCTTCCTGGATCATGTTAGAATTAACCAGTCATCCAGGTAGTTTGGTACACAGATGCCCTGGAGTCCCAATGGAGCAAGAGTGACATCCATGCACTTTGTGAAGGTGCGAGGGGATAAAGCTAGTGATATTCCTATGTGGAAATATGCACCTTTTAGATCTATCACCACAAACCAGTTCTTGAACTGAATCCGTGGCACGATAAGTTTGAGCGTCAGCCTCTGAACCTGTATGACCGAAGAGCATGGTTCAGATGACGCAGATCTAAAATTGGCCGCATACTCCCACTTTTTTGCAGAACAGGAAATAATGGCTGTAAACCTCCCTCCCCTCAGGAACGGGGTACATGTTCTATGGCCCCATTGTCCAAAAGGGAACTTACTCCCTGTGCTAACGTCGGGCTCTGGTCTGTGCTGACTGCTGTGGTGAGCACACCTGTGAACGGGGGGGGTCGAGCTATAACTGGACCCGGTAACCCTTTCTACGGTAGACAGAACCCATGGAGACACATTTGGCAGTAGTTTGCACACTGCCCGATGGTCTTTTAGTGACGTTAACTATTCCACATTCTATTGGAGGGAAGCATCAGATTTTCGTTGCCCTGTCACAGCTCGCTGACCAGAGAACGATGAAAACTTGGGGACCGCCTTGGCTAGGGGAGGCCCTACATTAGCACTGGGGGCTACCTGCCCTAACAACCTCATGTCCCCAGATACATCCCTCCACGGCCCCTCAGGACCGCTCTTCTTTGCCTGCTTGGCCTTTATGACCATTCTCAGATCAGGCCTAGTAGCAGACCGCGACTGTGGCCGCCCGGTTCCCCTGGCTGTCTGCGGTGGTTGGCGGGCCGCCATACTCACCTTCTGGGTCTCCCTCACACTAGTGCTGGCCCACGCTCCACTCATGGACGCCCGGATGAGCTTGAGACAACAGGGAAGGAACTGGCTTTTTTTTGAATGCCACCATATGTCGAGCTCACTCAGCAGGTCTGCTTGGTAGGCCTGCAACCCTGTCATTGTCTGCAGTGACCCATAAGCAAGTCTACTACTGCATAGGCTTGCCCACCAATGCCACGGTGGCCTTACGTGGCTTGGATGCAAGCCGGCCCCCGTAATTACTTGCCGTCGGTGGAGAGAGATAGCTCGCAAGTGCCTCCTCCACCTTGAGCATAGCTAAATAGCCATGCTGTTCATTCCCACAATGGCCGCATAATCCAACATCATGGGGTTATGAATATGGCTTATGTGTGGTTTTCCCCCAGAAGCCTGAGATTTTGTCATAAACTTCTGGAAGACAGGGGAGTTTCTGCAGTGTGAGGGATTTTACTTTCACTGGGTAATCACTTCAAGCAGCTCTTTATATGCTGCTCTCAGTTTTTAACACATCCTTCTAACTCCTCGGAGTCAGAGAGGATTTATTACCTTTTGGCTTTCCATAGCGGAAGGAGGAGTCACGACGCAAGCTCCAAAATCCAGCGGAGAGCCGAACCCGGAAGACAGAGCAAGAGATAAAACAGTGCTCGTCTCCGGCTCCTCTTCCGGATCTATATGAGATCCCCCGAACCTGAGACGGCTTCAGATACCGGTCACGCGCGCAAGGCGTTCCCATACTGTTATGCTAAATGCAACGTCGAAGTTCCCTTTGAAAGGGAACACTCCCACAGTTCAGAATTCCTACTTGGGATCTGGGGTCAGCAAGTGAGAGTTCAGCAAGTGATGAAAAAAAAAATCAACATGGCTGCACACAGCATCAGCAGTAAACACAGCTGAACATCAGGAATCAACAGATAGCTAAACCCTGAGGACTGGAAGGCTTTAAATGAAGACAAGTTTTCTTTTTTGTGTTTCTTTATTTGTATATCTTGAGCAACATGAGCTTACAGTGTTTTTTTTTATATCTCGTGAAAAGTGCAAAGACAAATGCAAAAAATACCCTCTACAAATACATTAGGGTGATTTAATCACTACAAACAAACAATTTTCACAATGGACTAACACTGGATTTGTAAACAGTGTAATGAGAGAGGTAAACAGTTTGTAAAATAGAAAACCAAACTACAACATAATGACACAAACCCATGTACATCCGGAAAGTATTCACAGCGCTTCACTTTTTCCACATTTTGTTATGTTACAGCCTTATTCCAAAATGGGTCAAATTCATTAGTTTCCTCAAAATTCTACAAACAATACCCCATAACGACAACGTGAAAGAAGTTTGTTTGAAATCTTTGCAAATTTATTACTGTAGCTGAACACATAGTACACTAAAAAAATGCAATGTGTGGTCGGTCAGATTTAAGAAAAAATATTACATATGGTTCACATAAACATAGTATGTTTCTCATCAAAACTTATGGTAAACCTAATTTAAATGTAATCTAAAGTTCCCAATTACAAGATTGAATTATGTAAAGTGATACTTTTACTTGTAATCTTGTAACTAGAAACTTGTTTAAATTAGGTTTCGCATAATATTGATCAGAAACTTATTTTTATTCATTTTTTATATAAAAAAAAAAAAATCAGGCTTGACAACGTTTAATATGCTCTGCTGTCTGTTGTAAAACAGTTCTGATAGAGGTTCACAGATCTGCGTGCCAAGCACAAGTAGATCATGGGTTTCAGTACAAGAAACAGCACCATTTGGTTGGTAAAAGAATATATATTGTATACAACATTTGTCCTGGCAGAACTACTATATCTACTAGCAAGCCATATTTGTTCAAATGAAACATGACTGCCACCTACTGGTCTTGTCTTTCCTGCATCTGCAGCATGTGCGTGATAGCACACGAAATTTCAGGATCCCTTTTCCTTTGATGTCCATTTTCAATGGCCACAACTGTATATGACTTGAATCATCCAATAGAAAAAAAAAAAATACAAGAATAAAACAAGAACAAAGTTATCCTGAAGTTCTTTAAAAATGCCATATAATGGTGCTTTTCTTTTCACTTGGCTTTCTCTGAGTAACAACACATCCCTCTTTATAATATTGGGGTGACTGTTCTGCCAATTGCTTCAAAGAGAACTTTGATGAGTTGAGAGGTACTCACACCTCCATCCCTTTTTCACTGCCGATGGAACAGATCTACCTTCTAGTAAGACCCTGGAGGTGGTAGAGATGTACAGACCTTCTGGGCCAGTATCATTGGCAGCATCAAAGGAAAACAGAGGCTGGTTCAGTAGAGATATGTATCAGAGGCCTTGAGTTGATACTCACAGTTACTTCCACCATAAAGTTTGCTAGCACCTCATGAGTGAAACAGGAGGGATTAGTTACTAACAGCATGGAATTCAAGATCTGTCTTGAAACCCCAATCATCCTTTCCCATACTCCACCCATAGTGGAAGAATGAGGTGGGTTAAAAACCCATGTGCAGTCTTTTTCACTGCGGTACCTAGACATGCTACAGTCATTTGTTTCATCTATCAGTATGTTCAGCTGTTGGCAGGTCCCTCTGAGATTATTCACATTATTATTTGTCCAAATGAATCTGTTTAACAGGTCCACAGAGAGCAAAGAAGTGTTGGAGCATTAATAAAGCTATGTATTCAATAAGCATTATATGCACTGTGTGGACACTAAGTCTTGTGAAAAGGACTGTCCGTCTTTAACTGTTTGCTATTCACCCATTAGCAGAATGAAATGATTGTTCGGGGACCAATTACACCCAGACCGACATTAGTGAAGGATGGTTCAGTACATATTGTAAGTGATCAGATAGAAGAGGAGTCATTTCCTGCACTCCTGAAAACCAGTTTGGAGTATTTGATGAGCAGTCTGTATGCTGGGATTAGCATAACAGAGATATGATCTGAGTACCCATGGTGATGGCGGGGCTAGGCCTGGTATGCACCAGGTGGATCCAGTGTGTGGATTCGTTTCAAAGTCCACATGTTGATGGAATTTAGGGAGCACTTTTGAGATTCGCATGATTGAAAACTCCATCGATAATAAACAGTCCATCAAGGTGTGTGTTCTGCAGTTCGCTAATAGCCCCATACAGTTCACAGAGCACCTACTTAGCATTAGCACTGGGGGGAATGTATACTCCGATTATTAGGACAGTGGTGAATTCCCGTGCTAAACAAAATGGTTGGCATCTAACAGTCACAAACTCCATCAGCGATGAGCAGTAACTAGAAACTAACACAGAGTTCTTGCACCATTCCATGTTGATGTAAACACACAAGCTACCACCACAAGCCTTACCGCACAGAGCTGCATTTCTCTTGGCACGAAATGAGGTGAGCCCATCTACCCGAATGGTGGCATCTGGAGCTCAGTCACTGAGCCGTCTCCGTGAAATCAAAGATGCAACAGTCATACAACTAGACAACAGAAGTATACAGTAGAAACAGAAAACACCAAACAATTAAGTGTACTGTATATATGAACTGCTTCATATGCTGCCATTTTGCAAAATGCTTTGTGGTGCTTCAGGCTGAAGAAAGACCTTAGAATGTCTGGATAGAGTCTATAGAAACAAAAGATAGTGTTGTTTAATGTGGATGAAATAGATGGATACACATTATTCAGGAAGGTAGATTTCCAAGAGTATTAGATCTCCCGAGGTTATCTGGCAGAGGCGGAGGGATTATTGTGGTTTACAACCTGAAGTTCAACATAAGCTCTGTCTCTGTTCCCCACTTTCCATCATTTTTTGTAAGTACAGTAGCAGCAAAAATGCAATAGCGTCAATGCAGGAATGTGCAAATATTTTTTCTTGAGTATTTCCACTCCTACATCTACCATCATTGCTACAGTCTATAAACCACCTAAGGCTAAGACACATGCAGCTTTTATGTCAGAGTTTGCTGACTTCCTGTCAACATTGAGGATGAAGTTTGACAGAATTCTAGTTGTGGGAGACTATCATTCATGTGGACTGGATTGACTCTGTGGCAGCTAAGGAATTTCTGTCGCTACTTGATTGTTTTAACTTCACACAGTTTGTAACTGACCTGACTCATAACAAAGGCCATACATAACAAGGATCTCGTGATTGCAAACAGCTCGTTTGTATCGCAGTTTTCATCTGTTGACGTTGGATTGTCAGATCATTCAGTTGTCTTCTTTAACCTGGAACTGTATCATCCAAGTGAGCCTACCATCCGAACAGTAACCTTCAGGAAGTGGAAGTCTATTGATCAGATAGTTCTCTCCAATTCTGTTGTTTCCACCTTAAATGATCTGCATCCCTCATCACTGGAGGAGAAAGTTCTGCAGTTAAATTCTGTTCTTGCTATTAATCTTGACTCTTTTGCTCCCCTATGGTCACATAAGGTTACATTCGCTCCCTCGTATAATGACAATCTGCGAACTAGAAAGGCTGCTTGTCGGAAAATGGAGTGTAAATGGCGCCTTACTGGCTTGAATGTCTACTATCAAGCATGGAAGGATCTTCTGGGTGATTACAGAGCATTAATTGAGACTGAAAGATCATCCTACATCTCTCAGGCTATTGTAAACAATCAAAGAAATCCCATACACTTGTTCCAAACCATAAACAGATTGCCTCAAGTTAATGCTGTTAACACCTTGCATGTTTCTCAGCAGCTATTTAATTCTTTTCTTCAGGTTTTTTAATTCTAAGATTGATAATGTTGGCAAACAAATTTCTGTTACACCTGACTCTGCCACATCACTCATTTGTCCATCTGGGTTCGTTGGTGTTTCTTTCACTCATTTCTCTTTGCTTGTTTCTGAGGCTCTCACAAGGGAAGTATCCAGTATGAAATCAACTACTTGCTTGCTTGATTCAATTACCACAAACCTATTTAAATCGTGCTTCAATTTTTGGTGCCCTACTATCCTCTGTATTATAAAAGATTCATTGGAGACTGGGGTTCTTCCAGCAGTATTAAAGACTCCTGCTGTTACACCTGTACCAAAGAAAGAAAATGCTGCCGTGGATGATTTTAACAATTTTTGTCCCATCTTCGTACCATTTTTGGCAAAAATACTTGAGCGTGTTGTTGCCTCCCAATTGTGTAATCATCATACAATTAATAACCTCTTTGAACCCCTTCAGTCAGGTTTTCGTAAATTCACAGTACTGAAACGGCGTTGGTCAAAGTTACCAATGACTTGTTGAAGGCCTCTGATTCTGGAGCTACTTCCATTCTCATTCTTCTTGATCTAAGAGCTGCCTTCGATACTGTTGATCATGGTCTGTTACTTTCCTGCCTTGAAAGTGTTTTTGGTATGTTGGGGACAGTTTTAAACTGGTTTAAATACTATTTTACTGACCATTCCCAGTTTATTTCTATGGGTGGTTACAGGTTACAGAAATATAGAAAGACTGCACCCTGTAGCTGAAAAACTGATTATAGCCAGAGTGTTTAAATCCACAATCAATAAACTCCAATATGTACAAAAACTCTGCTGCCAGTATCCTGACTGGGACCAGGAAATTCAGTCATATTACTCCTTTTTTTTTAGTCCTTGCACTGGCTCCTGGTCAGGTTCCATGTTGATTTTAAAATTATGATGCTGACACACAAAGCATTACATGGCTTGGCTCCTCATTACTTATCTGCTTTATTAATTCCTTACACCCCAAATCGCAGACTGTGCTCCTCACAATGTAATCTGTTAACTGTTCCACAAACCTGCTTAAAATCTATGGGTGACAGGGCTTTTTCTGTCTATGCTCCTTCCCTTTGGAACTCTCTTCCACTCGAACTTAGGGAAGCTCAGACCTTTGGCATTTTTAAAGCTCAACTTAAGACTTACTTTTTTAAACTTGCATTTGACTGCTGATGTCTACTTTTATTATTATTATTGTTATTCTTATTAACTTTTATAAAAAAATAAATTCTGTGTACTGCTTATTTTATGTACAGCCATTTGAGAAGCTGCTTTTAAAGGTGCTCTATAAAATAAATTTGTTTATTATTATTAAAACAATTATTAACACTGGAAGGGAAAATGAATACAGTAATGAGGGCAGATTTTCTACAAACTAGAGCCTGCATGGCTAATTGTTTTTGGTTATGTAATTGTTCAAAAATGTTTGCCAAATATTAATTATACTACACAACGGTACAAATGGTTATGTCCCTTAGCATCAGCCCAAATAAAGCAGGAATATGGTTCACACATATTGTGGCTACTGGTTTATTTTACTTTAATTTTCAAGTAATTATAAATACAATTGTCCGGCTCATGTTACTTTGCAAAGCTAATAATGTGAAGTGATGGGGGCAGTTTGTTGACAGATTTTTCTCCCTGCTTTCGCTAAGTGCAGCTGCATGTTAACTCAGTTAATCAGATGGAATTTATGTGAAGAGGGGGAATCACACATTTACATCCAAATGATAAATAATCCACATAGAATGAAACCCACAACACCAATGTGAAGGATATTATGTGTGTAAGATTCCGTCTTTTACAGAATATAAAGCGGTCAAGACTAACAATTTAGGATATCACATATGATTTCACATACAATTTAAGTATTAATCCCATGCTGCAGCAAATCCCCAAGAGGTTCCCAGAGGAATTCCTTGGGACTGCAAGCCTGTAAAGTAAACTACAGTTGCAATCAAACTTATTCAACCCCCATTGCAAATCAGGTTTATTGTAAAATTTACAGACTTTCACCTGTTTGCAATGAACAAATCAAACAAAAGCAATTGAAATAGTTCAACACAATGAATGCTTCAAAGAAATCTGGTTGCAGCCAATGGTAGCTTCCTTTTTCTGCCCTGTCCAGGTAGTATACACTCAACAAATCCCTAGCCAGTTCAGGTATTTCATGTGTTCCAGCTCATGCACACCTGGTGTGCGCATACAGCACTGTGAAAAAGCATTTCCCCCATCATAATTTCTTCTGTTTTTGTGTACATCTCATACTTGGATCTTCAAATTAAATACAACATAAAACAAAGGAACTGAGTAAACACACAATACAGTTGTATTTATTTATTTATTTTATTGAAGCAAAAAAAGTTATTAAACACCCATCACCCATTTGAAAAACTAATTGCCCCATTAAAATCTGGTTGTGCCACCTTTAACAGCAATAATTGCAACCAAATTCTTATGATAGCTTGAGATCAGTCTTTCACTTACTTCTAGGACTATGGCTTACTCATTGTTTTTGTTCATTGTCTTGCTGCATAATCCAGATTCACATAATATATCCCGTTCTGTCACAATGGAGAGGAGGAGACAGATGCAAATGCAGCTTAAGCAGTTTTAATATATAAAGTCCAGCAAACAAATCCAATACATAAGGCAGATACAAATTCAAGGCAGGCAAAAGTCAAGCAATCAGCAAACAGGATATCATAGAGTAACCACAGTACATAAACCAGAGAACAAACCGGTAATAGCGCAATAGCTACTGCCCAACCACAAGTGAATCTGAACCGTTACTTCACAAAGAGTGAGTGAATGGAAAGACCTTAAATACCGTGGCTGTGATTGGGCTGTGGATTGGAAGCAGGTGTACATGATTAGAATGAAGGCGAGAGTGTTCTGGGACTTGCGATTCATGGTGGCCATGTTTGTAGGCCACAGTGCAGGATGGGAAGTTCCCTTCTTTCTGGTATTTCTCTGACAGCAGGTAGTCAATACAGATATGTTCAAAAATTGTGAAGGGATGGAATGGTGTGCAGTTGAAAGGGCATAGGAATGTGAAAAAGGAATTTGCTCTCTCTGGAAACAAAACACAAAATATAATGGGCCATATGCTATCTCTCATTGTCCTGATCTTCATTTTTGATTACTTGGTCTCAGCTGTCCTTGTTGCTAACGTATTATTCTTTCACAAGTTGCCACTGCAGGATCAATGACAATATTCTAACATTAGAAATATAGTTTGCAAAATTGTTTATAAAATGTTTTCACTCTACATCGCAGTACATCTCTACATCAATCTCCATTTACTCTGCACCATTCTATTAATTTCTAATTAAAATGTTTACTTAAAAAAAGGGGATAATTTGAGTCTGATTACCTAATGCTAATTATTTTAATTAAATTATTAGTTACTTTTTCACTGTTGCACCTACACTGCTGCTATGTACCTTCATCTATAGACCTATTTCTCCTACACCTCTTGTGTGCCACATGTATTATAAATACAATGTTCCTGGAAGGCTTCAGAAGCAAGCAGTCTGGGAAAAAGTTAAGGAAAAGTATCAATCAGGGTTGGTTATAAAACAAAAATTAAAAGAATATGGCACAGTCAAGACTCTGCATAGCAAAGGCTGACCATCAAATTTCACTGGCTGAGCATGGTAAGCATTAGCCAGAGAAGCAATGAGATTCAAGACATTATCATTCAAGACATTTCATTTTCAGCTTGTAGCACTACAAAATGTTGAAAAGTTCAGTGGGGATGAATACAAGGCACTGTATCTGCCTACTTCAGAATATTCACCAGAACAGTAGCTCATTAATACGCACACTTTTTTCCACACTTTTGAGGAATCTTCAGGAATAAAGAGGACAGGAGCCATTCATTAGAGATTAACTGAGTGAATTGGCTTCCAAATATGCTTCAGTGTCATACATTTTTCCTCGTTTTCTTGTGAAAAGACCTGAGTGCTCTCTGCAACCGGAATTACGAACACCGCTCTACATTGGATTCGGAAATTAATGTTTGATGGAATATTTCTAAAGTGCTCCTTGACTTCGGAGGAATAAATGAGTTTGATTTATTTTGTACCCTGAGGTGATTCTTCTCTCCTCATTATGAGGTCAGTTGATGAATATTTAATAGGAGAAATACAAGCCCACACTTTAAATGAGATTCCACTTATAAGTGTCTTTGCATGTATATTTGCATCACTGGGCTGACATTTATAAAACACTTACATATATAACCAATTTAAGGGAAAAATGGAATAAAAGTGAAGCAAATTAGAGGACAAAAAGGACATGTTACATGTCATCTAGTTATATTACAACATATGATGCACTTTTGATTTTTACTCAATAAACCAAGCTCAAATTAGCGAGCCAGATAGTTAGTATGGGTATAACTGTACATATCATACCATTTCATTCGATACACGGCTCTTGATTCAATACATCTGCATATTAAACAGTACATTAAACAGACTGCATAATAAAGTAGGCTATTAATAATAAAATACTACTTATATTACATGAGGTGACATAGATATTTAAACTTAATGAAGCCCACACTCCCTCCTCTGAAAAAGTAACTTCCTCTTTATCTTGAATAAAAAAGAAGAGGCTACGGGGGTTAAAACATGCTTCTCCTAATCATACCATTTTCACAATACAATATACTAGCATATTAACATACTAGAATATAAGTGTATTAGCTTGAAAAAACCCCCAGAAATGTGCAGCATCAAGGGAGGAACTGGATGATTGCCCCAAATCATTAAGGTCTGGTGTAAAGGAACACTTTACCACTTTACTTCCTAGTAAATAATGACACTGATGGCCACACACATTCACAAGCTGATTCACATCTAGGTTGACACCCTGTTGCTTTGACAATAATGTAACTCAGTATGGTCATGCCAGTCCGCTTGTTAAGTCTGACATCAAATATGACCTAAAGGTATTTCCGGGTCCAAATGCTCCTTCAGTTCCCAAAAGTACAAACAGAAGTTGACATCTAAAAATGATATGCCGTGTTCTGGCTGACGTATTTCTAAAAAAAAATAAATAAATAAAAAAAAACAACAAAAAAAAAAAAAAAAAGAAAGAAAAAACGTAAATGACTGACTGCTATAATTTTGGACATAAACGAAGATGAAAAACTAAATATATTCCATCCACATTTTGGAGGGATAGTGAAGTTAGGCTAGTATGACAGATAATTCTCTGCCATCCCCTGGCTAGCTACAGAAGTATCTTTGGGCTAATATAAACACAGCACTGGCAATGTCTTTCAGAAATGTTAGGGTGAGAGTTAAATTGTTTTCAATATAGGTGCACTTTGAGGGTCAGTCAGTGAGGTACACCACCTGCAAGTGCCCAATCGGCAGAGACAAGTGCTTTCATGCTGTATGTCATCATATCATATAGCAGCTTTTTTTGATTTGGGTGGAGAAAAATGTGTCTTGCACTGAAGTGGAATGTGTGTGGTAGAAGGCAAAGACACTGAAAACAAAGAGACAAAAGAGTGAGATGACACATTTGCAATTGATGCTGATATGTGGTTTGAATGATTTGCTTAATGTTATATGGTTTAAAGCTATTGTATTATGTGAAGATGAATTGTGTTAATCAAACACTGCTAAAATACATTTACGGTGTGCTGTAGTACTACCGGAAAATCATGATTCTAAGCCTTACAGTTTTCTTGGATTCAGATCTATTCAAACAACAAGGGACACAGCAATGCGGAATGTTTAAAATGCGACCAACAACACAGTAGAAGCTTGGACCCAGAAACAGTATTATTGACATATCGTTATGTCATGACTTAACAAGCGGGTACAGCTAATCATAACTGAATAAAAAAAAAATGAAGAAGATAGAAAGACGAAGTGTTTTTGATATAAAGTCATTTATAGACTCCCTCACATGCATCTGGTGATTTGGTTGAATGTTGAATTCCTTGCTTTGCTGTCTGAACCTTCATTTCCATCTGTTCTGTCCAACAGGCATTCTAATGAATTAATCCTGCTATATATAAGGGGCTGCCATTAAGTAACATCAATTTAGGACAAATGCACTGATTTTTGTGATGCCACTGGATCATGAAATTAACTAATTTAATATTGCATTTAAAGCCAGGACTCATTCAGACTGCATTTCATAGACGTTGATGGACTTGCCTTCTCTTTTTCTCTAGCCATTTTTCAAGATTTTTTTGTCTTACTATACTTGAGATGACCTTTCATTTACATAATTATTAATGCAGCTAATTGATGTTAGCTGTTAGATTAAATAAATGTAAATACATTTAAATGAAATGAAATAAAAAATAAAATAAATAAACTTCCTCTTGTGGACCAGCCAATGTCCATACAAGGTCAAAACTGTCAGATTTTCCTGACCTTGTGAGGATATTTGGTCTGTCATCCATCACAGTTGATTTCCATGGAGATCCTGAGTTCTCCAGTGTGCTTTCTCTCCCAAATGTGTTCCAAGTAATTAAATTGGCCACAACTAATGTGTTGGCTATTTCTCTGATGGGTTTGTTTTGATTTTGTAGCCCAATGATGGTTTGCTTTACAAACAGTGACAGCTCTTTTGACTTCACATTGAAAGGAAACAGATTCCAGCAAAATATAGAAAAATATTCCAATTGCAAATGACACACCTGAATTAAACTCTAGACCTTTTATCTGCTTACTTCTAAGTCACATAATGAGGGAATAACACATACCTAGCCATGAAACAGCTGAGCAGCCAATTGTTGTATTATAAGAATATATATTTCCTGGCTGTTATAGCCATATATATGCTGTTCCATAACTGTGGGGCTTTGTAAGAGACAGCTCTACCCCATGCTGTAGACTTCACTATCCAACAAATCACCTGCACTTTTTGATCGAAGTAGGCATGGCGGATCACAAAAGACCAAACGTTCGCTCAGGCACTGAGGTGTGAGACCATTTAGTGCTTTATATGTCATATTTCATACAGTATGTTATATCAGTGTTACATTTTACTGGGAGCCAATGCAGTGTTGATAAGATAAGGGTGATTTGGTCATATCTTCTGTTTGTAGTAAGGACTCTTGCAGCTGTGTTTTGGACTAACAGAAGTTTGTATAAGTCCCTAATGGAACCTCCAGACAGTATGGCATTACAATAATCCAACCTAGAGGTAACAAATGCATTATCTAATTTTTCTTCATCATGTAGTGATATTATATTTCTTATCTTTCTTATCTAGGTAGCTTTCTGATTACATAGTTACTCTGGATGGTCTTTCCGTTTCATCATGTGCAGCAGTAAAATAACATGGTGTGGTTATTGACACCAGTCTTTCATTTGATGCTCATGTAGATAATATTACTAGGATAGCCTTATTTCATCTCAGAAATATTGCTAAGATGTGGGAGTTCGGAATTCGATGGAGTAGGACGCGAAGTTGGAGGCTCCTGCTGATTTCGATTAAAATTGTAATTAATTTGCGCTTTTCGGTCATACAATATATTTTGACTTATTCTATTTCCTTGTTTGCACTTTTAACTTTGTGGTACATTAAAATGTCTGGAAAGAACACGAAAACCCGTGGTAGCATTCAGATACGAGCCAAATGTGCGTGCTGCGAGTGAGCCTCCTTCTCCCCCTGAATCCACATCGCTGAGCGGTGACCCTGACTTTGCTGCACTCAGGCTTGATTTGCTGGCTTTATTGAGGAAGGACATCGCCGATATTTTTAAAAAGGAGCTCCAGGAGCTCCAGAAGATTCTCGGGGAAGCGCTGTTTACTATCCAGCTTGACCTGCAGGCCATGAAAACACAGCTGGCTAGTGATAAAGTTGCTACCGAGACTACCATATCAACACTGAAAGGTACTGTTGGGGAAATGGAGCACGCTCTCTCCGGTTGCACCGATGACATAGCTCACATGAAGACTACTATCGAGTCTCTCACTGCGACCGTGACTCAATTAGAGAATAAATGTGAGGATTTGGAGTCGAGGTCACGGCACAATAACGTTGGGATAGTCGGAGTTCCAGAGGGCCCTGACACATGTACAACTGCTGCTGTAGCGGCATTGTTAAAGGAGGCATTTGGTCTGGAGAAGTTGCCGGTTTTGGACCGGTCCCACTGGACCCTTCAGCCGAAGCCCAAGCCTGGTGAAAGACCACGAGCTATTTTGTGCATATTGCACTATCACAGTGACTGTGTTGACATTTTATGCCATGCGAGAGAGATCCAGCGGATTAAAGTGAGAGATTTAACCATCTCCATTTTCCCTGACTACACAGCCAAGATAGCCCGGGTCCGGGCTGCATTTAACGAGGTTCGGCGTCAACTATGTGGTATTGAGGGCGCTCGCTATAGAATACTTCACCCGGCTCGGCTTCGCATTACATATAACGGTGTTCAGAAGGACTTTATTTCAGCGGAGGAAGCAGGAGACTATGTTAAACTCTTGATATTGGGGTGAACTGCATCACCTACACAGCGGAGTCTTTTTCGCTCTTCTTTTATTTTTATTTTTTGCACTCGGCCTTCCAGCTCTACAGAATTCGGATTTTTATTGAAGATATTGTCGTTGCATTATTTCGCCCAGATTTTGTGGACTCACACCTCTTAAATCTACTTCGGTATTAATGTGGTTCTCTGTTTTGATGCTCTGACCGGGTTAGAGTTTCTGTTTATTTAATTTTATTAGTGTTATCTCCTTGGCTTTACTTGCTACACTGTTATATTATTTGTTACAAGTCTTTAAAAGTTAAGGACATTATATTTGTTAGTGTGCGCAGACTGTTTATCAGACTTGAAGTCGGTAGGGGCTTTTTCCCTTACTGGAACTTTTTGTCTTGGTAATTTTGTTGGTTAGCTCAGCTTACTCTCCGAGTTGTTTTCACATTGTGGACAACGTTCAGTTTTTGTAAGATACACTGCTGTCTCATTTGTTTATGGAGACTTTGGGTGTGGGAGTTTGGTGGATTGTGAGAGTAAGCAGAACATGCCAATGCTTTGAAGGATGTGAATTGGAACAGAGTAATGTTATTTAATTGCGAATCTGTTTTTAGAGGATTGAAACCTAGCATGGTGAATAAATGATATTATAGAACTCAGGCAATTTTACTGGGGTTATCTCATACAGTGTAGCAAGTAATAATCTGGAAAGACCTTTGTAATATCACAGTCTAAAACTGGATTTAAAGAGAAGTAAATTAGTAAATGAATCACATGTAAATGAATCACATGAAAATTAATCACTTGAATATGAATCACATGTAAATGAATCACATGTAAATCATATGAAAATGAATAAATAAATTAAAGACAAAAAAAGAAGTATTGCTAAGATAAGAAATATAATGTCACTACATGATGCAGAAATATTAGTTCATGCTTTCGTCACCTCTAGGCTAGATTATTG
The DNA here is from genome assembly GCF_023375685.1 of Ictalurus furcatus. NCBI lineage: Eukaryota > Metazoa > Chordata > Actinopteri > Siluriformes > Ictaluridae > Ictalurus > Ictalurus furcatus. The sequence goes on from NC_071258.1 coordinate 24,562,505, forward strand.
TAATGCCTGACTGTCTGGATGTTCCAGTAGGTGCATAAACAAACTCCAGTTAGTACAGAATGTAGATGCAAGAGTCCTTACTAGAACCAGAAAATATGACCACATCACCCCGATCTTATCCACACTGCATTGGCTTCCAGTAAAATTTCGCGTTGATTATAAAATACTATTATTGACCTATAAAGCACTGAATGGTCTCATGCCACAGTACCTAAGCGAACGTTCAGACTTCTATGATCCGAGATGCCTACTTAGATCAAAAGGTGCAAGCTATTTGTTGGTACCTCGAATAGTGAAGGCTACAGCAGCGGGAAGCGCTTTCTCTTCCAAAGCCCCACAGTTATGGAACAGCCTTCGAATTAGTGTTCGGGACTCAGACACAGTCTCAGTGTTTAAGTCTAGGTTGAAAACTTATTCGTTTACTCAAGCGTGCCATGAGTAGACTTTCTTTTATGCAAAGTACACAGTCTTATCCCTCACAGTATAGTAAGCATACCTAATAATCTCTCCTTCTCTTTACCTCCCTCTCCCTCTCCCCTTCTGTCGAGACACACATGATTTTATGGAGATGCCAGTGAACCTTTACTGCTCTCCGGACCTGCCTGATCCATCCTGATGCCCTACCTCTGGATGGAGCTCTCATGAACTAGAGGCTATAGCCTGGAGATTGCTTAAGTTGGTACTGCTTGAAAGACCATGAAATAGTTTTCACATGGACATTCTCACTGTGGTTGCTGAGACTATAGTTGCTGCTATGGCCTTGGGACTGCAATTACCACATACAATTTGGCACTCAGGTCTCCTTTGGTGAACAGTGGACTAATTCAACAAAGACTTCATGTAAAAACCATAATGAAATTTCTTTTACTTTCACACTGTCTGATTGTTACCCAGATGAGGATGGGTTCCCTTCTGAGTCTGGTTCCTCTCAATGTTTCTTCCTCACATCATCTTAGGGAGTTCCCTTTCAAAAGGAACTCAACGTTGCGTTTAGCATAACATAATGGGAACGCCCTTGCACGCGCGACCGGCATCTGAAGCTTGTGTAAAACCATGCCTCTATTTATAGGCCTGCCATGATCAGGTGACGTGGCAATTAAATAGATATGTTAGTGTAGATATATATATGGCACCTGTGAACCGTGCCGTCAGCCTTATTATCTTCAGCGAGACTGCATGTTGGTTGTTTGTGTAGCAAAAAGACGCTTAATTTCTTCTCTATATTTTCTAAAGATCTCTGAAGTTTTCTATCTCTTTTTAAAAGAAAAGAAAAGAGAAAGAAAGAATGAGCGACAGAGAATTCAGAAAGTGTGTTATGCCTTGCTCCCGTTTCATCACAGAAGGAGATGGACACGCTTTCGGTGTAAAGTGTTTATGGATAGAGCATGCAACGGCAGCCCTTGAGGGGGCTGACTGTCAGCATTGTGTATGTTTTACAATTAGGCAGCTCCGCTCGCGACTCGCTCCCTTCTCGTCTGAAGGGAGATGGGTTTCAGAGCCTTGCGGATCTGGGCCAGCCACTGCCGAGGCCGTCTTTGAAGGCATAGTGAGTGACTGGGGTCCACAGTTTACATCGTGGGTATAGTCCAGCTTTATGGAGAAGTTGGGGGTAACAGTAAGCTTAACATCAAGATATTTGTTACGGCACGGCGAAATCGGCGTGGCAGCTCCCAAAGTGTAGTGCCGCCCAGGGACATGGCGGAGGAGGACTACACTTCCCAGTCATACCCGCGCTCGAGTTCGCCGGAGTTCTAATTACGAACACCTGCAAACACCTAAGGTTATATAAGGGCCTCCCTAGCATTAGCCGCTTGCGAAGTAACCGCTCAGCAGCCTCGTCTCTGTTTGTTTACCAAGCCGATTTCCTTAGAAGTGTTTTCCCTGGTGCTTGACTTAACGCTCGTCTCTCACTACACTTTTGCCTACGCCCCTGATACATAGTTTACCTGTTCTGTCCCGATTCGATTCTCGTTCTGGATTCTTTCTCACGTCATCTCTCCGCTCGCCCGCGCTTGTCTCCGTCTACGCTTCGTAACAGATTACTTCGCCGTACTATGGAGGCAGCGGGCACCCTGGATTGGGAACGTGTCATCCTGGAACAAAACCACGCGCTAGCGGTGTGCCGGGATGAGATATCCGCGTTGTGTGCCGAAGTCTCACGACTGAGCGTTTCCGCATCTACCAACGCCACGCCCCCGGCTCTCGCGTCACCACCGCCGACCGCCCCAGCGCATGTTCAGCCGACACCAGCTGTGCACATTCCAGCGCCAGCTGTTCACACTCCTGCACCGCCGGTGCACAACCCGCCTCTGCCCACACCAGAGAGATACGCTGGGGAGCCGGAGCGATGCAAGGGCTTCATGTTACAATGTGCGCTGTTCTTCGAGAGTCACCCAGAGATGCCTGAGGTCCGTAAGTTGACCCATTTTATGGAATTACTCTCCGGAACATCCTTGGCGTGGGCCACAGTTGAGTGGGAGTGAGGAGGCAGTGTCAGACCCTCATTAGATGACTTCCTTGCCCGTTCCAGTGCGCCTTTGACCATTCTCCTGATGGCTGGGAGACTGGTGATGAGCTCATGCAACTCCAACAGGGCTCTCGTACTGCAAGAGAGTATGCGCTAGAATTTCGCACTATCGCTTCCCGAAGTGGCTGGAACAAACCAGCCCTTAAGACCGCGTTTCGCCATGGCCTCAATCCGGAGTTACTGCAAGAGTTGGCCTGTCGGGGTGAACAGCTAACTTTTGATGACCTCGTGGATCTAACCATAAGGCTGGATCATCTGCGCCGTACCAACCGTCCCATACCGCACGGTTTACTGCCAGCTGAGCCGGGCGCAGCGAGCGAACCCATGCAGCTCGGAAGGGCACGGACCCGCGAGGAGGAGAGAGAGAGAAGACGCAATGAGTCCCGGTGCTTCTACTGCGGTGAGGACACCCACGCCATCCACCAATGCCCGCACAGGAGGCACCGAGGGAACGGGAGGTGCACTGACAACCCATCTTGTCATGCCCATCTGGTGAGTCCTAACCAGTCTTTTAAGTCTCACATATTTTCTGTACCAGTCGTGATAGAACATTCAGGCCATTCTTTTGTTCTTTCAGCACTCATCGACTCCGGAGCAGCGGAGAACTCCATAGATGAGAAGACGGCGCAGGAGCTCGGCCTTCGCATACGTCCCCTCCTCCGTCCTCGTGAGCTCCAATCCATTGATGGGTCGCCTATAGGGGGAGGCGTAATATCTCACAGCACACACCCTGTCTGCCTTCAAGTTAGCGCCCTTCACCACGAAACTGTGGTCCTTTACCTCACGGTCTCCACCAGACACCCCATTATACCCGGACTCCCCTGGCTGGAACTGCACAACCCCCAAATCTCCTGGACTGACAAGCAACTCACCCAATGGTCCCCGTTTTGCTTGCAGAATTGTTTGAGGGGCCCCACGGTCCCTTTGGCCACCACGACTGTGGAGAGTCCCCTGTCACCTATCCCAGTTAAAATTCCCCCCGAGTACCGCGACCTCCATGAGGTGTTCAGCAAGGAGAGGGCCAGTTGTCTCCCACCTCATAGACCCTACGACTGTGTCATTGACCTCCTACCCGGGGCTAGCCTACCTCGGGGCCGCGTTTACCCGCTCTCCCAAGCGGAGCAGCAGGCCATGGAGGAGTACATTCAGGAGCCTCTCCGGCAGGGGTACATCCGACCGTCCACATCCCCTGCGTCTGCCGGGTTCTTCTTTGTGGAGAAGAAAGGAGGGGGCCTCCGACCATGCATTGATTACCGGGCCCTCAACCAAGTAACCGTTAAGTACCGATATCCGCTGCCTCTCGTCCCCTCAGCCTTGGATCAGTTACGGTCCACCACCCTCTTCACTAAGCTGGACCTCCGCAGCGCTTATAACTTAATTCGTATTAGGGAGGGGGACGAGTGGAAAACGGCCTTCAGCACCACCTCTGGACATTATGAGTACCTGGTCATGCCGTATGGGCTCGCTAACGCCCCCTCCGTGTTCCAGAACCTGATCAACGACGCTCTGAGGGACATGCTAGGAAGGTATGTTATCGTCTACATTGACGACATCCTGATTTATTTGACCTCCCTGGAGGAACATGTCCAGCATGTCCGGCACGTACTGCAATGCCTCCTGCAGTACCAGCTTTATGTAAAGGCCGAGAAGTGCAAATTCCACCAGCACATGATCTCTTTCCTGGGATATATCATCAGCCCAAGGGGAGTCGCCATGGACCAGCGTAAGATTCAGGCGGTCGTGGAGTGGCCCACTCCGCGAACCGTCAGGGAGTTGCAGCGTTTCTTTGGCTTTGCAAATTTTTACTGAAGATTCATTAGAGACTTCAGTAAAGTAGCGCAACCCCTGACGTCGCTCCTGAGAGGTAAGCCCAGGTGACTGCTGTGGACCCCAGTTGCCCAGGAGGCTATGGAGAGACTTAAGCGGGCTTTCACCACGGCTCCCATTCTCAGACACCTGGATCCCTCCAGGCCGTTTGTCGTGGAGGTCGACACATCGGAGGTGGGAGTGGGAGCAATTCTATCGCAAAGGTTTGGCGAGAGTCCCAAGTTACACCCCGTGGCCTTTTTTTCCCCGGAAGTTGTCGCCAGCAGAGCGCAACTATGATGTGGGGAACCGTGAACTTCTGGCCATCAAGCTGGCCCTAGAAGAGTGGAGACACTGGTTAGAGGGGGCAGTACACCCATTTGTTATCTTCACAGACCATAAGAATTTGGAATATCTACGAACTGCCAAACGGCTCACTCCTCGCCAAGCCCGCTGGTCCCTATTCTTCTCCAGGTTCCAGTTCACCCTGTCTTACCGACCTGGTTCAAAGAATACAAAGGCCGACGCCCTGTCTCGCATTTATGCCCCAGAGCGGCCGACGGAGCAAGAGAGTTACATTATGCCTCCCTCCTGCATAGTGGGCGCCCTGGAGTGGCCCCTAGAACAGAACTTAGCCTGTGTTCCCAGCGCGAGAATCCCAGCAGCCTGTCCTCCCGACAAACAGTTCGTGCCTAAGCGGTACCGTCTTGAACTCATCACCTGGGACCACACGACTTTGGCCACGGGCCACCCGGGGGCCCGCCGCACTTACCAACTGCTGGCCGAGAAGTACTGGTGGCCCAACATGCCCAGAGAGGTTCAGCGCATCGTATCCTCGTGTTCCTCTTGCGCTCAGTCCAAGGGCCCACGTGCGCTCCCGGCTGGGAAGTTGGTGCCCTTACCCATACCTGAACGTCCGTGGTCCCATCTGGCCCTCGATTTCATAACCGACTTGCCGAAGTTGCAGGGGAACTCCGCGATACTGGTAGTTGTAGATCGGTTCTCGAAGTCCCTGCGCTTAATTCCATTACCAGCCATCCCATCTGCCTTCACCATGGCGGAACTCCTGTTTCAACATGTCTTTCGTTACTTTGGCATCCCTGAGGAGATTGTGACTGATAGGGGGCCACAGTTCACATTGCGGGTTTGGGCCAGCTTTATGAGGAAGATGGGGGTCGCCATTAATCTCACGTCCGGGTACCACCCCCAGGCTAACGGACAGGCGGAACAGGCCAACCAGGAAGTCATATGGTTTCTTCAGACCTACTGCTTTGCCAACCCAGGGGACTGGAGTCAGTACCTACCATGGGCGGAATACGCCCAGAACTCGCTACGGCATTCCGCCACCCAGCTCATCCCGTTCCAGTGTGTCTTGGGTTACCAACCGCCATTATTCCCCTGGAACGCGTCTCACACGGACTCACCAGCAGTGGATGAGTGGTTCCGCCAAAGTGAACAGGTCTGGGAGCGTGCCCATCAACAGCTGGTGCAGGCATCCCAGATCGCTAAACGAAAGGCCGACCGGCGCCGGAGGGCTCACCCTAATTATCGACCCAGGGACAGGGTGTGGCTCTCCACAAGAGATTTGAGACCCCTCACGGGCACAAAACTGCAACCGAAATATATCGGGCCCTTCTGAATTCTGAGGCAAATTAATGAGGTCACGTATCGTCTGGACCTTCCGAGACACAGTCGCATCACCCCGTCTTTCCACATCTCACTTCTCAAACCTGTGATCTCAGGTCCCTTGGCGACAGCGGTGCCGGAGGATTCCCCACCAGAAACGTTGGAGATAGAAGGCCGCCCAGCCTACCGCGTCCGCGACATTCTAGACTCCAGACGGAGGAGAGGGGGCCTTCAGTATCTGGTAGACTGGGAGGGGTATGGACCAGAGGAACAGTGCTGGGTCCCAGCCCGAGACATTCTGGACGCAGGCCTGCGTAAGGACTTCCATGCGGCTCATCCAGACAAACCGGATCCCCGGGGGGGGGGCCTCGGGGAACTTCGGCTCCCAGAGTGAGCCCTTTGGGGGGGGGGCTCTGTTACGACACGGCGAAATCGGCGTGGCAGCTCCCAAAGTGTAGTGCTGCCCAGGGACATGGCGGAGGAGGACTACACTTCCCAGTCATACCCGCGCTCGAGTTCGCCGGAATTCTAATTACGAACACCTGCAAACACCTAAGGTTATATAAGGGCCTCCCTAGCATTAGCCGCTTGCGAAGTAACCGCTCAGCAGCCTCGTCTCTGTTTGTTTACCAAGCTGATTTCCTTAGAAGTGTTTTCCCTGGTGCTTGACTTAACGCTCATCTCTCACTACGCTTTTGCCTACGCCCCTGATACATAGCTTACCTGTTCTGTCCTGATTCGATTCTCGTTCTGGATTCTTTCTCACGTCATCTCTCCACTCGCCCGCGCTTGTCTCCGTCTACGCTTCGTAACAATATTCACCCCAAGCCAATGGACAGGTTGAATGAGCCAACCAGGATATTGGCTGGTTCCTTCCAATCCTGGGCTCAGTTTTTGCCTTGGGCTGAGTATGCCCAAAAGTCTTTGTGCCACTCAGCTTACCACTTTAAAATGCGAGCTTGGATAGCAGCTGCCACTGGTCCCATGGAATGCCAACCAGACTGATTCACCAGACATGGACGATTGATTTCAGAAAAGTGAGCAGGGCTGGGACGAATCACATCAACATTTCAAGCAGGTCACTTGAACTTACAAACACGCAGCCAACAATCACAGAGGTGATTGTTCTCTTCACTACCAACCAGAAGACCAAATATGGCTTGAAACCAGTGACCTACGACAGCCCCACACATGCAGAAAGCTCAACCCCAGTTATATCGGACCCTTCAGGATCAGCAAACAAAATCAATGAGGTAACCTATAGGCTTGACCTTCCACACCACTACTGTATATCCCCATCATTCCATGTATCACATCTAAAACCACTTGTACCTGGGTCCTTAGCCACCGATCTCCCAGCCACCACTCCATCTCCCCCCCTTGACATTGAAGGCTATTGAACTCTTGTTGCAGGAATGGGTCACTAGAGTATCTTGTGGAATGGGAGGGGTACAGGTCAGAGGAACAATGCTGGGTCCCTGCACACAACATTTTTGACCCCAATCTATGCCACAATTTCCATGCTAGCCTCCGCAAGCCCCCTGGTCCATGACCCTCTGGGAATCCCAGAAAAGCAGCTCTCCTGGAGTGAGCCCTTCTGGGTTTGGTGTGGGGGGGGGGGCTGTATTTTGCTCGATTCTTCTGGTTTTGACATTGACTTTGTTTTCTGATTATGTGTTCTGCTCATTCTCTAACATACTGTTTGTTGATTGCACAAAACAGAGACCTTTAATGTTATACTGACAAGTGCAGAAATATTTTTGGTTCATTATGAAACTGCGGCGGGACTGTGTGTGGGTCACTGCAGTCTAAGTAATTAATGGGAAACACTGCTGCAATATATGACATATAGGGTACCTTGATGCTGTGGGCCCCTTGGGTGAAACTCATAGGAAATACACATTGGTGGACCATTGGTTTATTAGGAGCACCTGAATAAGATAAGATAAGATAAGATAAGATAATACTTTATTAATCCCCAGATGGAGAAATTAGGGTGTCACAGTAGCAGCCAAAAAAAAAAGAAAGAAGAGTTAAAAAAGATAGTAAGGAGAACAATACAGGGATATATAAAGAGTATATACATGATGCATAAATATGTATAGACATAAGCATAAACTCTATATACATTATATATATGTCTATATATATATCTATATACACACACACATACATATGAGCAGTATATACAGTAAGCAACAGTGTACAGTCCCAAAATATGTGCCATTCCTGCAATTATTCAATCAGCAGCAAAATGCACAAAATCATCCAGATATAGGACAAGCACTTCAGTTGATGTTCACATCAAAAATTGTAATGGGAAACAAAAATAATAATCTCAGTGATTTTGACTGTGGCATGATTGTCAGTGCCAGATCGGATGATCTGAACTGCTGATCTCTAGGGACAGAACAGACACACATCAGTCTCTACAGTTTACATAGAATGGTACAGAAAACAAAAAACATCCAATGAGTGGCAGTTCTGCAGGCGGAAACACCTTGTTGATGAGAGCGGTCAGATGAAAATGGCCAAATTGGTTCAAGCAGACAGGAAGACTATGGTAATTCAAATAACCAACTCTTGGGCCATGGTGAGCAGAAGAGAATCTCCGAATGCACAATATGTCAAGCCTTGAGGTGGATAGGCAACAACAGCAGAAGATCACATTGGGTTCCATTCCCAGCCCAGAACAGGAATCTGAGGCTACAGAGGCTACAGGTTCACCAAAACGGGACAATTGAAGCTGATAAATGTTGCCTGTTCGGACGCATCTTGATTTCTGCTGTGACATGCAGATGGTAGGGACAGAATCTGATCATGAGTCCAATGACACAATCTGCCTTGTGTCTTTTGTAATTTGTAACCAAAAGAAACCAAAGGTTATGGCAACAAAAACAGGAATGGTTACTTTGACTGCAGAGGACAAGTACAAGGTGACTGACAAGAGATATATGGATGGATGGATTCCCAAGGGTAAATTTTAGGGTGCTATAGAAATTAAAGCAACAACTGCAGAGATGAAATAAAAGCTGGATCTCTAAATACAGTAAAGAGGTGGTACAGAGTATGTGTCACTTCCAAAAAGCTAGTTTTCTAAGGGAACAAGTACAAGAGAAAACACTCCAGTGGGCAAAGGAGTACACAGACCAGTCACAATATGACTGTAAATGTGTGCCCTGGAAGTGCTAACAGTGTAAATTTTAATTCAAAGCACAATGCAGAGATGGCAAATTATGTCTGACAAATAGGTGTGCCTGATAAAATTGGCAATGAGTGTAGCTACAGTACATGGGAGGTGTACCCAAGTATATAGTTTATATGGGGGAAATAAGTATTGAAAACACCAACATTTTTCAGTAAATATATTTCCAATGAGGTTATTCACATTAAATTTTCACCAGACATCAGTATTAACTCAAGAAATCCACAAATATAAAGAATTCACAACACTAAAGTCCATAAATAAAGTTGTGTGTAAAGTGGAATGACACAGGAAAAAGTGTTGAACATACTAAGAAAAAGCCGTTCTCTGTGGCATGGTAAGGCAAGGAACCAGCTGAAATCCATAAGTACTTAGAAAGTAATTATACCTCCTGCCGGTGCAAATTAATATCAGCTGGGTTAGTAAATTGATGATCTATAAAAATGCTTTTCGTTACCAAGGTGGCACAAGAAACTTCTGAAGATGGGTAAAAGCAAAGAGCTCTTCCAAGACCTTCACAACCTTATTGTTGTGAAACATGTTGATGGAATCGGATACAGACGTATTTCAAAACTTCTGAATCTTCCAGTAAGCACCATTGGGGCCATTATCCACAAGTGGAAGCAACATCACTCCATCATCAACTGGCCATGCACAGGAGCTCCTTGCAAGTTTTCTGACAAGGGAGTCAGAAGAATAGTCAGAAGAGTAGACCAAGAGCCAAGGACCAGTCGGAAAGAGCTCCAGAAACACTTGGAGGCAGCAGGTGCCAGCGTCACAGAGAAAACAACAGGCAATCCACTGCTCAAGTTCCCCCTCAAGACTCCATTACTAAAGAAAAGGCATGTCGAAGCTCGTTTAAAGTTTGCTACAACTCATTTGGACAAGCCTATGAAATACTGGGAGCAAAATTGAACTTTTTGGCTGTCATACTACACACCATGTTTGGAAAAGAAATGGCGCCGCACATAACCCTAAATACACTATACCAACAGTGAAGTGTGGAGGTGGAAGAATCATGGTGTGAATTTACCAGGAGATTCTTGAGAAGAATCTGCTGCCATCCACCAGGATGATGAAGACGTGGGTGGACCTTCCAGCAGGACAACGATCCAAAGGATACAGCAAACGAAACTCTCAGTTGGTTTCAGAGGAAAAAGAATCAAGGTGTTAGAATGGCCCAATCAATCATCTGAATCAATCCAATTGAACAAGATTTAATGACAATATGTTTAGAAGCATTGGCCAAAATCACACCTGAATTCTACGGATGATTAATTTCTTCATACAGGAAGCATCTTGAAGCGGTCATTACAAACAAAGGCTTCTCCACGAAGTATTAAATAAATTTCAGTTCACGTGCTCAATACTTTTGCCTGTGTCATTCCGCTTTATTACACATAACTTCATTCATGGACTTTAATGTTTGGATTTCTTTATATGTGTGCATTTCTTGAGTTAATACCAAAGTCTGGTGAAAATTTAATGTGAATAACCATTGGAAATATATTTACTGAAAAAAATGTTGACACATTCAATACTTATTTCTCCTAGTCTATACTGTAGATACAGATAAGAAACAGCAGCAGTCTTCAGTTTCCCCAGTTTTTTCAATGTCTGCAGTCATTAGTATTATATGACAGCACATATACTCTGGTTGGGTAGATAATATAAAAAAAAAATTAAATTATGATCTTGCATTAGGTGTTTCAGGCATTCTACAATAATAACTGCACAGGTGGATGGTGAAGCCCTAGGGAAAGATTTGTCTGTGACACACTGGATCACTCATTCTGTTCCAGCAGTAAAACAGGAACTGGAGCTGGCACACGGCAAGAACATGATGACTAATTACAGTAAGAGAGCTCAGGCATTACTGCACCCTGTGGAGGCCATACCACTCCATCTGTGAATGCATTGCTTCCATTAAGTCAAAGGTTGGAAATGAGTATAGTAATGGGGTTAAACACTGTGCTTATAAATCATATTTCCTTGCTAATTAGTAGATCTTTTAAAAAAATGTGTGGGATATTGTTCAGTATTTAACTTTGACATTTCTTTTGATATACAATAAGACATTCAGGAAGATTTTATCTATCTGTCTATACTCACCATCCACTTTAATAGGAACACCTGTGCACCTGCTCATTTATGCAGTTATCCAAACATTCAATCATGTGGCAGCAGCACAATCCATAAAACCATGCAAATACAAGTCAGCAGCTTCAAATAATGTTCACATCAAATATCAGAATAGGGAAAATTACCAGACTGGTCTGAGCTGACAGGAAGTCTATAGTACTCAAATAAGCACTCTTGCAACCTTGGTGAGCAGAAAGCATCTCAAAATGCAGAAGACATCAAAACCTGAGGTGGATGGGCTACAATAGCAGAAGACCACATCAGGTTCCAGGCCTGGCAGCCAAGAACAAATATATGCAGCTTTCATGGGCACAGACCCACAAAAAATGGTCAGCTGAAGAATGGAAAAAACACAAGGTCATTTATTTGCTTATCTTCAACTGTCCAGTTTGGGTGAGCCTGTGCCCATGATAGCTTCAGTTTCCTGTTCTTGGCTGACAGGAATGGAACCTGATGTGGTCCTCTGCTGTTGTAGCCCATCCACCTCAAGGTTTGATGCTTTGTGCATGCTGAGATGCTTTTCTGTTCACCACAGTTGCAAAGAGTGATTATTTGAGTTCCTATATCCTTCCTGGCAGATCAAAGAGGTAATTTTTCCCGGACCTCTCTTATGAACAAGGCATTTCCACCGACAGAACTGTTGCTAACTCAATGTTTTTGTTTTTTGCACCATTCTCTGTAACCTCTAGTGTAAAGGGTTGTTGAATTTAAGTACAATGTAAGGCATTTTGGTGCTTACTACTGCCCGTTAGTAACCACCAAAGGATGTCCGAACAGAACAAGTTATTTATGTCCAACTGATGAGGAGATATATTAGCATACGTCAGTCATAGACCACTCTATAAAAAAGAAACAGTTATTTATTCTTCACAACTCGATAGATACAGATAACGATGCAGTGTAATAGTGTAAAGGTGTGTAGGTGTGGTTTATTTGTTGTGCACGTGCACACACACACACACACACACGATATTAAGCAACTGTAGTTGTAAAGAATATCTTGGGTGAATTGAGATTGTCACCAGCAGCAGGACCCCCTGTAACAATGAAACATGTGGCTCAACTGACTTTAATCATCACTATTGGCCCTTAGCATGGACAGGGTCCTAGTTGTAGGTAAGTAACTCACTGTATGATTAAAATCTTTATAAGGATGAGTTATACTCTCACATGGACACTAGCAAAAGCATTCAGCTGGCCCTCAGTTAAATACAGTGCCCTCCAATAATATTGGCACCCTTGGTAAATATGAGCAAAGAAAGCTGTGAAAAATTGTCTTTATTGTTTAACCTTTTGAACTTTTGTTTAAAAAAATCACAAAAATACTCAGCTCTCGGCATCTAGAAGTGTGAACATTGTTGCACCTAATAGTTGAGGTAGTATATCATTCAGAGTTGGCAGAATGTACCATTCACGTTCACAGGTACATTCTGTCTGTGCCGTAATTTCTTCAATTACGCCACACTTCACCATTCTGTCTAGTTCAGCCTTCACTTTAGAAAGTAAGGGAACTGACACTCTCCTGGCCGTTGTAACTGCATACAGGACCGCATCTGCTTTCAGCTTGATTTTCACAGGAATGGTTTTCAAAAGGAGAACTTGCAACATTGTCAATCCGCTGAACTAACCCAAGGGCTGCAGAAACTTTACGACTTATCAGGTTATTAACAGAGTGACTTGCTATGATGAACACAGTAAAGCTGTACTTGTTTTCTTTATATGTGCTTGTTTCAGATTTTCCTGTGATTCTCAATTTCCCTCCTGGACAATCCAGTGCTGTGTTCATGAGCATCAATCAGGCTTTGTTTTTAGAGTTTTATAAGTTTGTTCTGATATGATATTAACGTGTCTATCTTAAACTCCACATCAGTATTTTGAACTTCAAGGTTACAGACCAAGGATCATTCAAGTATTTTACTGTGATCACACCAAGGAAAAATGTATCTTCATGTTCTTCATGCACTATGTTTACATCACTGAAAGGTAAAATACAACATACAATGGCATAATGGCCTCTCTTACCACACTTTTGACACACTGCTCTTTTCACTGGGCAGTTAACGGTCACATCGCATGTATTTCCTTTCGGTTGATTCGTTTGAGTGAGTATACTTTTGGCTTTGTGATCTCTGTGTCCCTTTTCTCTCCATCCTTTCAGGCTTGAATGCTCCTTTTGATCACAACAGTGTGCTGTACATCCTTCATACTACTTCACTCAATGCTGAAGCTCCACTCTGTTCAGAAACATGACCTTTTATCTCTTCCGACTGCCATGCATGTCAGCATGCTCTCTCCATTGGTAAATCAGACATCATTTGTAATCTCTGGGTCAAATCTTTACAGAGAACTCCAATCACAAATCTGTCTCTTATATTTTCACTTTTAGCTTCTTCAAATGCACACGTTTCAGCCAGGTCATGCAAGCTGCATATTAATTCTTCCACACTTTCTCCTTGCTTTTGAACACGCTGATGAAGTCTTGCCTGTTTGTCTAACACTTTGACTTTAATAATTATCCATCTTTTCCAAAACTTTGTCATACCTGTTCTCATCACCATCCTCCATGTATACGAATATACTAAGGATGTGTTCTGCCTCCTTCCTGAGAGAGTATAAAAGGGTACAAACCTGAACTTCACCTGACTCTTTATCTAGCTTCGTGGCTAAGCGAAATCTGTGAAAATGCTTCTTCCATTCAGGCCAGAGCTCGGGATGACTGAAATCAAAACTTTGGGGTGGAGAAAACTTTGCCATGTCATCATGTTGACTTCTGACACCATGTAATGTGGCTTCTGTGGCCACCAGCAGTAATATCATAAATATTGTGAAAATGTCTGGGTTATGCATGTAATCCTGTTCCCTGAGAAGGGAACGAGACGTTGTGTTTAGCATAACAGTATGGGAGCGCCCTTGCGCGTGCAACCGGTGTCTGAAGCTTGTGTAAAATCATGCCTCTATTTATAGGCCTGCCATGATCAGGTGACGTGGCAATTAAGTTCGTCGCGTGATATAAATATGGCACCTGTGAACCACGCTGTCAGCCTCTATTATCTGAAGCAAAGACGCAATTCACAGGCCTGCCCTGGTATGACAAAGCTACGCAGTGTCTCATTCCCTTCTCAGGGAACAGGGTTACATTCGTAACCCAGACGTTCCCTTTCAAAGGGAACTTGACGTTGTGTATAGCATAACAGTATGAGAACGACAATACCCACTCTGTCATACCGAGGGTACGGCCTGTTCAAAAAGATCCAAGCCCGAGGGTCACTGCAAGACACTCGAGCCTGGGGTGGAATGAATATCCAGGCTGTAATAATGAATGAATGTGTGTATAAAGCCATCACTATGATGGAGGAATTCCTCTTTCTTTTGTTAAGGTGTGTGTAGATGTGTGTGATCCTGGTCAGTGATCACAGTATGCACACACCTACACCTACACACACACAGCAGACACAGTTTAAGCCTGATCGAATTTGATTTGGACTTTGGACCAGTTCTCTAAGCTGTGACTGCCCAGTGCTTTTCCTCAAACCTACTTCCTCAAGGACTACAGTTCAATTTGAATAAAATATTCAATGGTAACAAGGCAAAGCACTGGCTAGGAGCTTGAGTTGCAACACAATGTGACTTAGACACAGTGATAGTTATTGCCTTTATAAGCAGTGGCGGCTGGGGGGGCACAAACAAACTGAAAATCACATCGTTCTGAATGTGGGACTTAATGTTCAACAATGCTAAGCTTCCCAAAAAAACTGTAGCCTCATAACATTGTCAAGATGGCTGTGGCTACTTTCATACTGTTTGCATTTTTCAGAAAGATGTTTAAGTCTTGTACCCCTGTTGTTGACCACAATATCTCAGTGCCAGGACTTTGAAACAGCAAACAAGGAAAACAATAAAATGCATGACTTATATCACATCCAGTCAATCGAATCCATTTGCCATAAAAAATGCCAGGGAAACCCTGGGTGTAAGCTTGTCCATGATCATTTGACTGCTGCTGCTGAATTTGTAAGCTTGGGTCAATCTGGTCAACACTCCTTCGTTTGAATGCCTTGTGAAAGGATTTTTTTTTGTAAAGATAAAACCGAAGAAATGCTGTGCCTACTTCTACGTTGTTAACAATATCTTGCAGTAGCAGGAAAGAGAGTTGTTGAGAAAGGTCCAGTCACATGAGGTCAAAAAATATAAAAACAATATTGATTCACTAAGAACAAAAGTGGGAGTATCTAGGGGGCAATGATTTTTAATTTTTTTTTTAAATAAATGCTAACATGACTACCAGGCAAATAGCCTGACTAAATAAAATTTGGTTTAATAATCCATCCATCCTCAACCGCTTATCGGGTCGCGGGGGCAACAGCTCCAGCAGGGGACCCCAAACTTCCCTTTCCCGAGCCACATTAACCAGCTCTGACTGGGGGATCCCGAGGCGTTCCCAGGCCAGTGTGGAGATATAATCTCTCCACCTGGTCCTGGGTCTTCCCCGAGGTCTCCTCCCAGCTGGACATGCCTGGAACACCTCCCTAGGGAGGCACCCAGGGAGCATCCTTACCAGGTGCCCGAACCACCTCAACCACCTCAACTGGCTCCTTTCAAGGCAAAGGAGCAGCGGCTCTATTCTGATTTCCTCTCAGATAACCGAGCTTCTCACCCTATCTCTAAGGGAGAGACCAGCCACCCTCCTGAGAAAACCCATTTCGGCACCAGTAGGGGACTCCATAGTTCTGCTGGGAGACTTCAACGCGCATGTGGGCAATGATGGAGATACCTGGAGAGGCGTGATTGGGAGGAACGGCCTCCCTGATCTAAACCCGAGCGAGTGTTTGTTGTTGGACTTCTGTGCTAGTCATGGACTGCCTATAACGAATACCATGTTCGAACATAAGGAGGCTCATAAGTGTACATGGTACCAGAGCACCCTAGGCCGAAGGTCGATGATCGATTTTGTAATCGTATCATCTGATCTGAGGCCACATGTTCTGGGCACTCGGCTGAAGAGAGGGGCAGAGCTGTCAACTGATCAACATCTGGTAGTGAGTTGGGTCAAGGGGTGGGGGAAGACTCTGGACAGACCTGGAAAGCCCAAACGGGTAGTGCGGGTGAACTGGGAAACGTCTGGAGGAGTCCCCTGTCTGCAAGATCTTCAACTCACACCTTCGGCTAGGTTTTTCTGGCACCCCTGTGGAGGTTGGGGGCATTGAACCTGAATGGGCAATGTTCAAAGCCTCCATTGCTGAAGCTGCAGCGGATAGCTGTGGTCTCAAGGTCTTGGGTGCCTCAAGGGGTGGTAATCCTCGAACATCGTGGTGGACACTGGTAGTCAGGGAAGCCGTCCGACTGAAGAAGGAGGCCTTCTGGGATGTGTTATCCCGGAGGACTCTGGAGGCAGTTGCAAGGTACCAACAGGCCCGAAGGGCTGCAGCCTCTGCCGTGAAAGAGGCAAAGCAGCGGGTGTGGGAGAAGTTCGGAGAGGACATGGAGAAGGACTTTCGGTCGGCACCAAGGTGTTTCTGGAAAACCATCCGCCACCTCAGGAGGGGGAAATGGGGAACCATCCAAGCTGTGTACAGTAAGGATGGGACGCTGTTGACCTCAACTGAGGAAGTAATTGCACGGTGGAAGGAACACTTTGAGGAACTCCTACTTTGAGGAACTACAGTTTGCTTACTGACCAGGCATGGGGGTTGAGGACGCCATTATCTACATGATGCACAGGTTACTTCTACACCTGGAGAATACTGGGAGCACTGTGAGGATGATGTTTTTTGATTTTTCCAGTGCTTTCAACACAATTCAGCCATCACTGCTTAGGGGGAAGCTTTTGAGAGCTGGAGTTGATCACCACCTGTCTGCATGGATCACCAACTATCTCACTGACAGACCACAGTATGTGAGGCTCCAGGACTGTATGTCTGATGTGGTGGTCAGCAGCACGGCAGTACCGCAGGGTACAGTGCTCGCTCCATTTCTCTTCACCCTGTACACAGCAGACTTCAGATATAATACTAACAGCTGCCACATGCAGAAGTTCTCTGATGATACGGTCATTGTTGGACGAGTATCAGAGGAGAACGATCAGGAATTCTGGGAGGTCATTGCTGACTTTGTCAACTGGTGTGAATTAAACCACCTTTACCTCAACGCCAGCAAGACAAAGGAGATGGTATTTGACCTCCGCAGGAGGCCAACCCGGTCTACACAGGTGTGCATACAGGGTATTGATATCGAGAGGGTGGAGACATATAAATTCCTGGGTGTTCACCTCAACAACAAACTGGACTGGTCCACAAACTCAGATGTCCTGTACAAAAAGGGCCAAAGTCTTCTCCACCTGCTGAGGAGACTGAGGTCTTTTGGTGTGTGCAGGACCCTGCTTAAAACTTTCTATGACACTGTGGTAGCATCTGCTATCTTCTATGCAGTAGTTTGCTGGGGAGTTGGGTGCACAGAGAGGGACAGGAAACGCCTGAACAAACTGGTCAAGAGGGCTAGTTCTGTCCTTGTCTACCCTCTGGACAGCTTAGAGGTGGTGGGGGAGAGGAGGATGTTAGCTAAGATGGCGTCTATCAGGAGCAATTCCTCTCACCCCCTGTATGAGGTTCTGGGGTCCCTGAGCAGCTCCTTCAGCAACAGACTGCTGCACCCTCAGTGCAAGAAAGAGCGCTACTGCAGGTCGTTCATCCCTACAGCAGTCAGACTCTTTAATGCAACAACAACATAATGTAGCACTGCTAACAGTTTTTTTGCATCAGCAACCCACACATTATAATTATTATTAATAATCAATTTATCCACTCATGTATATAAACAAGGTGTTACACATCTGCACATATTCAAATTATACACATACATTGAGGTGTCCATAGTGTACATATTGCCGTTATTATTATTATTTTTTACTAATTTAATTCTTATTTTTCTATTCCTATTGTGTGTGTATATATATATATATATATATATATATATATATATATATATATATATATATATATATATATATATATATATATTAGATACTTTATTTCAATTCTATTCCTATTTAATGTGTATTCTTTCCTATCTGTTTTTTTGTGTAACTGAGCTGCTGTAACGAGGGAATTTCCCCAGTGTGGGATCAATAAAGGTTATCTTATCTTATCTTATCTTATCTTATCTTATCCTGAATCTGACTAACACACCCTCTATGGTAGAGGCAGAGGTGGACGCTGATCCGGGATCATCGTCAATTTCCCTGGTGGAGGTCACTGAGTAAGTAAGTAAGTAAAATTTATTTGTATAGCACGTTTCACACAGCAACGCTGACCAAAGTGCTGAACAGAGTACAGAAAGTAAACTGAGTCAAACAACTACACAGTGGCAAAGCCCTGGGGATTGATGAGATCCGTCCAGAAATGCTGAAAGCTCTGGGTGTGGAGGGGATGTCTTGGATGACACGCCTCTTTAAAATTGCGTGGAAGTTGGGGACAGTGCCCAAGGAGTGGCAGACCGGGGTGGTGGTTCCTCTGTTCAAAAAGGGGGACCAGAGAGTGTGCGCCAACTATAGGGGTATCACACTTCTCAGCCTCCCTGGTAAAGTCTACTCCAGGGTGCTGGAACGGAGGGTTCGGCCAATAGTTGAACCTCGGATTGAAGAGGAACAATGCAGATTCCTTCCAGGTCGTGGAACAACGGACCAGCTCTTTACTCTCACAAGGATCTTGGAGGGGGCCTGGGAGTATGCCCATCCAGTCTACATGTGTTTTGTGGATTTGGAGAAGGCATATGACCGGGTCCCCAGGGGTTTACTGTGGGAGGTGCTGAGGGAGTATGGGGTGAGGGGTTCCCTTCTTAGGGCTATCCAATTGCTGTATGCCCAAAGCAAGAGCTGTGTCCAGATGCTCGGCAAAAAGTCGGACTTGTTCCAGGTGGGGTTGGTCTCTGCCAGGGGTGCGCTTTGTCACCAATCCTGTTTGTGATATTCATGAACAGGATATCGAGGCATAGTCATGGTGGGGAGGGGTTGCGTTTTGGTGACCTGATGATCTCATCGCTGCTCTTTGCAGATGATGTGGTCCTGATGGCATCATCGGTCCGTGACCTCCAGCACTCACTGGATCGGTTCGCAGCTGAGTGTGAAGCAGCTGGGATGAGGATTAACACCTCTAAATCTGAGGCCATGGTTCTCAGCAGGAAACCGATGGAGTGCCTACTCCGGGTAGGGAATGAGTACTTAACCCAAGTGAAGGAGTTCAAGTACCTTGGGGTAGTTTAATAATTTTTTCATAATTATTTTTTAATATATATTTAACTTGTGTTTAACATGGGAGTTGGGTTTCGGAGCCTCGGGGCTCTCAGGTCCTGGGGATCCTGTATGGATCTGGAGGATGAACCAGAGATGAGCACTGCTCTATCTCTTGCTCTGTTGAACGGATCTGACTCTTCGCTTCCGGGTTTTGGAGCTCGTGGTGTGACTCTTCCTTCCAGTATGGAGAGTCAACCCAACCCTTCTAACTCCGAGGAGCCAGAGTGGGGAGCCAGTGCACCAAAAACAGAGAGCAGCTCTCAATCATATAAAGAGCTCCTTGAAGTGATCACTAGGGCTGTAGAAAAGCTGAGTTTAGACTGGCCCGGGGAAGGCGAAGTGGCTCATAGCAGGCTGGATGAGTGCTTTCTCCCCATTGAAAATAAATCTCCCTCACACTGCAGAAAACTCCCCTTTTTTCCATAAGTGCATGATGAAATATCACGCTTCTGGGAAAAACCATACACCAGCCATGTTTATAACCCCATGATGTCAGATTATTCGGCCATTCTGGGGAATGAACAGCACTGATATTTGGCTATGCTGAAGGTGGAGGAGGCACTTGTGAGCTAACTTTCTTCAGTGATGGCAGGAAATTTAGGGGGGGGGCAGCTTTGCCATCCTAGCCATGTTAGGCTACCTCGCCATTGGTTGGCAAAGCCTATGTGGCAGCGGGCCTCACTTGTGGGTTGCTACATACAGTGGCAGTGTTGCAGGACTACCAAGCAGACCTGCTGAATGAAATCGACCGTGGGGAGGGATTTGGGCCAAAGGCAGTGGGGGACCAACTTCGGGCACCTATTGCTCAACCTCTCAGGAATGGGGATAAGGATATGGTCTTCCTGCTGGACTCCAGCCTGTTCAGCAGCATGGTTAACGCCATCGCCGACAGGTTTCGCAACCCACACCATAGTGTGATGCATCGTATGCCAATTGAATATGGTGTTGTGGCTCATAGTGGGTCAATACCTTATTACACAACAGTTCATCTTCTGCCTTCCTAAAGGCTACTTCACATTCTGCTGACCACAACCCTGGTTTTCCTTTCCCCAACAAGTCATTCAGTTGATTCAAAATAGACAACAGATTAAATATAAATTGTCCATAATCATTAATCAAACCAAGGAATGATATTAGGTGAGTGAGATTAGAGTCAGGGCCTCAATAATGGCTCTCACTTTCTCTGGTGATTTGTGAAGCCTAGTAGCATCATTCAGTGCATTTACATGGACAACAATAATCCACTATTAACCAGATTAAGACAATACTCTGATTAAGGAACTACCATGTAAACAGTCATTTTTAATTACCTTAATCCGATTAAGGTCATACTCGAAGTAAACAGGAATCGAATTAAGACATGCGGAGTACTCCTTTTTTAGTCGCATTATCAATGTGCATTACAGACATGTAAACACCTTAATCACATTATTAACATTGTGTGAGAGTTTTCACCGCATTTTGCGACATGACACGTACACAGACGGCAGTGCTCAATCGTTTTATGGCAAACAAGAGAGCATGGCTAAAAGCAAGAAGGCACATTTTAGGTCCGAGCAGGAAACGATGGTAATGTTAGGCATTCTGAAAGAAATGGATATTATGAAGTGCCGTGATGGCCGTAAGAACAGGAATGGTGACATATTTAAAAGAGTTGCAGAAAGAATGGGAGAGGAAGGTTACATACGTTCAGCTGAACAAGTGCGCACCCGCTGGAAAATCCTGAAAAGTAGCTACTATCAGTCGAAAAAACAGAACAACACCAGTGGTTCTAATCCCTCCTTTTCCCATATTTTGAATGTATGCATGACATACTTGGTCATCGACCTTTGTCCAACATATCCGAGAATGGAGTGGACATTGGTCTTGACGGGGACGAGGATGCAGCGGAACACTTGAATGCAATGGATGGTAAGTATGTTTGAGCTGGTTGTATTTGCTTTTCTGCTATTAGCTAACTAGTAGGTTACAGTAAATACATTGCTAATTTTATGTATTTACTTTGGTATATAGAGAGTATCGTTGGGGATGAAGTGAGTTCTCTAGCTCGCCAGGAGGAAATGAACAAGGATGGTGATGAAGATAACGCATCATCAGGTTATAAGGCTGGTCCTCAAGAGCAAAGCTTTTCAGCCACACCACCAGATGTCGACCCACCCAGAACACAAGTTTCTGTTTTTGTTTACATTATGTTTTTGATGTAAATGCTATTTCAGTTAAATAGGCCCTATGTGTGTATGTATATGTACAGTATCTCACAAAAGTGAGTACACCTCTCACATTTTTGTAAACATTTGATTATATCTTTTCATGTGACAACACTGAAGAAATGACACTTTGCTACAATGTAAAGTAGTGAGTGTACAGCTTGTGTAACTGTAAATTTGCTGTCCCCTCAAATTAACTCAACAGACAGCCATTAATGTCTAAACCGCTGGCAACAAAAGTGAGTACACCCCTAAGTGAAAATGTCCAAATTGGGCCCAATTAGCCATTTTCCCTCCCCAGTGTCATGTGACTTGTTAGTGTTACAAGGTCTCAGGTGTAAATGGGGAGAAGGTGTGTTAAATTTGGTGTCATCGCTCTTACACTCCCTCATACTGGTCACTGGAAGTTCAACATGGCACCCTATGGCAAAGAACTCTCTGAGGATCTGAAAAAAGAATGTTGCTCTACATAAAGATGGCCTAGGCTATAAGAAGATTGCCAAGACCCTGACACTGAGCTGCAGCACGGTGGCCAAGACCATACAGCAGTTTAGCAGGGCAGGTTCCACTCAGAACAGGCCTCGCCATGGTTGACCAAAGAAGTTGAGTGCGTGTACTCAGCGTCATATTCAGAGGTTGTCTTTGGGAAATAGACGTATGAGTATTGCCAGCATTGCTGCAGAGGTTGAAGGGGTGGGGGGTCAGCCTGTCAGTGCTCAGACCATACACCGCACACTGCATCAAATTGGTCTGCATGGCTGTTGTCCCAGAAGGAAGCCTCTTCTATAGATGATGCACAAGAAAGCCCGCAAACAGTTTGCTGAAGACAAGCAGATTAAGGACATGGATTAGTGGAACCATGTCCTGTGATCTGATGAGACCAAGATAGACTTATTTGGTTCAGATGATGTCAAGCGTGTGTGGTGTCAACCAGGTGAGGAGTACAAAGACAAGTGTTTCTTGCTACAGTCAAGCATGGTGGTGGGAATGTCATGGTCTGGGGCTGCATTAGTGCTGCCGGCACTGGGGAAATACAGTTCATTGAGGGAACCATGAATGCCAACATGTACTGTGACATACTGAAGCAGAGCATGATCAGTATGCAGTATTCCAGCATAATTACGACCCCAAACACACCTCCAAGATGACCACTGCCTTGCTAAAGAAGCTGAGGGTGAAGGTGATGGTCTGGCCAAGTATGTCTCCAGACCTAAATCCTATTGAGCATCTATGGGGCATCCTCAAACAGAAGGTGGAGGAGCACAAGGTCTCTAACCTCTGCCAGCTCCGTGATCATGGAGCTCATGGAGGAGTGGAAAAGGACTCCAATGGCAACCTGTGAAGCTCTGGTGAACTCCATGCCCAAGAGGGTTAAGGAAGTGCTGGAAAATAATGGTGGCCACACAAAATATTGACACTTTGGGCCCAATTTGTACATTTTCACTTAGGGGTGTACTCACTTTTGTTGCCAGCGGTTTAGACATTAATGGATGTGTGTTGAGTTATTTTGAGGGGACAGCAAATGTACACTGTTATACAAGCTGTACATTCACTACTTTAGATTGTAGCAAAGTGTCATTTATTCAGTGTTGTCACATTAAAAGATATAATCAAATGTTCACAAAAATGTGAGGGGTGTACTCACTTTTGTGAGATACTGCACATATACATACACACATAGCGCCTATTTAACTGAAATAGCATTTACATCAAAAACATGTCACCGTGTGTCCTGGGTGGGTCGACATCTGGTGGTGTGGCTGAAAAGCTTTGCTCTTGAGTACCAGACGTATCACCTGATGATGCGTTATCTTCATCACTATCCTCGTTCATATTGGAAACATATTGTGTAGGTTATTCTCGAAGAAAGAAGACTGCGAGATGTACTGTGGTCTCTCAGCATCAGCAGTTCATGATACAGATGATGAGGCAACAAAATGAATGGGTTCAAGACCAAATCCAGAAATCCAAGCAAAGAGAGGAGAGACTCCTTAGTGCTTTAATTGAGAGCAATGTCCGTTCCACCGAGCGCATGATATCAATAATTGTTGAGGGATTCCGAAGCACCCAGCCACAGCCAATGTTTGTACCTCCTTCACTGCACCCCTCACACTTTCAAGGGTATCATACACAGCCATCTAACTATCCCATGCATGGTTCTACTGTGTCAAACACATCCACTGCTGAACACGGGTCAGAAGAAGTAAATAACTATGCTTGATCATATACTAGCCTTTGAGCAGCCTGCCATTAGGTTAACAGAAAACCTGCTTATGTATAATAGTTTGTGAATGCCTGTATTGGCTTGAGTTTAGATATGTTTGCCTACCTCATATTTGGGTGTGTTACAGGAAAGAATGTGCTTTTCTTTTGTTATATAAAATTGCTTTGTAAGTGAAACTTACACCCTGGATGGGGTTGAAATGTTTTTTTTTATTTAAACCTCTATTTTTTGTAAAGTAATATTTAACATAAGTGAGCAGAACTTGAAGAGGTCCCTTTTTTATTGTCCTTTTTGTTGTGTCTTTTTTTGCACTTCAAACCTGTGTGCAGTGTTCCTGGAATTAAACCATATAAAACCTAACAGAAATGGTGTTTCTTTCTGTGATTAATGAGTAACACAGAGTACTTTAAAAAATTGCCTAGTTCACATTAAAAGAAAAAGTGCAGCACGTCTTCATAAAATAATTTCTTGAATGCAGTTAACATCAGAGACTGGAGATAATAATGTTGAACAAATACTAAGAAGTGTGACCTTCCAAGCTCCTCAAAGCAAGCAAATATGCTGGAAGTTAACCACTTGTGCCTAATGTATACCTCCGTAATGTATATTCCTCCGAAGGGGAAAGGTTGCTACCATGTATGCTGATAATGCATCTCTCGTGACATAAGCATCTGCGCTGGGAGTGTGGATCTGTGGTGCACTGTGGGGCTGGGGTAAAGCTGTCTCCATAACTGTTGCCTCCTCCAACCAGCATTGGGGGACCTTCTTCTTTTCTCATTCACAAAAATTGTGCAGTGCACAACATGTTGTAATCATGCAACGTGAGAAAGTGAAGTGAAAATTACTGCGTTTCAGGAGCACCCTCCACCTAGACTTCAGTCTCCCAAAAGCAATCTCCACTGTTGTTCTTGCTAAGCTGAGGTGAACATTGAACGACTCTTGTTCAGGTGTTAGGCCTGGAGACTGTGGGTAACACTTCATCAGCCAGTCCATGAGTGGATAAGCTGGATCTCAGAGGAGAAAGAAACGCACAGGTTTCCCCTGAATCACCCTCACTCCCTAAAGGTCATACAACAACACAAAGCTATTGATGTCACTGTGATCATTTAATGTTACCAGCCAAGACCATGGCAAAATATTTTTTACCCTGGGGAGTAGATGGGCCTTTTTGCATAGCTGTGATTGCCACAGTACATTGGCATCATGCACGCTCCCAGGAACGTGGCAATTGACACTCCAAAAGCTAGATAAAAAAGAAAAAAATAACGTCAGCATTACAGAAGTATAGCTGAGATTATTGGTCATTTTAGCAGATAAACAATGTACACTACAACTTAGGCGCTAGTGTTTTACATATGATATGTAGGTTTGAATGAAAGGTAGATATCTAAGTGAAAAGCACTTATATTTTAAAGTAAATAAAAAATGTGTATTGTGCTTGTCACAGACAAGTCATAAAACACTTCACAGGGCAGATAAATACTTAAAATGGAACCTATGATAGGACCAGTAAAAACAATTTATCAAACAATAAATACATAATACACGCTATATACAATAAAGGCAAGATTCATGTGGGCTAATACAGGTAAATAAACATATTCTTGGCTACTTACCAATATCGGTCATCCACGACTGCCTGAAGCACGTATGAGGGCCATCCTTTACGATTAACAAAGTCCCTATATCCATCTTTTGGCAGAAGTATGGGAATGTGCGTCCCGTCACCGCATCTGATTATCTGTGGTATGTGATGTTCCATTTCGAATTGGTGAGCAATTGCATTTGCCTCCTCCAGACTAGGAACCTGGATTAGATTTTTTGCAAAGGATAACATTCCTTTGCAAAACATGTACACAAACTTCTTGACTGTGCATTTGTGCATGCCAAATTGATTAGCTATTACTAGGTATTCCTGGCAGCTTCCGAGTCGATACAGGACCACTGCCACCCACATCTCCAAGGGCACAGGTGCACGTACAGTGACTTCCTGGGGACTCATGACACCCTCCATCATGGAACATAATTTTACAAATGATCTCCGGGACATGTGAAAATTTTCTTTCCATTCTGTGTCATCAAATCCCATTAAAACAACTCTCTCCCACCAGTCCTTACTTCATACTCTCATCTAGTACCTCCGAGTTTGTTGCGGTGGCATGAATGAAATGTTGCCGAATGAAAGTACAGAGGAGGCCTGTTGCTGGAGAATTTGTATCAGCCGTCATCTATTAGCACGTACAGCATGACAAATTATTAACTGAACTTGAAGCTTTCATAAAATTAAAAATTAAACACCCAAAACTGTATACGGTACCATAAGGAAGAGGAGCTGTATGTTAATATGTGAAATTCTGGAGGAAACGGTGTGGCCCAGTGACGTAATGACGCATGCTGTTAATCGAACTATGTTCTATAACATATAAAACGGGAACATGACAGGAGTATTCAAAAAGTAACTCATGTAAACACTTTAATCACATTATTGTCTTGCTCAGAGTAAGGTCAATCATTAGATTAATGCTGTCCATGTAAATGTAGTCAATGATGTGTCTAAGATACGCTAGTTAGGTTTTTAAAGAAGTCACATTTTTCCTTCTCAACTTTTTGAGTTAGACACTCACATTTTTCTTCATTCTGCAAATGTAGCTAATATGCCCCTGTCTGCACAGACATTGCAATTTCTATCTTTGTACCAACACTCATCATTATAATTTGTTTTGCCACAATGTTTGCATTTAATTGGACGTGTACTTGAATATAAAGAGAAAGCATTTACCTTCAGTGATCCACTAAGTTGCTGAGACTGAAACGGCAACCTCCACAGCCTTTTCAAACATGAGTGCCACCTCGGTTAAAAGTTGCTTTTGCATGGCTTCACTTTTTAGTCCACACACAAATCTGTCCCACAGTGCATCTTTCAAATATTCCCCAAACTCATAGTGTTCTGAAAGCCTTTTAAGCACGGCCACATATTGAGCTACCGTCTCTCCCTCCTCATGGTTTCTTTTATGAAAGCGAAAATGCTCCACAATAACAAGGGGCTTTGGGGAGAAATGCTGCTGTAAAACTGCTGTAATAGTTGTGTAACTTTTGCCTCCTGGCTTATCCAGAGCAATGAGACTGTGAAATAATCCATATGTTTTACAGCCAATGACACTCAATAGCACAGATGTTTTCTTCGCATCAGCAATATCATTAGCAGCAATAAAATGTTCGTACCTTTCAATGTATGTTGTCCACTGTTCAACTTTGTTCATCAAAAGGTATCCATGTGGCCAATGGTACCCAGCATCTCTTCATACGGTTTTCTTTTTTTAACAACATGCACGTCTTCAATTGCGTCTGCTTTCCTTTAAACACTGCTTGGTTGTTACCTACTAACATCTCGGTCACCAATTATGTTATGTCTGCCACTCATAACATATTAAAAATGTGGTATAGATCAATAATACACACACCAAACAAGGTGTCTTCTTCAGTACTTGGCTTTTATTAACATGTCATCAACACTATATATATATATATATATATATATATATATATATATATATATATATATATATACACAGTATCTCACAAAAGTGAGTACACCCCTCACATTTTTGTAAATATTTGATTATATCTTTTCATGTGACAACACTGAAGAAATGACACTTTGCTACAATGTAAAGTAGTGAGTGTACAGCTTGTATAACAGTGTAAATTTGCTGTCCCCTCAAAATAACTCAACACACAGCCATTAATGTCTAAACCGCTGGCAACAAAAGTGAGTACACCCCTAAGTGAAAATGTACAAATTGGGCCCAATTAGCCATTTTCCCTCCCCGGTGTCATGTGACTTGTTAGTGCTACAAGGTCTCAGGTGTGAATGGGAGCAGGTATGTTAAATTTGGTGTCATTG
This sequence comes from Ictalurus furcatus, assembly GCF_023375685.1. Lineage (NCBI taxonomy): Eukaryota > Metazoa > Chordata > Actinopteri > Siluriformes > Ictaluridae > Ictalurus > Ictalurus furcatus. The sequence continues at coordinate 24,590,430 of NC_071258.1, forward strand.
CTCTCACACTCCCTCATACTGGTCATTGGAAGTTCAACATGGCACCTCATGGCAAAGAACTCTCTGAGGATCTGAAAAAAAGAATTGTTGCTCTACATAAAGATGGCCTAGGCTATAAGAAGATTGCCAAGACCCTGACACTGAGCTGCAGCATGGTGGCCAAGACCCTACACTGGTTTAACAGGACAGGTTCCACTCAGAACAGGCCTCGCCATGGTCGACCAAAGAAGTCAAGTGCCCGTGCTCGGCGTCATATCCAGAGGTTGTCTTTGGGAAATAGACGTATGAGTGCTGCCAGCATTGCTGCAGAGGTTGAAGGGGTGGGGGGTCAGCCTGTCAGTGCTCAGACCATGCGCCGCACACTGCATCAAATTGGTCTGTATGGCTGTCGTCCCAGAAGGAAGCCTCTTCTAAAGATGATGCACAAGAAAGCCCGCAAACAGTTTGCTGAAGACAAGCAGATTAAGGACATGGATTAGTGGAACCATGTCCTGTGATCTGATGAGACCAAGATAGACTTATTTGGTTCAGATGATGTCAAGCGTGTGTGGTGTCAACCAGGTGAGGAGTACAAAGACAAGTGTCTCTTGCCTACAGTCAAGCATGGTGGTGGGAGTGTTATGGTCTGGCTGCATGAGTGCTGCCGGCACTGGGGAGCTACAGTTCATTGAGGGAACCATGAATGCCAACATGTACTGTGACATACTGAAGTAGAGCATGATCCCCTCCCTTCGGAGACTGGGCCGCAGGGCAGTATTCCAGCATGATAACGACCACTGCCTTGCTAAAGAAGCTGAGGTTGAAGGTGATTGACTGGCCAAGCATTTCTCCAGAACTAAACCCTATTGAGCATCTGTGGGGCATCCTCAAATGGAAGGTGGAGGAGCACAAGGTCTCTAACATCCACCAGCTCTGTGATGTCATCATGGAGGAGTGGAAGAGGACTCCAATGGCAACCTGTGAAGCTCTGGTGAACTCCATGCCCAAGAGGGTTAAGGCAGTGCTGGAAAATAATAGTGTCCACACAAAATATTGACACTTTGGGCCCAATTTGGACATTTTCACTTAGGGGTGTATTCACTTTTGTTGCCAGCAGTTTGGACATTAATGGCTGTGTGTTGAGTTATTTTCAGGGGACAACAAATTTACACTGTTACACAAGCTGTACACTCACTACTTTACATTGTAGCAAAGTATCATTTCTTCAGTGTTGTCACATGAAAAGATATAATCAAATATTTACAAAAATGTGAGGGGTGTACTCACTTTTGTGAGATACTGTATATATATATATAGTGGACTTTTGCCTATATAATTAGTGCGGCAAAAGATGCCCTGGGTTCTCTTACCCTATTCAACTTCACTGTCTATGGTTGCAATTCCCCTTGTATGTGTTTCAATGTCATAAACTGTCACTAACTAGATGAATGTTTTTTTTTTTAAATGGTATACTTATGTGTAAGCTTGTTAACTGAGGTAATACTATTAGCTGAGCTATTCCGACAAATTCGTTTTGAAAATGTCTCTATGTGATACCGACTTCTTCCGCATGCAAAGTAGTGAATAGGTTATCGGTCTGACAACCATTAAGTGTTACTTAAGCACGAAAAGTAGAATTAATCACTTTACAGTTCTCCAGTGTGATCTTCTCCGTGTCTTGCCTGCAGCCGAAAGAGAGCGTCACCTTTCCTATTGACTGGCTAACATTTTAACCTAGAAACAAATAATTTTATATCTTTCATATTTTCTATCATTTTCGTAGAACAAAGTAGCAATCTTTTCCACATGAATTTGTACATACAATTATTTAACATGGTAATACAGAATTCCAAAATACAGTGTCTGTGTATTTAAATTCGTACAAAACAAAAGGAAACTTAACCATGTATTTTCTACAGGGTTCCATTATATATATATATATATATATATATATATATATATATATATATATATACATATATACAGTATCTCACAAAAGTGAGTACACCCCTCACATTTTTGTAAATATTTCATTATATCTTTTAATATGACAACACTGAAGAAATGACACTTTGCTACAATGTAAAGTAGTGAGTGTACAGCTTGTGTAACAGTGTAAATTTGCTGTCCCCTAAAAATAACTCAGCACACAGCCATTAATGTCTAAACCGCTGGCAACAAAAGTGAGCACACCCCTAAGTGAAAATGTACAATTTTGGCCCAATTAGCCATTTTCCCTCCCTGGTGTCATGTGACTTGTTAGTGTTACAAGGTCTCAGGTGTGAATGGGGTCAGATGGTGTCAAGCGTGTGTGGCAGGAACCAGGTGAGGAGTACAAAGACAAGTGTGTCTTGCTACAGTCAAGCATGGTGGTGGGAGTGTCATGGTCTGGGGCTGCATGAGTGCTGCCGGCAGTGGGGAGCTACCGTTCATTGAGGGAACCATGAATGAAAACATGTAATGCGACATACTGAAGCAGAGCATGATCAGTATGCAGTATTCCAGCATGATAACGACCCCAACAACACCTCCAAGACGACCACTACCTTGCTAAAAATTATATATATATATATATATATATATATATATATATATATATATATATATATACATACATACATACACACACACACAGTTGTGCCCAAAAGTTTTCATACCCCTTGCAGAACCCCCTTAACAAAATAAGAGGGATCATAAAAATCCCATGTTATTTTTTAGTTAGTTCTGTCCTGAAAGTGATTTCACATAACAGAGGTTTACATATAGTCCACAAGACTAGATTATAGCTGAATTTATGAAAATTACCCCATTCAGAAGTTTACATACCCTTGTTACTTAATACTGTGTGTTGTTACCTGGATGATCCACGACTGTTATTTTGTGTTGTGATAGTTGTTCATGAGTCCCTTGTTTGTCCTGAGCTGTTAAACTGCCTACTGTTCTTCAGAAAAATCCTCCAGGTCCTGCACATTCTTTGCTTTTCCAGCATATTCTGCATATTTGACTCCATTCCAACAGTGGCTATAGATGTTGAGATCCATCTTTTAACACTGAGGACAACTGAGGGACTCGTACACAACTATTACATGAGGTGCAAGCATTCACTGATGCTCCAGAAGGCAACATGATACATTAAGAGCCAGGAGGATGTAAATTTTTGAACAGGATTATCGGTGTAAATCGGCATTATTTTGTCTTCTGGGAGACATGTAACTATCTCATTTAGCATCTGTAGGGCAGTACTAAATGAAAAAAAAAGATCTTTAAACAAAATAATAACAATTTACACTGATCATCCTGTGATCACACAGATGCTTGAGAGTGACTAAGAAGACTTTACCTGTCTTGACCCAGCTGACCTGGACTCCCCAGATTGACTTTGTTTAGTTTTGTGTTTGTTTGTTGGTGGATGCTTGAGTTCTTAAATACATAGTACCAAAAAATACGGAAAAACATTGCTTAATAAAAAAAAAGGAAACAGGCCTATCTACATCCTTTGCCTCATGTATCCTCATCCCCCCTCACCACTGTCCAGACGTGTCACAGTGGTGGCAAAACCATAATTTGAGGAAGGATATGCTACCATGGAATCTTCCCATTCACAGCTATTGCTCAACCATGCCACTTCTGTCACAATTGTGTCACTTAACAATATAACTGAAGAAAGTATATAAGTTTTTCATGTGTATTTACACCAACACTGTATAAGGTAGACTTTCTAATTATTCCCATGACTCTAATACTTTAACACATCATTCATAAATGTAACATGGGCATGATAAAGCTGTGTTTGTATTAAAGTAACTTAATGACAACTGTACCACATAGTGTCATATCACAGCAAACCAGTGACTACATTTCCCATACTGCATGGCGGCCTATAAACATGGCCGTCATGGACTGCAATTCCCAGAACACTCACACACACACACACACACACACACAGAACACTCACACTCGTTCTAATCACACACACCTGCATCCAATCTCTCTCTCTCTCTCTCTCACACACACACACACACACGCTTACAACCACAGTATATAAGAGACTGTTCTAACGTTATGACTTCGTGAAGTATTATGTGAGTATTCTTGGTTCATGTGGCACTGTTCTGATCTCGCCCTCTTTCTGGGTTTGCCTCATTTATGCCTGTTTGCCAATTGCCTGACCCATTGCCTGTTTTTTGACCAGGATATTGTCTGATGTTTTGGATTTGTCTGCCTGCCTGCCTCTCTTTAAGTAAATCTCTTATCTGCACTTGTGTCCATCCTAGTGTCCTTCATGTTTATTTTGTGATACAGGTGGACTACAGACTAACCATATTGTGTTTTACCTTTTTGTGTGTCATCTAATTCAATGCAACAGCATTAACATGTTTAAAATATGTGTTCAAGCATGCAAATATTCAGTGCAAAGGACCTTAATGAGCAGGATAGAGACTAATATAACTAATATTCTAATAGTCTACTAAACATTATTACACTAGAACATGTAAACATGCACTTTTTTTTTTCCTCTTAAATTCTGTGTAAATGTGTGGATGAGCTGGATTTGGTGTCTTAATCAGGAAACAGACTACATTGTGAAGTATATGGGAACTAGCTTCATGGAACTTTGATGTATTTTCTAATCCATTCTTTTTAATAGTTTTACATTGCTCTGCTCTTAGTTTAGATTGATGGCTTACTGATTGAGCCCAATTTCTGAGAGACCTATCTTAAATGTATCCTGCATTTTGACTCATTTATGAACCTTACATCTCTTTTATATCGCCACACAATTTATAGTCCTGTCATTATGAATGGCTGTCATAATGCCATTGCTGTGATCATTTTTATGAGATGGAATGCCATGGCAGCTTATTAGCTGACAAAGAGTTATGGATGGCATTTGATCTGGTGTCATAAAGAAGAGGAACAGTGTAGTGTGGAAGAGCGAATTTTCTTGCATCAGATAATCGAAAGTAACCTCATATCTCTCTCCCTTTCCTCTCTTTATCTTTCTCCCTGTCACTTATTCCCCCTCTGTACCATTCACTCACTTATTTGTCTTCTCTGTGCTCCCTCTGCTATATTTTTCCTGTCGTTTGTGCGCTCTCATACTCTCATCTCTTCCCCTTGGTCTCTTATCAGCTCTGCAACTGTCACTGCTGAATTTCACTCATTACTGATGATCTCACTCTCTCTCGCTCTCTCTCCACACACTCTTCCTCTTTGTCAAATCAGGTCTATTCATGACAGCTTTATTGGCAGGAACAATTCTACGAGTGCTGTTTCCAATGGTGAAGTAATAAAAGAAAGTGAATGTGCACAATCAATAACAGTAACAATTAACACATTATTGCCATCAAGGCCTTCTGTTTATTTCCTCTTTGCAGGTCAAGGATGCCTTCACCACATCCCCCCATTATTGTGACCACTTATTTCTTATTATTAGTCTCATTATTATGTGCATTAATCTGTACCTACACCAATGATACTTTGGTTATGAATAATCACTTAAATGTTAGTTGACGTCCATAACTATGCAACTAGCACTAACTATATTTCTCATTATAGTGAAAATACCTCACTATGTAAGCTTATTTTACAAATGAAGAAGGCAGTGAGAGTGTTTCTGGGATTTTTTTGTTTTATTTATTTATTTATTTACATATGTTAAATGCCATTACATTGCTCTTTTATTTTATGTTAGTGGATGCCAATAATGAAACTAAGCAGCATACGCTACATCTATCTTGACTAGTATCTGGCCATTGGTGGATCTTTCCACTGATTAATGGAGTAAAGGGGTATTGCTAAATTCTTATTGGTATGATTGGCATGATCTAAATTTTTGTTGGTATGTTTTGTAATATCTATGGCATGTTTGCTCATGCTTCTGTTTCCTAGTCAGAACTCCTAGCTTTTTGTTTCTTGACATTTTTTAATTTGATGCAATGTTTCACATATGAATATGGATTTGTCTATGATGACCTTGTTTGCCTTTTCTGGATGCTTATGTTGATTGGAGAAGCTCTAACAAAACATTGAGCAATTACATCAGGTGGCTTAATGTATATGACAGAATAACCAAATATCTAAAGGTAATGTCTATAAATGAGTGGTTAAGGGACAGACGGAGAGAAAGAGGAGATAAGTCACTTCTAACCGAGATGAATTAATATGTAAAGACCATTTCCCAGACAGAATGCACACACACACTTGGTGAATCAAAGGTTCCTTTGGAATGTAAATGTGGGATGCTCTCCTGACAGAACCAAGATGATGGAATTGCAACTATTGAATTAATTCAGTCTCTGTAAAGTTGACTCAACTGTATGGCAGTTAGAGAATGTAAGTACAAGAGAGTGGATATTACGTCCCATGTAAAACCTTACAAAGGTTGAATACATTCTATTCATGATCTCCGGTGCTAATTATGTTCAGAAACCTGTGCATTGTGGTCTTCATGGTCGCCAAATTCCAATTAACTTTTGATACTTTAATAAGATCAGTTGTGTAGTCCATTTAATGTGTGCAGAACAACTTCAAAGATCTTCATTTTCATTTCCATAATTTATTTGCTCCAATGTTACAGTTACATGAGTGAAAATGTCTCATATATTTCTATATCAATGTCAGGATACTGTATGGGTCTGCAATCGTTTTTGAGATAATACAGTGTACATTTTTGTGTTCCATGTGAATTGGCTCACAGTTGATCACATGTGATCACAATTGATCACTTCCTATTTCAGGTACTGGATAGTGGACTGTTACGTTACAGGGAGGTGAGGCGGGAGCAGGTGCAGATCATGGTCTTTATTTTGAAACTTAAATCAGGACACATTAAACGCGGTCAATACTGAACAAGATTAACGAGGTTAAACAAGAAACTGGATGCGAAGCAGGGAACAGAACAGGACACTCAAACAAGACCGCTTAGCATGCCTAACGCATTCACCATTACATTCAGTTTTTCAAACAATACTTTGCGAAGTATAACGTAGCATGAGGGCTTTAAATAGCAAATACAATCAAACTAAAACACAGACACCTGGGGCAAATAAAGACACACCCTCGAACATCAACCAATGCTTAAACAGAAGGAGAACCAAAACCAAAACAAAGACACGTGTCTGTATGCCACAGTTCGGTCTCGAGCACGCGCGCTCTCTACAGCCGCGCGGGCATGTCGACGCCGCAGTACCATCTGCCGGCGGGAACATAACAGACTGTGTCAATGTTACTGTGTCTGTGCTTCATTAAGAAGAGTCAATCCATTTATACTAATATTCAACTGCTCTAATATAAAACATTTTCTATAAGCAGCAGATCCTCCTTGACATGCTGTATAATAGCTACATTTGTTAGAAGGCTATGTTATAGTACTGGAAAGTTTATTTTGACAGCAAGTATTGCTAACAATAGCTAAATTTACTTAGCTTATATTGACTTACCTTGCCTATAATGAGTTTTTCCTCCTCCGTATGAAACACACTGGTATTCTTTACCTACCCAGATATAAAGAGTCTTGAGTGGGCTTCTGTGCTCTTAAATACTTTATGGCACTTTCCAGAATAGGGAGAGAGGTTGTGTATGAGATGAATATGCATATATCAGGAAAACACAAATATGGTGAATTTTCTGCCGGTTTAAATGGAATCAGCAGTTTGAGGGAAAACACAAAGATCACAGTCCATTCTATTGACTTTAATTGCATTTAAAGCCAAAGATTAAACATACAAATAATTAAATAGCTCCACAATTAGAGCTATTTTAATGAAGTGGGAAGTTTGATTATTATGAGAAGTGGATTAAGTCACAGAGGCCATGACATCATTATTGCACAGATACATAACAGTCTGGTACAACAATGTGCACAGTTACATGCACATAAACTTCATCAACATCTTCCAAAATCATGGGTACCCACTCAAATGCATTCATCACAAACCTGCTGTTAAAACTTTCATCCCTTAATTACTTCTATATTCTGCACCACTCCTGCAGAAGCCTCCCAACGTTTGGCCAGTGCATACTGTTTTGAATTGGTGCAGCTGGATCTAGGGCTTAACAATAGTACAATGTATTCACATGTCAGCAACCTCTTACACATAATCTACAATAATCCTTCACAGATGGTGATATCCTTAATCTTGAAAATCAGTAGAGATCTAGAGAAGCATAATAGCTTGTGAATAATAAGCTACTGAATATGTTTTTGCTTACATTTACTTATTGGTTTGATCAGTTAACTTGTTTGTTGTTGTTTGTTGTGATTGCTGAAGAGTTTGAATAAAAAATATTGGGACAATGAGGTGAATTTAATTATTTTTATTTATTTATTTATTTATTTATTTATTTATTGTGTTCCAGATCTAAAGATGAGCATGAGACTAAAGAACAGAATGTCAATATTTTCCATTAAACAAACAATAAATTTTGTGTAGTAAACACAGTGATAATTGTAGTAGGGTTGGATGTCGTCATTTGACTTTGCATTAGGGGTAAATACCATTCAGTACTAGTCAGCCACTTACAAATCAAACACTATTTTGGAAGATTGTGGATGACACTGTGGTGGTAAGCCTGATCACCTAGAATGATGAGGCCTATATGAATGAAGTGGAGAGGCTGTTCCAATGGTTCCTGGCCAACAACGTACTCCTAAATGTCAACAAGACTAAGGAACTGATTGTGGAGTGCAGAGGGAACAACGGAGCGTATAAACAGCTCTTATGATCAGCAGGACCAAATCACAGCTATCCGGATGTCCAAAGATTGTTTAGGTGGCTGCGGTCTGGGAAATGCAACCACATAGCCAACACTGAGAGACTATGGATAAGCTGCTTTCCCTAAGCCATTAGCACCCTGAACTCATGACTACCACCTTCCTTCAGCTTCTCTGCATGTGACACGCACGCACACACAAACACATGGCACCTGATCAGTTAAAGACTGGAAAATGATTGAGTCTATGCCCATGATAGCCCCACATTCCTGTTCTTGGCTGACAAGAATGGAACCTGATGTGGTCTTCTGTTCATCCACCACAAGGTTCGATGTTTTGTGCATGCTGAGATACTTTTCTGCTCACCTCAGAATTATATGAGGGATTATATGAGTTATTATGTCCTTCCTGGCAGCTTGAACCAATCTGGCCATTTTCTATCTGACCTCTCTTCAACAACCAATTTCCACCCACAGAACTGTCACTCACTCATTGTTTTTTATTTTTTATTTTTTTTTTAATTTTCTACTCTAGAGACTGTTGTATGTGGAAATCCCAGGTGATCAGCAGTTTCTGAAATACTCAAAGCAGCCCATTTGCCACCTACATTCATGCCACGGTTAAAGTCACAGATATCACATTTTCCCCTATTCTGATGTTTGATGTGAACATTACCTAAAGCTCTTAACCTGTCTCTGCATGATTTTATGCATTGTGCTGCCGCCACATGATTGACTGATTGGATAATTGAACTGTATAAATGAGCAGGTGTACTGGTGTTCCTATTAAACTGGATGGTGAGTGTACATACACGCATGAATACATACATACATACATACATACATACATACATACATACATACATGCATGCATACATAGGTGTTCTTATGCACAGTGTTTGGAGTAGCTGCATCTCATTTCACTGCACTTTTGTATCTGCTATGAATGCACATGTGACAAATAAATCTTGAATCTTGCAAACCATGGCAAATACCATTTAGAACTATGGCAGAATTACTGGAAATGTGTGCAGAACAACTTCAAAGATTTTCATTTCTTTTCCTTAATTTATTTGTTCCAGTGTTACAGTTCTATGAGTTCAATTCAATTCAATTCAATTTTATTTGCATAGCGCTTTTTACAATAGACATTGCCTCAAAGCAGCTTTACAGAAACATATAAACACAGGATACAGATTTTAAATGTGTAAATTTATCCCAATTGAGCAAGCCGGTGGCGAAGATATTAAGAGGAAGAAACCTTGAGAGGAACCTGACTCAGAAGGGAACCCATCCTCATCTGGATAACAACAGATAGTGTAAAAAAGTTCATTATGGTTTTATATGAAGTCTGTTTGGCCTTAGAAGCAATCCTGCAATCTGGAATTGGAGAAGATGAGAGCTCCATCCACAGGTAGGGCATCCGAAACGGACCAGACAGGCCCGGAGAGCAGAAAGGACCAGGATCTCTAGTATCTCCATAAAATCGTGTGTGGCTCAACAGAAGGAGAGAGGGAGAGAAGAGATTGTTAGGACTGTGCTTAGCGTAACAGAAAGTCTAGTCATGGACTTAAACACTGAAACTGTGTCTGAGTCCCTAACATTAATTGGAAGGCTATTCCATAACTGTGGGGCTTTATAAGAAAAAGCTCTTCCCCCTGCTGTAGCCTTCGTTATTCAAGGTACCGTCAAACAGCCTGCATCTTTTGATCTAAGTAGGTGTGGCGGATCATAGAAAACCAAAAGGTCGCTTAGATACTGTGGCGCGAGACCGTTTAGTGCTTTATAAGTTAATGCAAGATTTCACTGGGAGCCAATGCAGTGTTTATAAGATCGGGGTGATGTGGTTGTATCTTCTGGTTCTAGTAAGGACTCTTGCAGCTGCATTCTGGACTAACTGGAGTTTGCTTATGCTCCTACTGGAACATCTAGACAGTCAGGCATTACAGTATTCTAGTCTAGAGGTGATGAAAGCATGAACTAAAATTTCTGCATCATATAGTGACAATATATTTCTTATCTTAGCAATATTTCTGAGATGAAAGAAGGCTATCCTAGTAATATTATCTACATGAGCATCAAATGATAGACTGGAGTCAATACTTACTCCAAGGTCTTTTACTGCTGTACATGACGAAACAGAAAGTCCATCCAGAGTTACTATGAGATCAGAAAGCTTACTTCTAGCTACACATGGTCCTAGTACAAGTACTTCTGTCTTATCAGAATTAAGTAATAGGAAGTTAATAAGCATCCAACGTCTAATGTCTTTTACACATTCCTCAACTTTATTAAGCTGCTGTCTGTCCTCTGGCTTCGCTGAAACATACAGCTGTGTATCATCAGCATAACAGTGGAAGCTAATTTCATGTTTACGAATAATTTTACCTAGAGGTAGCATATGTAAAGTAAAAATCAGTGGCCCTAAAAGAGAACCAACCTAGCTGCTGTGGTACAACCTTTTCTAATATCTTGGAGGTGAAGGGGAGATTTGATATTGGTCTATAGCTGGACAGTTGAGAGGGGTCAAGATCAGGTTTTTTAAGCAGGGGTTTAATAACTGCTAATTTAAATGATTTTGTTACATAGCCAGTGCTAAGGGAAGAATTGATTATATTTAGAAGCGGTTCAATTACTCCAAGACAAATCTGTTTAAAGAAACATGTAGATACAGATTCTAGTATGCAAGTTGATGTTTTCGCTGAAGAGATTAATGAAGCTAGTTCGGTCTCTCTAAGGGGAGTAAAACATTCTAAACGTTGATCTGAAATTACTATATTATCGTCTACAGGGTTAGTTATAAAACTGTCTGGTTTTAATTTAATAGCCTGAATTTCACATCTAATATTTTTAACTTTACAAATGAAAAATTTCATGAAATCTTCGCTGCTATGTAATGATTGTGTGCTTCTTTCTGTAGTGGTTTTATTCCTAGTTAATTTTGCTACCGTGTTGAATAGAAATCTCAAATTGTTTTTGTTATCTCCTATTAAGGTGGAGAGATAGACTTTTCTAGCATCACTAAGAGATTTTCTATAGTTCAGATGGCTCTCCTTCCATGCTATTTGAAATACTACCAATTTGGTTTGACGCCATTTACGTTCTAATTGTCGAGTGGTCTGTTTTAAGATACACGTTTGATTGTTATACCAGGGTGCTAGCTGTTTCTCTCTAATTATTTTTCTTTTGAGTGGAGCCACTCTATCTAGCATGTAGCAGAGCGTTGACTCTAAGCATTCAGTCACCTGATTGAGTTCTATTGGATCAGACGGTGATCCAAATCTAATTGATGCTTCTGGGAGGTTATAGATGAAGCTCGGTGCAGTAGCTGATGTGAATGTACATTTTACACAGTAGCGAGGCAAGGTGGAAATATTATGATCAATACGTATTATGAACGAGATAAGATAAATGAGTGCAAATGTCTCATATGTCTCTATATCAGTATCAGGATACTGTATGGGTCTGCAATTGTTTTTTTTTTTTGTTTTTTTAGACAATACAATGTACATTCTTTTGTACATTGATATTCCAAAAAATGACAGTATGGAATATTGTTATATAGTAGGAAACTATTGGTGTGAGCAATTCACAACAATCATGCCATCCCACAAAGCAGGTGCGAAGAAAAACACCCAAATCCAAAGTACTAATTGACATGCTGCAGAGGGCAGGGATGATCATGTCACTACTCACCATTCACAGAAAGTTCACAAAGTGGGTGTGGCCTAAACTAGAATTTTTATTATTTTCTGTAATATTTTGCATTTATTTATTATTTTTTAAATACAAACTATACCATGCCCATGGAAACACTGAAAAAAAACATCCAGGTTGAAAAGCCAGCACTATCAGCATGGTCTGTGGAGTAGCTTTGATTGTTACTCAACCTCAACTAGTGATGTGTAGCAGTCTCAATGAAATATGTGCACAGGACTGTCAATCCCACTTGCGCCATTATTATTGTTTTGTAGTTGCCTGTGATATTTTCTGCTGAATTTAGATGGTTGTTTATCCTAAAATATAAACAAATTTGCAGCAAATTAGCCTAATTTAAACTACTGCAACCCTGATCAGGCAGTTACTATTGACGAATGAATGAACATAATCCATACATTAATTTTCTGTACTGCTTATCCTACGCAGGATTGCAGGGAGCCTGGAGCCTATCCCAGTGGACTCAGGGCACAAGGCGGAAGACTACCTGGATGGGGTGCTAAACTATTGCAGGACACAATCACACACCCCTTTACACACTACAGACAATTTTGGAAATGCCAAGCAGCCTACAATGCATATTTTTGGACTCGGGGAGGAAACTGGAGTACCTCGAGGAAACCTCCGAAGCACAGAGAGAACATGCTTACTCCACGTACATAGGGCAAACGTCAGAATCGAGCCCCCAACCCTGGAGGTGCAAGGCAAACATAATAACCTCTTGAAAGGTCCCGTCTGAATGAACATAATGAACTTAGAATTTGTTTGTCCTGTGAGTTTCATATTTGACTGAGTGTTTGATCTATATTAAAAGTAAAAACCTCCTGCTTGTTTGACTTCCCATTGAATCCCATGGGTATTTTTAAATTTGCCTCTAATTTTTTTTTTCCCAATGCTTATAGTGAAACTTAAGCTGAAGTTGGAGGCCTAAATGCAATGCCTTTTTTCCTTTAGGGTTTATGTTGTATTGAAAAAAAAAAAACCCAGTAATAAAAGATGCCATTCTGTACCACAGTCTCATGTTCATCTTTTAACCTGGAACACACATTTAATTACAAATATAACCAATTTCATTGTACTGATAACCAAGAAAGCCAAGCAGCACCTATACTTTCTAAGAAGACTGAAAAAAGCCCATCTCCCATCCCTTATCCCCACCACATTTTACAAAGGAACCATTGAGACCATCCTGAGCAGCTGTATCACTGCCTGGCTTGGAAATTGCACTGTATCGGATTACAAGACCCTGCAGCGGACAGTGAGGACAGCTGAGAATATCATTGGGGTCTCACTTCCCTCCATCATAGACATTTACACCACACGCTGCATCCACAAAGCCACCAGCATTGTGGATGACCCCAGACACCCGTTACACAAACTCTTCATCCTCCTGCCATCTGTTAAAAGGTACCAAAGCATTCAAGCCCTCAGGGTCAGAGTGTGTAACAGCTTCTTCCACAAGCCATCAGACTCCTCAATACTCAGAGACTGGACTGACACTCACACATGCTTGCACACACTCTGAACTGAACGCCATCCTACTCCCATTGCAATATTTGCGCATTTTTGCTGCTACTGTATTTGTAAGAATATTATATTTAATTTCTTTTCACTATTATACACTATACCTAGCTGCCACTACAATAACTGCTATATCCATATTTGGTATAAGCTTATCTGCTGAATACTAAGTCATAGCATGTTATGTTTACATTCACATCATTTTAAAAATTATACTGTTACCTTTTGCACTACCTGTTAAATCGGACACTTTCCATACTACTGTGTACTGGTCGGCGCTACACTGTCACTTACTGTGCCTACTGTCTTAGTAGTTACTGTTTTAGTAGTTACTGTGCTATCTTGTGTTGTTTTTTGTAATTAACACTTTTATTGATTCACAAGTTAACACAAAGAGACAAACAACATATATAATGAATCAAACTATTTTAACATAAATCCCCACTATAACCAATCCCCCTACCAACCTCCCACCCCACCCTGGTCCCCCCACAAACACCCCTGTGGTCAATAGAATATAAACTCACATATCCAAAATAATAATAATAATAATAATAATAATAATAATAATAATAATAAAAAAACACACACAATTAAAAAAAAAAGGAAAATACAATAATCAAGTATAATCATAGACTAAACTCTAAATTATACTCTCCACTGCCCCTCCTCGAGAGTCCCCCAAAAACGCCAAATAACTACTCCATTTCTTCCTGAAGGAATTCCCAACTCCCATCCTTCTGTTCGACCCCTCCTCAAAGGCAGCCACCCTCCCCAACTCCACACACCACTCTGGAAACGAGGGTGCTCCATCTGATTTCCATCCCCTTAAAATAACCTGCCTACCAATCATCACACTGGTCAAAACCCAATCTTTTTTGTACCTATCCTCCAATTTTGTGACCTCCCCATCTCCCAAAATACAGAGTCTAGGGCATAACGAGATCTGAGTGTTCAACACCTCACATACAAAGCTCTGCACCTTCAACCAAAATTCTTGGATCTTACGACACCCCCAAAAAACATGGATGGTGTCTCCATCTTCTGAATGGCATCGCCAGCAGGAGGGTGTGTCTGTAAGACCGAGCCTATACAATTTAGAGGGGGTCCAATAGAACCGATGTAAAATCTTAAATTGTATAAGGCGCACCCTTGCGTCTCTAGATGCAGTTTTTATATTTTTTAAAATCCTAGCCCACTCTCCCTCCCCCAATTCCAAATTTAAATCTTTCTCCGATAATCTCAAGAGTGGTTGAGACTCTGTCCCCTAGACTCTGAATCAGTAAGGAGTAATACACTGATGCTTCATGTCCTCTTCCAAAAGCAGAAATCACCTCTCCCAGAGTATCTGCTGCTTTAGGGGGGTGCATGCTACTCCCAAAAATAGTACAGAGCAAGTGGCATAGTTGAAGATACCTAAAAAACTGAGATCTGGGGATCCCAAAATGTTGAACCAATTTTTCAAAAGATATCATCACACCACTCTCATAAAGATCACCGAGTGTATTAACCCCCCTCGTGATCCACTCTGACCAACAAAAAGGGGACTTATTAATACGTAGTTTGGGGTTTAGCCATAGGCTCGAGGCAACATTGAGATAAATATCAGAATCAAACACTCTGGACACTCTTGTCCACACTGAGTGCAGATGTGAAATAACGGGGTGTGATTTAACTTCTCTGGTTAGATTAATGGAAAGGCGTTGCAGTGGCAAAATAGGGGCAAGAACTTCTTGTTCAATGCAGAACCAGGGAGGGGCTTTCTCAGGTGGAAGTGACCAATGAGCCAAATGTCTGAGACCAAACGCATAATAATAAAACAGAATCTTGGGTAGGCCTAGCCCACCCTTGTCAATCGGCCTATGTAACTTATTGAAATTTAACCTGGGACGCTTACCATTCCAAATAAAAGACTTCGCTGTACTCTCAAATTGCTTGAAATAAGAAAGAGGGACATCTATAGGGAGAGATTGTAGCAGGTAATTGAATTTTGAAATACAACTCATTTTAATAACATTAACCTTCCCGATCATAGATAAATGTAAAGAAGACCACCTGTCTACATCACTCGAAAACCTTTTTATTAACGGGTCAACATTAACTCTAACTAAATCGGACAATTTTTTTGGAAATAAGGAAATTTCCAAAAAAAGATCAGGAAAATTGGACGATAACTTTTACACTCACTTGGACCTTTGTCTTTTTTAAGAATCAGACTGATCCGGGCTTGTGTCATGGTTGGAGGAAGCTTTCCATTCCTTAATGATTCTGTATAAACTTCTAACAGAAGTGGAGCCAGTTCTGTAGCATAAGATTTGAAAAACTCAGCGGCAAAGCCATCTGGCCCCGGAGACTTGCCTGTAGGCAGGGCCTTAATTACCTCGCCAAGCTCCTCCAGGGTTATCTCAGAATCAAGATAATTTTTTTGCTCCGTCATCAATTTCGGGAGTTCTAATGGTTCCACAAAGTTTCTAATATCTTCATCAGTAGACGAAGACATTGAACTATAGAGATCAAAGTAAAATTCTTTAAAAGCATTATTAATATCAATGGCCGAGGTAAAAATTTCACCACTAACAGACTTCACTGCAGGAATGGTAGAAAGGGCCTCCCTGTGTTTTATATATCTAGCCAAAAGTTTTCCTGCTTTGTCCCCCTACACAAAGTATGACTGTCTTGCCCTGAATAACCAAAACTCCACTTTTCTCAACAAAATAGTATTGTATCTATATTTCAATCTGGTCAATTCTCTGAGACCATCAGACGACATTCGGCACTTCAGCTCTGCCTCTGCACTTTTAATATTTCCTTCCAACTCCACGAGTTCTCGTGCTTTGTATTTTTTAATGAATGAGGCATACTGTATGATCCGACCCCTAAGAACCGCCTTAAGTGCCTCCCACGCCACGCCCACAGAGGATACTGAGGACAGTTGGTCTCCATATAAACATCAAGTTCAGTCTTTAACATTTGTCGGAAATCAGGATTTTGTAAAAGGGATACATTAAAGCGCCAACTAAATGATTTCTTCTTCTCCGTTTGTGGCCACACCTCTAAACTCACCAAGGCGTGATCTGAGACTAGAATGTTTCCGATTGAACAATCAGCAACAGATGAAATGAGTGATTTGGATATAAAAAAAAAATCTATTCTAGAATAAATCTTATGGACTGATGAAAAATTGTATAGTCCCTACCAGATGGGTTCAAAAGTCTCCAAATATCTGCAAGACCAAGATTTTTACACATCCTGTGAAGTGTCACTGTTGCTCTAGGGGGCTTATACACTTTTGCAACACTATGATCAAGGACTGAGTCCATCAAAAGATTAAAGTCTCCTCCCAATATTATATCATGTGGGGTGCCAGCAGATTGCAACATCCCTTCAAGATCTATAAAAAAAACCCTGATCATCAGCATTAGGTGCATAAATATTAGACAAAATAAGACTTTGCCCCTGAATTTCTGCGAAAACAATAATTGCTCTCCCTAATTTATCTTTAAACTGTTTGAGACACTTGAATTGTAGATGCTTATTTACTAATATAATGACTCCCCTGCTCTTACTTGAGCCAGCACTAAAGAAAACATGACCACCCCATATCTTCCCAAATTTTTCAGCTTCCTGCGGGGAAAGATGCGTTTCTTGAAGAAACACATTATCATATTTCTTACGCTTAAGAAAAGTAATGACCTTCCTTCTTTTTATGGGGTGTCCTAACCCATTCACATTCCACGTGGAGAGAGATAGTACACTCATATTAACATCTGACATTTTGATATAACAGAAAAAATTAATTGTGTGCCAAAAACAAAATTACGAAGACCACAATTCAACATTAATGCAACAGTAAAACCCCGAGCTTCCCCCCGAACAAAACAATCAGAAAAAAGAAAAACATGCGCATCAACCCCGCGCATGACAGCGCCAACCAGCACTAATCCCCCTAAACTCAAAGAGTCCATGTACGCCTACGAGAGCCTCCGCGACAACTCTGCCATCGGATTGCACGATTCTGCCTCACAAATTTGTGAGGCAAAATTACATAACATAAAATATTTTTCTAGATAAAATACACCCCAACCAATAAGCAAAGTAAACACAAATAATGTATAGACTAATTCACAGAACTGCCTCAAAGGTGTTCCTTCACAAAACAAATTCCAGCCAATATAGAGCCGTTCAGTTTCCTCGGACAGACAAACGAATAATCAGCGAGCCGGCTGTTAAGAAAGAATGACGTCATTATTCCAAAGTCCCGTGGAAGTACTCCACAAATCGGACTTCAGCCAACAGGAGGCACAAGCGCAAGGAGCGAGCAGAGACATCTGCCACTGTCCCGAAGCAGTGTTATTCAACAAAAGAAGCCCCGCCGCTAGGCGGAGCCAGCACAAAAGGAAACAAAACCGCATCCTGGTTCCTCTGATGGTCAAGAGCCAATTCACTTGGAGGCCGCATAATTTTACGGTCGTCTGTAGTATCTATTATCAATCTGGGCTGGAAATTCATTGTAAAAGTGATCTTCCGTCCATACCAAAGTTTCTTTAAGGAAGTGCTATTTCCCAAAACAAAACAACCTCTAGCCGTTCGGTGGCGTCAACGGAAAAAGAAATAAAAAACGGCGCCCATTTTCCTCCGAAAGCCAGAGTACGCACAGCGAGTCGACCCACTCACAAGAGAAACATCCAATGGATTATTCACCCATTGATTCAATAAAAGACATTGCCTGATTGGGACACGTAAATACTTTGCTGCCGTCTTTGGTGTTTATTCTCAGTCTGGCCGGAAACATCAGTGCAAAAGTGATCTTACGTTGGTGCAAGACTTTCTTGCATTCCTTGAACTGATCGCGTTTCTCTCTTGTCGAGTTCGCAAAGTCCGAGAACAAGAAAATATTGTGATTCTTCCAAGAGAGCTTTCCTTTGCTCCTCGACTGGCGCAACACGAGATCTTTATCGGATGATCTCAGAAATCCGGCCAGGATTGGTCGCGGCCTGTCTCCCTCGCCAGATCTCTGAGCCGGGACTCTGTGGGCCCGCTCGAGTTCTAATTTATGGCCTGTTATGTCGAGCAGACTCGGGAAAAGCTCGTCCAGAAATTTCACCATATCTCTGCCTTCTTCATGCTCAGGAACTCCAATAATCTGCAAATTATTCCTTTGGCTTCGATTTTCCAAATCTTCCAATCTTTCAAATATTTTTTCCACGTCTCTCTTGGTCGCAGGCGGATTAGTGGATAATGCCCTTTCCGAAGATTCAAGATACTCGATTCGTTTCTCAGCATCCGCCACTCTTGTAACTAACTCAGAGAATTGTATTTCTATCACGGTAATCAAACGTCGTATTACAGCGAGATCTTCCAAGTCAGCAACAACCTTCATCAACATCCCCGACATGTTGGACAGTTGGCACTGGATTTCTTCTCCCGCCGCACCACCCAAAACGAGTCCGCAGTCCACAGGCTTGTCCGGGCTTCCATCTTGAACTCATAAGTGTCTTTTAATGTCTCCAGAGCTTGAGGATTTTGACTTCTTTGCCATGTTTACCTCAAACAGCAAAAGTGTGACTGGGTGTACCGAATTTCACCAGATTATATCATGAAAATAATTAGAAAAATTAGCAAAGTGCGCAGAGCTGTCTTTCACACGTCTGCCCTTCGCATGGCGTCACGTGACTCCTCTATCTTGTGTTGTTTGCACACGTTTGCATATGCCCTTTATGTAAAAATGTGTAGGTATTATTTAGTTCTGTCTTCTCATGTATTTAGTGTGTTGCTTTACGTAGCACCATGGCCCTGGAGGAAAGTTGTTTCATTTCACTGTGTACTGTACCAGCTGTTTATGGTTGAAATGACAATAAAAAACCACTTGACCAATATTTTTGCTTCTCACTGTAATTTTTTTTTTGTATATTGTCTAGTCCTGATCTCATAAATATTGTAATATATAGATACATTTGTGCAAAAGTATATGTGAAAAAGCTGCATAATACACTGTTTTCACTGAAACTGCACATCATTATTTTTACCCACTTTCCACTTTACAATTTTGCTTTATGAATCTCTTGTTCTGCAACAGCAGAAACTTGTGTAGAAGAGATGAAAGAAGTGATGACTGTCAAGATTATGCTTTTTATTTGAAAATAAGAGCTTGAATAGGTAGATTCCTTTCTAATGAGAATACTTAATCACACAGTAGTTTTTCCTCAAGTCTTTATATGTATAGGGTAATCTCAGTAGCCAAAAGATTTCCTGAAAACAGACAGTATGTCAGTTTTAATGGTTACTTTGATCAGTGAGTTGAATCGAAATTAGGAGTTTACACTGAACAGTATATCCATCCATCCATCCATCCATCTTCTACTGCTTACTCCTTCTTCAGGGTCGCGGGGGAACCTGGAGCCTATCCCAGGGCGCATCGGGCACAAGGCGGGGTACACCCTGGACAGGGTGCCAGTCCATCGCAGGGCACACTCACATACACACTCACACACCCATTCATACACTACGGACACTTTAGACACTCCAATCAGCCTACCATGCATGTCTTTGGACTGGGGGAGGAAACTGGAGTACCCGGAGGAAACCCCCACAGCACGGGGAGAACATGCAAACTCCGCACACACATGGCCCCAGCGGGAATCAAACCCCGGACCCTGGAAGTGTGAGGCGAACGTGCTAACTGAATAGTATACACTGACATAATAATATATTTTCCTTGTCTTCATATCTGACTGAATGAAAGTAAAAAACTCCTGCTTGCATATCTTGTTTTTTAATCAATCCCACAGGTTCCCAGTCCTGATTCACTTCATGTCTCAACCAGATGTAACCCTGTAAACCGTTCTGGTAAGCTTTAAAAAACAAACAAGCAAAACCCAACAACAGCAACAATAATATAAATACTATATCTGTAACCATCTAGAACTCATCCATTATAAACGGTGTACTGAAGATGACTGAATGAAAGAATAAATAATTATATATAATTATGTTTTTATGTGTTCTGATATATCCCTTTTGTAGAGACACCATAATGATCACTGAAACTTAGCAGACTACACTCTTCAACTAGCTAATGATCTAGTTCAGAACAATACACACTATACTACTTTTATCCACACACTCTGTTTTCAGGGTTTTTGAGTGTCTTAGTAGACACTTTTTTGTCCTTCAATGTAAATATACACCTGAGGCAATGTCAGTCTAATTATCAGCCTAACCCACTTACTACAGACTGACAGACAAGCTCTCTATAGCTCTCCATAGGGAACTTCAGTGGAGCAGGTGAGCCAGTGTGAGAGTAATTAATTTAGAACAAGACAGTAGTTAAATTGGGGATGATGAGAGTGAGCAGGTGCCAAGTGTCATTTTGAAGTTCGCAGGTAGCTTTTCCATAAGCAGGCCATTAAATTTAGGCAAGCCTGAGGCCGTATCAAATTATAACATGACTCCAATCCTCAAGAGCTTCATGTGTGTCTGCCACCTGGCCCTGACCAGTTCGTACACAAGCAAGATAAAATTCAAACAAAATCTTACTTAACTCTCACTTAATGTCCTTGACATTTACAAAGAGAGGTTTTATAGGCCTTATGTGAACAGGGAAATTATGACTCTTCCATTTTTGGAAAATAAATTAAAAAAGTAAATCCAGTTATCTTAATTCACTCATGAGATACAGCTTCATATATCTCTTACAAATTCTCCACACATCTGAACATTCACCTAAAAAAGGAACCACAAAGATTACATAGATTTACAATTTAGCATCAAACATCAATATCAAACAATGAACATCCCAAAACAAACATACACACCATTCCACAGCATTGACCAACATATAGATCAGCATTCTCCAATAAACACCAACATTCACCTATAAAACCAGCACATCAATCACCAACTTTTATCATCAGACATCAACAATTCGCCACCAAACATCTACCACCAAGTACACTATCTAGCTATTAATACACTTAGTTTGTTTCTCTGGTAGAATCTAATCCTAAATTCTCCAATAAACCTGAATATTATCCAATGTTATTTTATTTTTTCCAAGAGATGTAACACGATACAGCTGACACCAGCACAAAAATATACTCCAATTTGCATCAAGACACATTCCCCATGACATGCCAATATTCTTCAATGAACAAAAATTCTTCAAATCACATCAACATACAGTCATATGGAGAAAAAAAAAGAGTTAGACCCCATGGAAATTGTTGTGGGTTTTTTTTTTTTTTTTGACACATTTGGACAAGCAAACATTTGATCCTCTTTGAAACAATGACAATTAATAAAGATGATACGCTCTGTCAATTGACACATAAAAGTAACATTTTGCAGTCATTTTCACAATTTAAATTAACAAAAGAAAACAGATGAGTCACATGGAAAAAGTAAGTACACCCTTACATTTAATCACACCTTCAAATCCATAAAATTAGAATCAGTTGTTCAAGATTGGGTGTCAGTGATTGGTTTGGGGTTACTTTGCTTATTCAGGGAATGGAAAGCTTGCATTAATTGATGCAACTATTAATTCTGCATCATATCAGACTGCTTGAAGGTAATGTGAGGCCATCTGTCCAAAAGTTTCCATGGGGTATACTTATTTTTTCACTTTACGTTCTCCATGTCACATAAATGTCCATAATACAAGTGACAATGGGTGTTTTCAAACACTCATCAACCTTGCACAATACACCTATGTACACATATGTTACCAAAATATTCAGAAGAAAACAAATGACAAGCTGCGTGTATGCCTAGATAACAACAGATAAAATAAAAACTGCAAAATACAACTGTGTCACAGCTGTGGACAGAAACACACCTGCTCTGATATAAAATGCTAATTCATTGCATTGGTTACATCATGTTCTACAAGACTGCTCTCCTACATGCATGTTCAGCACTTGAATGGCTTGGAAGTTAACACACCATATACATCACTTTAGCCCTGAGTTCCTTTGAACCCAAGGGACCCTAAGCTGATATGAAATGTGGCTTTTATATTAGTCCAGAGGCCTTCATTACATTAGTGGCAGAAGGGGTGCTTTTTATGGTCAGTTTCTGAGTGATGGAGTGATGGAACCCATTTATATCATATGCTATAAAGCACAGTTTAGTGTGAGATCTATACTAGATAGCTTTCATATGACAAAAAAAAATTCCACAAATTCACTAACATACAGAGATCCCTGCAGACCACACAACATTCACTAAAATCATATTCACTGATTAAAAACTAACATTTGCATCAATCGACATTCAACATTAATGCTTTCACATCCTCATCCAAGGCCAGCAAATACAAACACAACAAATCTCCATTAGACTCCTACATATATACAAACCTAGAATTCTCAAAATACCAGCATTTTCCAACAAACACCAACATGTCACATGAATCACTGCAGTTTACACCAAACACTAACAGTGTACTGGCCTCACAGAATCCTAATTCAATTATCCAGCAAGTTAAACACCTTCACACAATGACTCCCGGAAACACAAAGTTTTACTTTATTGTAGGGATGGTGTGAAACTGAAAATACAAATTCATAAATCGATCTAAGTTATATGTACATATACTATAGCTGTTTAACATGTTGCATGTGAACATAACAAATGCTTTAGATGGGCTAAATTATTGTATCCAACTGGAATTTATGAACTACACTCGTTAAAGACATAAAATGATTTCTATAAAACAACATCTCATGTTTAACAATGAGAAAATATGCATTAGATTGACAATTAGAAGCATGCTGTTCTAAGTAACATCAAACATCAATTTGTACTGCACAAAATGCACTCAACACAATCATGAACAGTGACTAAACTGGATAACTTTAAATAGAGGATGTCCTTGGATTAAAGAGTACTCATAGCACGAGCAGTCTCATGCAACTTCTGATTAACTTGCAAGTTCACTGTCTCTTACTAATGAGGTTACTTCCTCTAATTTCCCTGCTATATCTCATATGACCACAAGAGGTCGCTTGGCTACATATTGAAAATAACTGGAGGAGCTAGAGATATGAAACTGAATAATTAACCTTTATTTTGGAGACATTAGGAAGACCATTTCTGAGATTGGCCTGCAGCAGATCTTTGACAGACCCTGTTTAGCGACTCTCATTTTCTTTTTCCTTACCATCTCATCTTTGTTACAGCTTTTACTATGATGCCTATAGACCATTCGTTCCTTCTGGCTTGGTTCTCCTTAAAGAGGACTACATCTTCCTCTCTGATGTCAAGTTATTTATGTGGCCATTTTTGACAACATTGCAGGGTATTCAGATATTCCTTATGCCATCTTTACCAGAATTCATCAGCCAGCAGTTGAACATGTTTCCTCTGACATTTTAACATATCCTTTGGGCTAATATCACTGTGAGATGAGGACAGTGTGCCTGTTTTCTGGGTTACAGCATAGTGTTAGAATGTGAGGATTCTCTTGGTCAGTTGAGACAGGTATCAAAGGGCATGCATCCATTATGACCGTGACCTCAGCTAAGAATGTAGTTAACACTTCATGAGTAAGTCATGTTCTACTAGCCTGTAACAACATACAGTACAAAAAAGTGACGTGCTACTCCAATCATACGCTCCCACACTCCACCCACGTGTGAGGAGTGAGGAGAATTAAAGATCCAAGTGCACCTCTGGTCTTGTAATAACTCTTGCACAATATGTTCCTGGGGAGTGCTTATCCCCACTTCTCTACATGCAAAAAATGAAATTGGTGCCACAGTCTGAGTGTAACTGTTTGGCTGGACCATGCAGTGCAAAGAAGCGTCTCAGAGCATTAATGAAGCTTGAAGAACTAATTTCTTCCACAACTTCTATTTGAACCGCCCTTGTACATAAGCAGGTAACTAATACTGCCCACCTTTTACCACTTGCATGGCCTCCCTTCATGGTCCTTGTTGACACCTCCCATGGGCTGAACATATCCATTACAACGAAGGAGAAAGGGGGGTCAACTTGGAGCCGTTCTGCTGGCAGATCACACATTTGTTGTTCTTTAACTTTCCCTCAGAATTTCCTACCGGCACCACACTGATTAAGCATGTTACTGATGACCCTTTTACCGCCTACCAACCATAGGCCAGTTGCTCTTATGGCTCCCTCTGTAAAATGTCTTCCCTGATGTAGGACCCTTTCATGGTAATGCCTTACAATAAGAATTGCTATATAATTCCCTTTAGGAATAATGACAGGGTTTGTCTCTTTCAGTTCAAGGCCTGCATGGTGAATCCGTCCACCAACTCAAAGTAAATCACTACTGTCAATGGTGGGATTCAGCTTAATGAGTGAGCTTTGATTAGGAAGGTTATGATTTGCTCGGATGTACTTAAATTCCTCTGAATATACATCCTGCTGCACATTTCTGATTATTTCTTTCTCTGCTCTTTCCAGAGAGTCGACAGAGATCTGTTTTTTTTGCACAATCTCCAACTTCTGTTGAATGAGCAAAACAGTAAGCAATGTCATGGAGATAAGCTACAGCCTGGACTACAGGTTTCCATCAGGAAAAGTGCCCCCATCACTTTGAGCTCAGCTCAAAAAAGCCAAAATTGCAGAAGAGTGTGTCATCATTCCAGATGTAGAGGGTGAGGACCTGGAAAAAGTGAACCATGTGACCAAACACAGACAGACCTACAGCAGTGGGTGATGGACATATGTGAGCAGGTCACTTGCTGTCGATTGATTGATTGATTGATTGATTGATTGATAGATAGATAGATAGACAGATAGATAGATAGATAGATAGATCAATAATGGTGATCATGATAATATGCACTTCCTCCCTAAGATTATTCCCAATTTAATCTGGCTTGCAATTTACTTACAGGGCATGTGTGGCTCAGGTGGGTGATTGATCACTGTGCTGCAACATCCTGCCAGATAGCTTCTTTAACAAGGATGGTTAATGTTACTTTAAGGTGTCACCTTTCCGGAAACCACATTAGCTCGGCCCCATCCTGTGAGAGAATCTG
This sequence comes from Ictalurus furcatus, assembly GCF_023375685.1. Classification (NCBI taxonomy): domain Eukaryota; kingdom Metazoa; phylum Chordata; class Actinopteri; order Siluriformes; family Ictaluridae; genus Ictalurus; species Ictalurus furcatus. Next base: position 24,616,373 of record NC_071258.1, read on the forward strand.
TGACTTATTGTTTGGATGTTTGAAGGGGGTGGGTTTGGATTGCCCTTAGTGGAATATGGCACATTGCCACTAATCCTTTATACTATTTATTGCCTGGTTCTCTGAAGTCTTACAACCTCTTACCAAAAGTATTGTATCTTCAAAGCTACCAGCTTTGTATATGGCCTCTCCCACCCCTCTCATGGAGTCATCACCCTCCTACTGCCTGGCTAAATGTACCACAGCATCTGTGTCATGACTATAAGACTCTGAACAGTTTCTTTATTGAAGCTGTCAGACTAATTGTGGCTGTGGCTCAGGTGGGTGAGCGGGTTGTTGACTAGTCGTAGGTTTGGCGGTTCGATTCCCTGACCACATGACTTCTCATGCCGAACTGTCCTTGGGCAAAACAGTGAACCCCAAGTTGCTCCCAATGGCAAGTTAGTGCTTTGCATGGCAGCTCTGCTACCATTGGTGTGTGAGTGTGTGTGTGTGAATGGGTGAATGAGACACAGTATAATGTGCTTTGGAAAAAAAGTGCTATATAAGTGCAGACAATTTACCATTTACTTACCACTCTGGACAGGGGTAATGCTCCCTCACTTCCAATGCACCAGTATCACCGCAAGTTCAGCCAATGTTGAAGCAGATTTCAAAGACATCAAACGTGACCTTTTCAAGCATGAAAACTTGCCTATGCGGGTAGATCGATTCATTGCTTGACATCTGTCCTTCATTGTAGACAATATGCGAATTTGTTCTGCAAAACAAAATGGTGAAGAAATAGGTGAAGAAGATGCAGCTGTTGCAACGGTGATCATCACAGGAGCCAATCCACTACCCACCACAACTTGCAGTGTAGATGTAAACCCAGAAATGGATGCTTCCAGTTCTGGGAAGTCTGACACTGTCACAAGCACCTATCCAACAGATGAAGATGCTGTTGAAAACTGGAGAAGCCTAGCGGTTCCACCCAAAAAGAAGAAGAGGAATTCATACCTCTCTCCTTGTGCTGAATGACTTCATGCAGATCCATCTGTGAAGGGGAAAAGACTGAAAGTGGAACTGTTGAAAAATGGAAATAATCAAAAGCCTGTTAAACTCAGGAAATCAAGAATCTCTGTGCTGAACACGTGTATTAGACACTTTTTGTCAATGCTTATGTTGTGCTTTCTGCGATATTGTTTGTGGTGAGGACTCCAACAACCTCCTCCACCTAGTGACAACCATCACCACAAAGGGTCTGATTGCACAGGCCTACATACAGAGGGCAGAACTGATGAATGGAATATTCAAAGCTGGTGTGCTCCAAATCAACTCAGAGTGCCACATCTACACTATCATTGAAAAGTCAATGACAAAACATACATGTGTTTCCTTCACAAAACAATGCTCCTCACAGTATTGCAGTCTCAGCACACAAGTTACAAGAGAAATTCAATTTGTTTGTACATCTGTTGCTGTACTGAATGCATCTGGCATGGCTCGTCTTCAGACCACAGTGGAAGAAGGCCTTAATCTTCCAGCGTCCCCCTGCCTCAGGCCAATCCAAAGTCCGTCACAATGTCCCTGTGCATTCAAGACAGACTCTACCTGAAGAAAAGTGCTCTGTGCAGGGAACGTTTCTCACAGTTACAGTCTGGGAGAACTTCTGTTGACTGACACTGACCTAGGAAGCGACTCCACAGACGTTCCTTTGTGTGGATTTTCCTACAATCTGATGATCCAAGGGCAGTCATTGCTTTCAAAGAAGGCTTAACCCAGGATGCGCTTGGACATTATGTGGACTACTGTAGGAGGTCTCCATGTGTCTGGGAGATGTATGATGACCTGACAAGTGGTGTGACAGGGGAGTCAGAAATAAACCAAATATGACCACATAGCAATGCAATCACTAGAGTAATTGAATTGTTTGAATTTAATTTCACAAGTTCAAGTATTTTTGTTGTATGCAACACACCCTTATTTTCCTACTCATGATTGGAGAAGAAGTCTCTGCTTTTCTTGGGCTTGATGGTGTTTGCACTCAAGTTCATTATTCTGTGTGACAGATAGTGACTTGGCAGTAGTAACTGTTTTTAAGTTTATGTTTTTAAAAAGGTCCATTATTTGTGGAGATGCACCGATACCGATTATCAGCTGATAAAGGCTATTTTTCCCTCTATCGGTTATCGGCGATAGTTTAGAAACATCTGATGATCAGGGCAGATTATATCCTGTCAATAAAAAGAGGGAGGGAAAGCACATTGATGCGGTCTGTTAAGATGATGTTAACAAAAACTGCAGTTTGTAATCTCGGCACTGCTAACATTTTACGGGAAATGGGAAACAGGAGTTCTCCCCCAACCCTAACCCCAATCGCCCCCACCCCTCTTCTCTCACTCTGAATTCAAGGGCCAGTGAACCATTGTAAGATATGAATGAGTGAAAAAAGTATATATTGCACAGAAAAAATATTTGTAGAGTAGTATATTTCATGTGAGGGGTGCACGGTGGCTTAGTGGTTAGCACGCTGTGGCCCTGTGTGTGCGGAGTTTGCATGTTCTCCCCGTGCTGCGGGGGTTTCCTCCGGGTGCTCCGGTTTCCTCCCCCAGTCCAAAGACATGCATGGTAGGCTGATTGGCATGTCCAAAGTATCCTTTGTGTGCCCTGCGATGGATTGGCACCCTGTCCAGGGTGTACCCTGCCTTGTGCCCGATGCTCCCTGAGATAGGCTCCAGGTTTCTCCGTGACACTGAAGAAAGGATAAGCGGTATAGAAGATGGATGGATGGATGGATGGATGGATGGATGGATATTTCATGTGCAGTTAATGTTAATATGAGTTAATATAATAAAAAAAGTTTAAATTACCAGTTTGATGTCAATGATGAAGTAGAAATGCTTTTGTTTGTGGTGAGTGAATGTGAGTCTAACAGGAGGTATTATAAAATTCAGTCAATTAATTCTGTTAATATGAATTAGTAACATTCAATAAGTTAAGAAATCTTACTTTAATCTTCAGAATTTAGTTAATGTGTTAATGTTAATTTGAGCAATGTGATTTCCGTTTATGAGACCAGTTACTGTGAAACAACTTGTTGAAATGGAGAGAATAAAGTTTTTATTTGAGTTTCTTTCAGAATTGTGGAATTAATTATTATTAATATAATTTAATTTAAAAGAATGCATAAAAGGCAGAATCGGTATTGCTTATTGGTATCGGCCGATATCACTCTGAATAATCAGTTATCGGTATCGGCTGAGAAATTTAGTATAGAAGGGGACAGCAGGATGGTACCCAAGCTGTTCTCAGCAAGGGTGGGGAAACACTGTCCACTACTGTGGAGACTGTCGAGAGGTGTAAACAACACTCAACCCAGTGGACATGCCCTCTGTACACGAGGCAGTGCTGGATAGCTCTGGTAAGATCAGATCTATCGCTGTAGCTGAGGTTGCTGTGGTGGTCAAGGACCTCCGTGGTGGTAAAACTGCAGGGGTAGACGAGATTCGTCTGAAGATGTTGAACACGCTGTACAATGTTAGGGTGGTGCAGCTGACGTGCCTCTTCAATGTTGCATGGAAAGCAGGTTCAGTTCCACTGGACAAACTGGGGTGGTGGTCCCCATCTTCAAGAAAGGGGACCAGAGGGTGTGTTCCAACTACAGTGGGATCACACTCCTCAGCCTGACTGGTAAAACCTATGCCAGAGTGCTGTAGAGGAGACTTCATCCTATAGTTGAACCTCAGATTCAGGAAGAACAATGTGGATTCCGTCTGGGCCATGGAACAACGGACTTGCTCTTCGTCCTTTCACAGATATTTGAGGGGGTATGGAAATATGCTAATCCAGTCTACATGTGTTTTGTGAACTTGGAGAAGGCAATATGACCATGTTCCTTGGGATGTCTTGTGGAGGTGTTGAGGGAGTATGGGGTACCGGGGACACTTATGTGTGCCATCTGTTCCTTTTATTCCCAAAGCAAGAGCTGTGTCCATATTTTCTGAAATTGTTCAGCAATGCCCATTTGAGATTTACCTATGTTTTACCTAGTTTTACCAAATTTATCTTCTTTTTATACAATGGTCTTGTCTTTCTCTACTTCAGTTGTTTGGTCCACACTGAGATTTGGTATTTTTCAAACCCTCAGAACTCTAAACTCTCACATAAGCCTCTTGGCTCAAAAGAACATGGCAGCTCATTTATAAAGTGTCACGATAATAAGCTTAGGGAGTGAAAGTACAAATTTGTACAATGCTGTAATAACAGCAATACAACAAAAGCGATTGTACCGGTGGATGGCAAGTCAAGGGTGCATCATCACTCTAGTTTCCCAGTGTGTCCAGAAAAAATTATCATAGGACATAGAAGGTCTTGATGACGACAGATTAACACACCTTTTCTACTGCATGTTGTACACCAGAGGAAAATACTTTTTCCTTTCAGCTGATAGTATGTCTAATCAAAAGACACCCCATGACCTCAGTATTCCAAGGTTCAATCTGGCAGAATGGAAGAAAAAATTATATAAGTTTAAGAACATGACCTGTTTTCAAATAATGCAATTCATTTAGCAAAACTTGCTCCCCCATTAATGTTTCCTCCACAGTGCTCTTCTACGGAGATCTTCTACATCTCCTTATTGTGGTTTTTGTGTAAAAAGTGCCATGTCCCAAAGGATATTAGGATACTGTGATTTCCCTAATTCTTGTTACTACTTTGAATTTTTCACCCTTTATGTTTCTTAACCCCCACCCCTCTCCACCACACACACATACACACACAAAATGGATATAATAAATAAATAATGTTTTCCTTAACTTACAGCCGATGGTTGGATTTTAAATTTGCTCAACTAAGACTGCTTACATTTGCTTATTAATGTCATACGTGCATTTAATGGGATAAGTAAGGGAATAAACACAATGGGGTGTACTGCTATATGAAAATAATCAACAAAGGGATGGTGTGATGCTGTTACCACCTGAAAGATGGTTATTTTCTAATAATTCCATGTACCAAAATGTTTTATTTCTCTAATACCACAACCATTCATCAGTGATTCATTTTTTTTTATTCACTATATAATTTATTAATGAGCTCCTGTTATAATAGCTATAAACAGTTGTTCCCTTGCCAACCTCTCTTTTTTGCTTTTGGAAAATAAATAAATAAATAAAGTCCCTGTGCAGGTTGTTACAAAGAACATCAATATAACCCTGTGGTTTGAAATACAGCCAGCACTACTGTACAAGCTGCTGTTGCACTTACTTATTCAACACCTTCTGACCAATCAGAATCACCAATAATGCTTTATGAGATGGTGATAGTGGTGGATGATACATCCATATAACTGTATGGCAATGTCTTGTGCCTTTGTGCTATGCAATGCACATTTAGTGTACCGCCACTGCATAAAGTGTGTGTGTGTTTGTGTGTGTGTGAGTGTGTGTGTGTGTGTGTGTGTGTGTATGTGTGTGTGTGTGTGTGAGTGTGTGTGTGTGAGTGAGAGAGAGAGAGAGAGAGAGAGAGAGAGAGAGAGAAAGGCAAAAGCAATATACAGTTGTATGTGTGAAAGCACATTTCTCAATACATATTTAATGTCACTCATTTACTTCTTAGAATAAACAGTCTTGATCCCAAATGCCATCAAATTAGCTCCATAAGTGTTGCAAAATATAGCTGAAGAGATTTGAACAGTTTCTTTCCTTTGAATCCTGCACAGAGCCATACAAACTTTCTAGACAGCTTATTCTAGTAATCACAAACATCCTTGATGTACTAACTAATGCTTAAACTACTTTCATTTTTGGATTGGATCATGCCACACTATCACAAATTCCACTATGATGTTGTGGATCTCATGCTGACAAGTGACCACACAACAGCCAAATGAACAACTGTAAGTGGTGTATGCTTATGTCTTGGTTTTTGTTCTAGTCCTGTCTCAGAACGTGTCCTGTACTTTCTGATTAGTTTGTCTATTTATAGCCTGTTGTTTCTTGCTACTGTGTGATGATGCTCTAATTTTATATTAAATCCGAGCCATGGGTTTCAGATTTTACTGTACTTCTTGGTTCTGACCATTACCTGTTTCACTGTAGATTATAGATTACCCTATTTTACCTTTCCCTGCCTGTATTCTGTCCCCCACTGTGGACACTGACTGTAAATTCTGAATTGCCCTACATAAAACACACCTAAAGCACCAGCATTTGCATCCTGCCTAAAGTCACTGCATGTTACTTAAACCTTACAAAAAAAAGAGAAGGCACAAACACAGATTAGGTGCACACATTTAGGGAACAAAACAATGGCCTAGACAGTGGCAGAGACAGGGCTATAACAAAAACCAAAAAGTTATTGTCATGGATTTCCCCAAGTGCCAAGCGTGTCACGCTGAAGCACACATAAGCAGCACGTGCTTCCAGGTTACGTCTTTGTTTATGTTGCCATTTGTCTTTTTGTTTTGATTCATGTCCTGTTTCCATCTATGTCTTGTCATTGGTTGTCTCCCTTATGAGTCTTGATCATTCTCACCTATGTTCAGTTTGCCCTTGATTAGTCAGTGTTTGCTGCCTGATCAGTACCAAGAACTTTTGTACAGTGTTTATTGTTCTACTTTTTTTTGCTTCTTGCCTGTTTCTTGATTCTCATGTTCGTTTTGCCTAGTTTGCATTGTTTGTACATTGCCTGAGCCATGCCTGTTTTGTAATCTTCCTCTGCCATATGTTTTTGGATTTGTCTGCCTGCCCTTTAATAAAAGCTTTAACTGCAATTGCATCTGTCTCGACTCGCCTTAACTGCCAGAATACTGTGCCTACACCATGGATGCAGCAGGAATGCGAGAGGGTTGAAACGCCATGACGAACATGCTGGCATTTGACTCAGTCCACTTTTCCTAGTGAACATTCATATATCCCCCAGACCCCTTCAATGGCTCTGACAACCTTTTTAAAGGATTCAGAGCCAAATCTATTTTCAAAGCTTGTCGAACCCAAAACCCAAAGAGAAGCGGAGCTTCTGGTCACCATGGGAACCATGGGCCTAGGAAGTATGGCTGAGTTAATTTAAAGACAGTAATTTATGGGACGGGGGACTCTTTTTCAACCTTGAAAATTTTTTAGGGAAGGCCAGCCTTTTGGACTAACCTGTTCAGCCATTCAACGTATACTATAAGTAGAGGAAGGCTGGAGATGAAGAGGAAGTGAAGTCTCCAACAGGCGGCCTCCCTTGCAGAATGCTCTCCAGAGGCTGACAAGGTGGCCTCCCCTGCCAAGTTCCAGCCAGAGGCCAACATGGCAAGTTCCGCTACAGAGCTCAAGCCTAAGGCTAACTGCATGGCCTCCCAAGACCTGCTCATGACTGAGGCTGATGGTGAGGCCTCCCAAGTCCTGATCCTCCTAAAGGACAGCAGTGCAGCCTTCTATGACACATTCTGGTTAGAAGCGGGTGAGGCTCACAGCATGGCCTCCCAAGTCCTGTTCCTATCAGAGGCCAATGACACAGCCTCCTATGACCTACTCAACCCTGAGACAGATGGCAGGGCCTGCCAAGACCTGCTCATGCTAGAGGCTAGAGTCCCCCTGTCCCTTGCACTGGTATCAGGTGGCAGGAACAAGGCTTGGGAGACTGCGCAGGGGCATACTGGCGGGAAGTAGGCAGCAGTTCGAAGACAGGCTGGCCGGGATCAGATGGCCAGCCTGTCTTCAAACCACTGCCTGCTTCCTGCCAATATGTCCCATGTCTGTTTCCCAGCCCTTCTAGATGAAACTGGCGGGAGAGACATTGCCTACCTCGGGACCTGGGGTTTGGGTGGAAATTTTGCCCAGATTGGCAGGATCACCCAGTCCTGTACATTTTTGGATTTCTCTGCCTGGCCCTTAAAAGCTTTAACTGCGATTAGATCCGTCTCCGCTTTGCGTTACCTGATAATTAGCATATGATGTTTGTCACCATGGGATTTGCGATATGAAGGAGTAATCTGTAACAATCAAGTTCAAGTTGATTTGCATAAAAGAAGCTTTCAGATGAATAAATACAGAGGCAAACTAGCTGGTGGCCATTGCGCTCATAAACTACAAAATAAAATTATGAAATTATGTCAGCTGTTATGTACTGTCATATCACAGCAAACCAGCAACTCCATTTCCCAGAATACAGCAACAACTACAAACTTGGCCAAAGAGGACTACAGTTCCCACACACACATAGGTTCTGGAGTTCTAATTAGAGACACCTGTTCCCATTTACACACATAATCACACCAAACATATAAGAGCCTGTTCAAGCACTTAATCTTTGTGAAGTATATACGCAGTTGCTTTGTCTCTGTTGTTACCAAGCATTATATTGTGTTTGTTTATTCTGGTATTTTGACTATCTCTTCACCCTGCCCTGTTTGTGCTGTTTGCCTGATTGCCTGACCTCTGCCTGTTAATGATTATTGTCTTCTGCCTTATCCTTTGGACTGCTTGTTGTTTCATTAAACTGCCATACTGCATTTACTTCTGTCAGCACATCCTTTACATGACATGTACAACTTGGAAAGCTGGAGTAAGAAGAATAACTGTGAACATGGCATGTATGTTTGACATATTGAATTAAGTAAATTGTCTGCCATTTTGCACTATTTTTAATGGGAAACTAAATCTGATCTCAATGACTCCTTTCTAAGTTCTAAAGTGATGTTGACTTCATCCTTTGAACAGTCAGATGCTTATCTAACAAACCTTACTTTAACTAATTGTTAGAGATTTCCCCTCACCCAGCACGCTCAGCAGCCTGAAGTGCAACAGCAGGCACTTCTGGGTTTTGACATTGTCTTTGTTTTGTTACGTGTGTTTTTTTTTTTTTTTTTTTTTTTTTTTTTAATGGTTTGTCATGTCTCCACCCCTGTTATGTTATTGGTTGTCTCCTAATGTGTCTCAGCTGTTTTTTTTAACCCTTGATTACGTGTCGTATTTAAATCTTTGTGTGTCTTTGTTCAGTGTGAAGTATTGAGTGTTTATACCGTACCAAGCCTTTTTGATTCATGGTTTGACCCTATTTTCATCCAAATCCATTTTGATAGCTTATCAAACCCCAAACCCAAGAGACAATGGCTCATATTCCTGCTGTCCTGGCTCTCTGGCTCAGCTTGACAATGGGCGGAGCTCTTATTACCACAGGTAACCTTGGCCTAGGGAGCATGGCTAAGTTCATTTGCCTAATGAGGGTGATTTTTTGCTAAAATTTTTGGGGTGGGCCAACCTACTTACTTACCTAACCCATTCAACTATTCGGCATCTTCTACGAGGAGAAGAAGGCTAGAGATGAGGAGGCTGATAGGGCAGCCTCGATAGCCGGGCTCCAGCCGGAGGTCAACGTAGTGACCTCATCTAAAGAGCTCCAGCCTGAGACCCAGGAGGTGGTCTCCTCTGCTGAGCTCCAGCCCTTGGTGGGGGGGATCTGTTAGAGATTTCCCCTTGCGTCGAGTGCCGAAATGAGCAGTATGCTCAGCAGCCCAAAGTGCAACAGCACATTTTACCCTTGATGATGTGTAGTTTTTAAACCCCTTGTGTGTCTTTGTTCAATGCGAAGTATTGAGTCTTTATACCATACCAAGCATTTTGATCCTCATTTCTCGGTCTATGGTTTAATCTTGTTTATGTTCTCCTGGTTGTTGATTCTGGTTTTGCCTAGTCTGTCCCATTTGCCATTCACCTGACCTTTTGCTTGTTTTGACTACAATTGTGAAACATGCTTTGGAGCTATCTGCCTACCTCATAATAAATAAGGTCTCAATTGCACTTGCATCCTGCATTATCCTTGCAAATGTGACCGTGTGCAGTGTGTAACAGTGCAATCAGTATATATGTACTTACAATAGATAAGTCTACACATCCTTGTTAAAAAGGCAGGATTTTGTGATTTAAAAAAACAAAATGAAATAAATCACAGCAGCAGTTTTCACCTTCAATGTGAAATTACAAAGATTAAAAATTAGGTGAAAAACAATCAGAAACATTTTAGGGGAAAAACAAAAAAATTACACTAACCTGGTTGCATAAGCGTGCACTCTCTTTTATAATTGTGGATGTGGCTGTGTTCAGAATGAACCAATCAATTTCAAGTTCAAAAGTAATTATCATACAGATGTCATCACTGAAATGATTCTGATTAATCCCAAATAAAGATCATCTGTGTCTGCAGGATTTTCTTCACATCTTATTGGTTCATTTATCTGCTGAAGCCATGGTCCACTTACAAAGCATGCATGATTCTCATTTGTTGATAGATATCGATCAGGAGAGCAGTATAAAATAATTTCCAAAACATTAGGTATAACATGGAACACCATAAAGGCCATCATCAACAAATAGAGAAAATGGAGCACCATAGTGACATCACCAAGAACAGGCCGTCTCTTCCAAAACTGATAAAAGGACAAGACAAACACTCACCAGGGAGGCTGCCAAAAGACCTATGGTAACATTAAAGGAGCTGAAGGAATATCTGACAAGTACTGGTTACTTTCTGCATGTGACAACAGACTCTCATATTCTTCATGTCTGGACTATGGGGTTGGGTATCTAGACAAAAGTGCTTTTCACAAAAATCATAGAAGCGTATCTAAATCACCCTAAAACCTGTGTCAAAATGTGTTATGGTTTGATGAGACCAATTCTAAAAAGGATAATAGTTCCATAGTTCAAAAAGTTATAATTGGTGCAAAATAAATACATTACCAAAAGAACACCGTAGCCATGGTGAAACATAGTGGTGGCAGCATCATGCTTTAGGGCTGCTTTCTTCAGCAAGAACTGGGGCTTTTATCAAGGTGGAAGGAATCATGAATAGCAACAAATATCAGTCGATTTTAGTGCAAAACCTTCAGGTGTCTGCTAGTAAACTGAAGATGAAAATGAATTCCACCTTTCAGCATGACAATGACCATAGAAAGCATAGATTCAAATCAATACAGAAATAGCTTAACCAAAAGACGATCAATGTTTTTTAATGACAGCCAGAGCCTAGACCTGAATCCAACTAAAAATCTGTGGGGTGACCTGAAGTGGGTGGTGCACAGAAGATGCCCTTACAATTTGATGGACCTATAATGCTTTTGCAAGAAAGAATGGAAAGTCAATATGTGCCACACTGATATACTCTTACCTAAAAGACTGAGTGGTGTAATAAAAACAAAAAGGTGCTTCAACAAAGTGTTAGTTTACCATGTGCATGTAATGAAACAGACACAGAAAATAATGTTCAAGTACACTGGCTATTCCACTTACAGTATATCAATGAAGAATGGATATTGCTTATTATTCAATGGGTGATTTAAGTGAAGTACCATTCTGTTTCCACCTCAACACACCTGAGACAAGACTATACAACACACTCAGGCTCAGGCCAATGAACAAAAAAACAACCCTAACCTAGTTTTCCTCACTGGGTTTTGTCTTCCTGTTTTATCCATCTTTCGACCATCAAGCCACTGTGGGAATTGTGTGACAAAATCCCAGCATTGACAAATTGAACCCTAAGTCTCTGCAAAACAAAATACGAATTAAAGAGGCACAATGGTGAAATGGGAAAAGCACCACTCCATCCCAACAATCCTCTCAATAACAACAACAAAACATTAAATACACGCTGTAATTGAGATTTGCATATGCTCAGGCCCTGCTGAGCCAATATGGCTTCACTTCGCTGTTTCTCTCATTGCTCACTCTCTGTCTTTCTCTCTAGATGCTCAGCTGAATAAGATGGATGCTCCCAGTCTCTTCACATTACAGACTTCCAACGGAATCCTATATGATTTTTTCAAACCTCGTCTCTCAGGTTGGCAGTCTCAGAGAGGGAGAGAGTTTACCAGTGTATTGATCTTTGCCTGTTTGTTGCATGTTGAGTTTGCTAGAGGATTGCTATCCTCTAGTAGACTGTTAGCCTGTATATTTATTGTTAGTATTTTCCTACTCTGCATGTGGACAAGCTTAATGCTTGTCCACATGGTTTCTGTATAACAATTTGAGTGACACAATGTTAGTGAAAGAGGCAGTAAAGCAGTGTTAAACTTTTTGAGCCCCATTAATTGAGATGTTCAAAAAAATGATTAATTCAGATTCATTATTAGCCCAAATGTGTATCATCTAAGCCAAAACAGAAACTGCTAAATCAATGCATAACTTGATTATAATCATTATGATATGGGTCCATTGATTATGACTAAGGGAATCTGGCCTAACGGCCCTGTGTGTGCGGAGTTTGCATGTTCTCCCCATGCTGAGGGGGTTTCTTCTGGGTACACCGATTTCCTCTTCCAGTCCAAAGACATGGCTGATTCAATTAAATTAAATTCAATTCAGTTTTATTTGTATACCACTTTTAACTATGGACATTATCCCAAAGCAGCTTTACAGAAATATATAAATTCAGGGTATAGATTTTAAATGTATGACTTTGTCCCTAAGCAAGCCAGAGGCGAAGGTGGCAAGGAAAAACTCCCTGAAAAACCTTGAGCGGAACCAGACTCAAAAGGGAACCCATCCTCATCTGGGTGACACCGGATAGTATAATTATAAATAAGTTTCTTCTATAAATGTGCTAATACTACATGGTCAAATAGTGCAGTTGTGTAACCAGGAAAAAAAACATTACAGTTATTACACGAAGTCTGTTTGGTTGAATTTATCCACTGTTCACTGATGGAGACTTGAGTGCAAATCTGTTTGCAGTAATTGCAGTGCTAAGGCTATAATAGCAATTGTAGTCCTAGCCCTCACAGCATAACTGTTCATATGAATTGAAGTCCAAAGCCATCTCATGGTGGGGCCATACTTAACAACAGCATCTAACTTCCAGCTGTTAAGACCTCCAACCAGAGGTAGGGAAACAGGATGGCTCAGGCAGGTATGGAGAGTGGAAGGGGTCAAGATCACTGGTATCTCAGGTGCATCATATGTAGCTTGACCGAAAGAGAGAGGGAAAGAGAGGAAGAGATTGTTAGGTATGCTTATTGTCCTGTAATGGTTAAGGACAGTATACTTATAATAATAATATATACATATAACTATATTCTATTTCTTCTTTTATTTGCTCCAGCCACTGCTCTTTTGTTAGTCTCTGTGTTTAGACAGTAAATAGTGCCCTTGAATTGGCTATGTCCAATCTCTGCTGTCCTGTAGTGAGCACAGTTTTTTTTTGCAAGTCTTGGCCTCCATTCTTCTAATATACTGTATACACGTGGTTGACATGGCACATGTGGTTGGATGTCAGAAGCTGGAGGAACACTGCTGGGTTGATGTGAGCATCACAGAATGGTGTGGAGTGCTACTGGGCTGAGGAGTTGTGGTGGATGAGGATCCAATGATTACAAGCACATTGAATGTGGGGTTTGGTTGGGGAGCAAGCATGATGAAAGTGCTGGGCCCAGTGGGATTAACATGGGTCTGGAGGTCTAGGAAGCAGCTGTTTCTGGGGTGCCCACTTTGGTCTGGTCCTCTTAGGTAGGTCTCGGGGGATGTGGATGTGATGTGCCTCTTGTTTGACATTTATTTATCTGTAACATTAAAAACACTGTGTCAGTTGACAAGCAAGATATAGATTACATTGTATGGCTGTTTTCCTATGAATGTTTGCCTATGCATACCCTCTTAAACTGGTCATGCCACTTCTGGTGAGGATCAGGTCTGCTGACAGCTTCAGAGGGCCACGCTCCTATTGAAAATAAACACTGATCATATCACACTGCACTGACTACTACACTGACATATTTTCTCTTATAAAGTTGTACAAATTCTACTGTTATGATTTTAAAACAGCCCTGGTTCTTTCAATTTCCATTTGTACCATCTTAGTTTTTGTTTGTTCATTTTTGCCCATGACTTGCCCACTGTAGGTTCTGACAGGGTCTATCAAGTTTGAGACAATAGGCAAAGTGAAAGCTAAATTCATTATGATGAATAATAATAAAATTATAATATATAATAAGTAAATTAATTAAAATGGATACATTATATACATACATTAAAACACTTGTTATAATGATCAATTCATGCATCTTTAAGCCGTTTTGTTTGGCGAGTCCATCTTTAAGCCATATTGATTGGATTGAATCTATCTTTGAGAACATGTTTTGACTGGCAAGTCCATCTTTGCCTGTCCATTGGGATTGGCGTAAAAAGATGGAAATTTACCAGATGATCACTTTCACAGGTAGCACACAGCCACCCCCAGATAAGAATGACAGTAAATTTTTCCTCAATCTGTAATGTCAACAGTTTTGCAAAATTTTATAATTTTATAATTTAATATTAATAAACGGGATGATGGATGTGGCAAATAATGAAATAGGCCCTAGCGATTTTGACACAATGGAAATCCAAGGAGATATGCTTAAGGTTTCATCACATGTTAAACAACGGTACTGTTGAATTAGAATCTTTTCTAACAATGTTCGAAAATGCCATCCAGGATAAATTTTTAAATCTTTAGGGATGTCACAATGGAGAGGAAGAGATGGATGCAAATGCAGTTAAGAGCTTTATTTAATAAAGTCCAGCAAACAAATTCAATACGTAAGGCAAGTTCAAAGTCAAAAGCAGGCAAAAGGGTTAGGTAATCAGCAAACAGGATATCGTAGAGAAACCAGAACACAAAATACCAGGGAACAATCAAAGTAAAATAAACAGAATAGCAATGTGGTAGTAAAGACTTGGTAATGACAGGACACAAAGGAAACTGAGCAAATGCAGAGAAGCTTCTTCTTATTATTATTATTATTTATTTGTGGTTGGCAAACCAGCTTTTAGGTGCATTACCACCACCACCTGAACTGGTGTGTGGAACAGCAATGCGGAAGGACTACTCTTGCTAACTTAAATAATAAAAAAATAATAAGTTACTTTATTATATTCTCAAATCTTATTGCTTTTATATATTGCAGAATCTTATCTTTCATACCTTGTTTTCTTGCCAAGAGATATTTTAATGACATATCTTGCTGCAATTTTAGGAGCCACACTTGTCTTTCATTTTCATACTCTGTAGAATATATTATGTTCAACTGTCTCTTATACATTACAATGATGCACAACCCATTATGATGTTTTTTTTATTGTATATAGGTTACCATTTAGTCCAGTATGACCTATACATAATCTTGTTATAATCGATTCTTCTTTTCTTCTTAATACAGTATCTTCTTAATACTGAATCCTCTTCCAATACCAGATACTATAGAAATGTTTCCCTTTTTCCTCTATACCACATTTCCTGCCATATATTATTTGTAGCTTTTCTAATAATTACCTTGGTTTCAGATTTGCTCATGAGAATTGTGATTTCAACATTATTGCATTTTAATGGATTTTTGCTGGTTTATCTCATTTCCTTCTATTCCTACATGTGCAGGAATCAAAAAAAAAAAATAATAATAATGTTACTTAACCGATTATGCAGTATGTACACTAGTTGCAATATATCATATATTATATCCTGTCTACATTAAGAATGACCATATTTCAGACTTTTTATAGGTGCTAAAAAGTCAGAGCATATGACTACCTTGTCTTGCCTCATTTTTTCCACCCACTGTAGAACCAGATATCTTGCCACAAGCTCAGCTGTAAACATCATTAAATTATCTGCAATTCTCTTTTTAATAGCTACCTGGTATTTTTTGTACATAATACTGCTGTTCCTACTTTTCCAGATTCTGGGTCTTTTGATCCATCTGTAAAATATCTTCAAAATTTCTGTCTTTTTGTTTTATGTTTTATTTTTTGTCTAAATATTCTACTGCCATTTCCTTATTTTCTTTAATTAGTTCTTGTACATGTGTATACAAGGCATAGGAAACAACCATAGAGGCAATTCAGGTAATGGCACACTATATTTCCACTGATCTAGACCCATTATTTGGGATATTTCCTGTCCATCCTATGCTGTTGATGTTGCCTTGATTGTGTTCCCAACGCTCATGAAACACAGACTTAGTTGGGTGTATATCCCAATGTCCTTTTAATGCTATGCAATAATTCATAGCATTTGTTGCCTTCTCACTTCTAGTGGCATTTCACCCATTTCAACTTGTACAGCATTCACAGGAGAAGTACTAAAAGCCCCTCAACACATTCTCAAAGCCTGCATCTGAATCACATCTATTTTCTTTAATAGTGTATCACTTGCTGTTCCATATACCAAACAGCCATAATCATTTGCTGATCTTATAATTGAGCAATATATGTTCTTGAGTGAACTGTGGCTTGCCCCCCACTCACAACCTACCAGACATCTCATAACATTTAATGCTCTTTTGTACTTTGTAATCAGTTTCTCAATATGTATATTAAAAGTCAACTTTTTATCAAGCCTTACTTCCAAAAGTTTCACCAAATCGACCTGCTCAAGAATATGACCATGTATTCTGATCCTTACATCTGTGTTTTACTTTTTTGAAAGAAAAAAAAAAGTTTAGCTGTGAATAAATTAAATCCCCATTTCTTTGCCTACTCCTCAAACTGATGTACTGCTATCTGGACCTTTTTTGCAGTGTACCTAATATTTTGTCTTCTCTTCCACACTGCCCCATCGTCAGCATACAGAGTTTTACCCATACTTGGCTCAACATTCTTAAAAATATCATTATAATCATGATATTGAATAAAAGAAGACTACATACATGACTTCAAATGTAACCAGTGAATCTGTACAGAGATCGGTCAACCACGTCTCTGTGAACAGGAGTGACAGCCTGTTGCAGCAGCTCTGATTTTTTTTCAGTTAAGTTTAGTATATTTCCCTTGTTTTTTGTGCTTTCTTCGTGATTTTTTCTACACTAATCTTCGTCGTTGCGTATGCAGATATGGATACGCAATAGTGGAGGTTAGCAATATTTATTTTTATGTTTGTTGTACTGTACTGCTCTGCACTGGGAGACTGCTCCATTGTTTACACTAGGGAGCAGCTGTTAGCACTGAACAACACCAGAATACTTCCTACAGAAAAACCGGTGATCCCTGAGGAAATTAGGAGTGTCATATCTCAACCCGGCCAGGACTCAGTTTCCCAAGAAGCAACACTCACCTCCCATGCACACATGAGCTCACCATCCCCGGTGTTCTAATCTCCCACACCTGTCACTAATCACACACAGACTCTCTCCACTAGTATTTAGAGAGTCATTCACCAAATGTTCATTGCGAAGTATACGTTCAGTAGACTTGTTCTCTGCATTTCCAAGCCTTTCATATTCGTTTGCTATCTTTGTTATCTCGACCTCTTTTCCCGTTTACGACTACGCTTTCTGCCTGTCCCCTTGTGCTTTGTTTGTCCGATCGCCTGACCCTTGCTTATTTTACGACTACGTCTTTGGAACTACCCTTTACTACGCACCCGCTTCTGCTTCTGTGCCAACTCCGGTTCGTGACAAGGAGAAGGAGAAGGGGAAGCAGATCTGGACTTAAATGCCAGGAGAGGAAAAGACGGTACAAACTGTTCATTCCATCTGTTATTATAGGGAATGTGAGATTGCTCTCCAATAAGATGGAAGAGCTAACGGCGCTTAACAGCCTGCAGAGACTGTACTGGGAGTATAGCATCATATGCTTCACAGAAACGTGGTTGAAATATCTCAGTACGGATTCACTGGTTACAATGGATGGATTTCAACTTGTGAGAGCGGACAGGAGAGCAAAGGAAAGTGGTAAGAGGAAGGGTGGGGGAATAGCGATGTTTGTGGATGAAAGATGGTGTAACCCTGGGTATATCAGGGTTAAAAAGCAGCGGTGCACTAAGGATATTGAGTTCTAGTGGTTAGCATGCAGTCATATTACCTGCCAAGGGAGTTCTCGCACATCATCGCGATAACTGTCTACATCCCACCCTCAGCTGATGCTACAGTGGCATGTAAGCTACTACACACTGTTGTGTCACTTTTGCAGGTATCGCACCCATAGTCCCTCCTTCTCATCTCTGGGGACTTTAATCATGCTTCCCTGTCCTCAACTCTCCCCACCTTCACACAGTATGTTCAATGCCACACTAAGGGCAATAAAACATTGGATCTGCTGTATGCAAACACAAAAGATGCATACAGCTCTTCACCCCTTCCCCTGCTTGGCCGTTCAGATCACAACCTGTCCATCTGCTGCCTGTCTACATTCCTTTGGTGAATTAACATCCTCCAATCACAAGGTATGTGAGAAAATGGTCTGAGGAGACCAGTGAGGCACTAAGAGACTGTTTTGAGTCTACAGACTGGGAAATGCTTTGTAATTCGCACGGGGAGGACATTGACAGTCTCACTCACTGTGTAAGAGACTACATTAACTTCTGTGTGGAGAACACCATGCCTAAGAAAAAGGTTTGGTGTTTTTCCAACAACAAACCCTGTGTGACTCCTGAGCTCAAAGCCCTGCTAAAGGAAAAAAAGAGACTGTTCAGATTGGGGGACAAAGAAGGAGTTGAGGTGGGTTCAAAAACAGCTCAGAGGGGAGATAAGGAAAGGAAAAGACAGCTACAGAACAAAGTTTGAGGAGGACCTTCAACAGAACACCATGAGGGAGGTCTGGAGGGGACTGAAAACAATCTCAGGTCAGAACAGACAATAGGAGGGACCTTGTATCCGGTGACTGTGACAGGGCAAATTAATTAAATCTGTTTTTTTTAATAGATTTGATTCGGCTCCATCTCCTCCCCCCTCCTACCTGAGCTCAGACCTGTCAGTGACTCAACCGTTCCTTCTGGGGCCATTAGGCACACCCTCCTCCACCCTTAGGGCTTCAGGAATATCGGCATCATCCAACTCACACCTCAGAGCTTCTGAGATATCAGCATCACACAGTTCACACCTCCTCACTACTCACCATCCCTCACTCGAGGAGGTTTCACACCTCTCCCCCCATACCACTCACCACGGATCATCAATAACTCCCCCCTGCAGTCTCTCTCTGACAGTCAATCCGGTGAAGAAGGAGCTAAAGAATATCAAGCTAAGAATGGCCACAGGTCCAGATGGAATCAGCTCCAGAATGCTTAAAGACTGTGCAGATTAGCTCAGTGAGGTCACCCTGCACATCTTTAACCTGAGCTTGAGACTAGCACGAATTCCAGTACTGTGGAGTCTTCCTGTGTGGTTCCAGTACCCAAAATTGCGCATCCCAGAAAGCCCAAACACTTCAGACCGGTAGCCTTAACTTCACACCTGATGAAGTCCATGGAGAGGATTGTGCTGCAACAACTGCGGGCCCTAGTGAGCTCAGAGCTTGACCCCTTACAGTTTGATTACCAACCAGGCATTGGGGTTGATGATGCCATTATTTATCTGATGCACAGATCACTTCTACACCTGGAGAATACTGGGAGCATTCTGAGGATCATGTTTTTTATTTTTATTTTTCCAGTGCTTTCAGTACAATTCAGCCATCACTACTTGGGAGAAGCTTTTGGGAGCTGGAGTTGACCGCCATCAGGCTACATGGATCATCAACTATCTCACTGATAGACCACATTATGTGAGGCTCCAGGACTGTATGTCTGATGTGGTGGTTAGCAGCACGGGAGCACCACAGGGTATAGTGCTTGCTCCCTTTCTCTTCACCCTGTGCACAGCAGACTTCAGGCATAGCACTAGCAGTTGTTACATGCAGAAGTTCTCTGATGATACGGTCATTGTTGGACGAGTATCAGAGGAGAACGATCAGGAATTCCGGGAGGTCATCGCTGACTTTGTCAACTGGTGTGAATTAAACCACCTCTGCCTCAATGCCAGCAAGACAAAGGAGATGGTAGTTGACCTCTGCAGGAGGCCACCCCGGTTTACGCCAGTGAGCATCCAGGGTGTTGACATTGAGTGGGTGGAAACATATAAATTCCTGGGTGTTCACCTCAACAATAAACTGGACTGGTCCATAAACACAGATGTCCTGTATAAAAAGGGCCAAAGTCGTCTCCACCTGCTGAGGAGACTGAGGTCTTTTGGTGTGTGCAGGACCCTGCTAAAATCTTTCTTTGACACTGTGGTAGCATCTGCTATCTTCTATGCAGTAGTTTCCTGGGGAGTTGGGAGCACAGAGAGGGGCAGGAAAAGCCTTAACAAACTGATTAAGAGAGCCAGCTCTGTCCTGGTCTACCCTCTGTACAGCATAGAGGTGTTGGGGGAGAGGAGGATGTTAGCTAAGCTGGTGTCTATCATGGGCAATTCCTTTCACCCCCTGCATGAGACATTGGGGTTCCTGAGCAGCTCCTTCAGCAGCAGACTGCTGCACCCTCAGTGCAAGAAAGAGCGCTACCGCAGGTCCTTCATCCCTATAGCAGTCAAACTCTTTAATACAAAAAATAACAAAATATAGCACTGCTAGCTGTTCCCTTTCAAAGGGAACTTCGACGTTGCATTTAGCATAACAGTATGGGAGCGCCTTGCGCGCGTGACCGGTATCTGAAGCTTGTGTAAAATCATGCCTCTACTTATAGGCCTGCCATGATCAGGTGACGTGGCAATTAAGCACGTCGCATGATATATATATATATGGCACCTGTGAACCACGCCGCCAGCCTTATTATCTTCAGCTAGACTGCATGTCTGTGGTTTGTGTGACAAAGAAAAAGAAACGCTTCATTTCTACTCTGTATTTCTCAATATCTCAACTTTTCTATCCCTTTTTTAAGAAAAAAAAAGAGAGTGAAAGAATGAGTGAGAAAGAATTCAGAAAGTGTGTTACACCTTGCTCCCGTTTCATCACGGGAGGAAACGGACACGCTTTCTGCGTGAAGTGTTTGGGCGTAGAACATGCTACAGCAGCCCTCGAGGGGTCTGACTGTCAGCATTGTGAACGTTTCACGATTAGGCAACTACGCTCTCGGCTCGCTCTCTTCTCGTCCGAAGGGAGTTGGGTTTCAGAGCCCCTTGGATCTGGGCCGGCCACTGCCGAGGCAACCAGCCGTCTCAGGTCCTGGGGTTCTTGTATGGATTTGGAAGAGGAGCCAGATACGAGCGCGGCTCTATCTCTTGCTCTGTCTTCCAGGTCCGGCTCTCCGCCTGACTTTAGAGCTCGCGCCGTGACCCCTCCTTCCCCTATGGAAAGCCAAAACACCCTCGCTGACTCCGAGGAGTCGGTAGAGGGTGCCATTGCACCAAAAACCGACAGCAGCTCTCATGCATATCAAGAGCTGCTTGAGGTGATCACTAGGGCAGTTCAGAAGTTGAATCTAGACTGGCCCAGGGAAGAGGAAGTGGCTCGTAGCAGGCTGGATGAGCACTTCCTCTCCAGTGAAAATAAACATAAAGCTCCCTCACACCGCAGAAAACTCCCCTTTTTTTTACAGAAGTGCATGATGAGATATCACGCTTCTGGAGAAAACCATACACTAGCCATGTTTATAACCCCGTCTGATTACTCAGCCATCATGGGGAGAGGGCAGCACAGCTATGTGGCGATGCCAAAAGTGGAGGAGGCACTTGCGAGCCGCCTCTCTCCATGATGGCTGAGTAATCAGACGGGGTTATAAACATGGCTAGTGTATGGTTTTCTCCAGAAGCGTGATTTAGGGAGGCCAACTTTACCATCAAAGCCATGTAAAGCCACCTCGGTGTGGGTGGGCAAAGCCTATGCAGCAGCGGGTCTTGCTTGTGGGTCCCTGCATACAATGGCAGTGTTGCAGGCCTACCAAGCAGACCTGCTGAGTGAGCTAGATACTGGTGAGGGAATTGGGCCAGAGGCAGTGGCAGAGCTGCGCCGCGCCACAGATTTATCTCTTCGGGCGACCAAACAAACGGCCTGCCATATCGGCCGTTCAATGGGTAGCCTGGTTGTGGCGGAGAGGCACCTATGGCTCAACCTGTCAGGGATAGGGGACAAAGATAAGGTCTCCTTGCTGAACGCCCCTGTTAAACCTTCCGGCCTGTTTGGCGGTGCAGTCAATGCCATCGCCGACAGGGTTCGCGACACAAAACAGCAAACGGCGGCGTTCAGCCAGTTCCTTCCCCGTTGCAACGAGTTCGCACGGGCCTCCATGAGTGGAGCCCGGGCCAGCGCTGGTGCGAGGGAGACGCAGAAGACGAGTGTGGCGGCCCGCCTCCCCCCGCAGAAATCCAGGGGGACCTGGCTGCCACAGCCACAGCCTGCTAAGAGGCCTGATCTAAGAATGATCATAAAAGCAAAGCAGGCAAGGAAGGAACAGTCCTGATGGGCCACGGAGGGACATATCAGGAGACATGAGGCTGCTAGGGCAACCAGCCCCCAGTGCTACTGTAGGGCCTGCCCTGGCCGAGGCCATCCCACGTTTTCAGGCTTCTCTGGTCAGCGAGCTGTCACAGGGCAACGGAAATCTGATGCTTTCCCTCCAATGAAATGTGGAAAAGCTAACATCACTGAAAGACCATTTGGCAGTGTGGAAACTACTGCCAAATGTGTCCCCATGGGTTCTGTCTACCATAGAAAAGGGTTACCGGGTCCAGTTCAGAGCTCGACCCCCCCGGTTCAGAGGTGTGCTCACCACAGTTGTCAGCACAGAGCAGAGCCCAATGTTAGTGCAGGAAGTAAGTTCCCTTTTGGACAAAGGGGCCATAGAACATGTACCCCGTTCCCTAAGGGAGGGAGGTTTTTACAGCCGTTATTTCCTGGTCCGCAAAAAAGATGGGAGTATGCGGCTCTTCCGACATACAGGTTCAAGATGCTGACGCTCAAACTTATCGTGCCACAGATTCAATCCGAGGACTGGTTTGTGACGATAGATCTGAAAGATGCATATTTCCACATAGGAATATCACCCAGTCACAGGAAGTTCTTGAGGTTTGCGTTTGGAGAAAACACATACCAATTTCGGTTCTTCCCTTTGGGCTAGCTTTATCCCCTCGCACCTTCACAAAGTGCATGGATGCTGCTCTGGCTCCCTTGCGACTCCGGGGCATCCGTGTACTAAACTACCTGGATGACTGGTTAATTCTAGCACGATCCAGGGAACAGGCGGTTCAACATCGAGATGTTGTTCTCGCCCACATGAGGAGCTTGGGGCTCAGGTTGAACCTCAAGAAAAGTATGCTTTCTCCAGTGCAGAGGACAACTTTTCCAGGGGTTATATGGGATTCTTCTACGATGAGGGCGTTTCTATCCCCAACACGCGTACAATCGATCCTATCAACTTTGAGCAAGATAAAGCTAGGTCTGGGCATCCCCTCCAGCCTTTACGAGAGGCTGTTGGGCCTTATGGCAGCAGCAGCCAACGTCATACCATTGGGCCTATTGCACATAAGACCGTTTCAGTGGTGGCTGAAAAGTTGGGGGTTTCATCCGAGGATGAAACCTCTGAGCGTAATCAGAGTCACGCAGCGATGCCTACATGCTCTGAGTATTTGGAGGTGCCCGCAGTTCCTAGCCTCGGGTCACACTCTAGGGGCGTCCCCTTACCGCAAGGCGATAATAACATACGCGTCCCTCACGGGCTGGGGTGCAGTCTTAAATGGCACTCCAGCTCACGGTCTTTGGAGCGGCCCTCATCTGGAGTGGCATATAAATCGCCTAGAGATGCTGGCCGTATTCCTAGCACTGAAATTCTTTCTTCCTCAGTTGAGAGGTCACAGTGTGCTAGTTGTGTCAGACAACACAGCTGTGGTCTCATATATTAACCACCAGGGAGGGTTACGTTCACGCCCCCTGTTCAGGCAGGCGCAACTAATCCTTCTCTGGGCAGAGGGAAAGTTCTTGTCAGTGAGTGCAATGTACATTCCGGGCAGCCGGAATGTAGGGGCAGACATCCTGTCGAGGCAGGGGCTGAGGCCCGGGGGGTGGAGGCTCCATCCACAAGTGGTGGAGTCCATATGGCGGAGGTTCGGACAAGCGGAATTGGATGTGTTCGCCTCTGAGGAGACAACACACTGCCCGCTGTGGTTCGCCCTCACTCCTCCTGCACCATTGGGGCTGGACGCCATGGTGCACACATGGCCGAGGTCACGTCTATATGCTTTCCCCCCAGTTGCTCTGCTCCCACAAGTTCTAGCAAGAGTTCGCCAAGACCGTCTACGTCTGCTGCTAGTAGCACCTTATTGGCCAGCTCAAATATGGTTCTCGGAGATAATGTCCCTGCTCGACGGCACTCCTTGGGAGATTCCCATCCGCAGGGACCTACTGTCTCAAGCCGGAGGGCTGATCTATCACTCTCGGCCAGAACAATGGAAACTTGGGTCTGGCCCCTGAGGGGCACCAGCTCATAGATTCTGGTCTCACAACTGAGGTTGTAGAGACCATGTTAAACGCTAGAGCACCATCCACAAGGAAATTGTATGCGCTCAAGTGGCGGCTTTTTGTCTTGTGGTGTGAGGAACGTCAGTTAGACCCAGTGAATTGCGCAATAGCTACAGTCCTGGAGTTCTTACAAGAACGTTTCTCAGCGGGGTTGGCTCCTTCTACAATCAGGGTTTACGTGGCCGCCGTTTCGGCCAGCCACGCCTCTGTTGATGGAGCCTCTGTGGGGCAACATCCTCTAACTTCGAGGTTCATGCGTGGTGTCAGACGGCTGAGGCCCATCTGCAGGCCGCGAGTACCTTCCTGGGACCTTTCTGTGGTGTTGGAAGGTCTGTCAGGGGCTCCATTTGAGCCCTTAGAGTCAGCCTCTGAGAAGCTTCTGACTCTAAAGGTAGCTCTTCTACTGGCCCTGACATCTCTCAAGCGAGTGGGAGATCTACAAGCTCTCTCTGTTGCCCCCTCCTGCCTTGACTTCGCCCCTGGACTAGCCAAGGCCTTCCTGTATCCTAGGCCGGATTATATTCCTAAAGTGCCTCCATCGGCTGCCCACCCTGTGGTGTTGCAGGCCTTCTGCCCTCCTCCGTTCCTCACACTGGAACAAGAGAGGATGCACCTGCTGTGTCCAGTAAGGGCCCTCTGTACTTACATCCACCGCTCCGGCCAGTGGCGTAAGTCGGAGCAGCTGCTGATCTGCTTTGGTGGCGACAGTAAAGGTGATGCTGTGTCAAAGCAGCGCATCTCTAACTGGATAGTGCAAGCAATCTCTATGGCTTACGAGGCGCACGGTCTCGCCACGCCTCTGGGCATAAGAGCTCATTCCACTAGGGCGGTCGCCTCCTTGAAGGCTTTGTCCAAAGGGGTATCCTTGCAGGATGTGTGTGCGGCTGCAGGGTGGTCTACGCCACACACATTCATTCGTTATTACAGCCGGGATATTCATTCCACCCCGGGCTCGAGTGTGTTGCAGTGATCCTCGGGCTTGGGTATTTTTGAACAGGCCGTACCCTCGGTATGACGGAGTGGGTATTCCCGTTCCCATACTGTTATGCTAAATGCAACGTTGAAGTTCCCTTTGAAAGGGAACGTCGGGGTTACGCATGTAACCCTGTTCCCTGAGAAGGGAACGAGACATTGCGTAGCATTGTCATACCAGGGCAGGCCTCTGAATTGCGTCTTTGCTTCAGATAATAGAGGCTGGGGGCGTGGTTCACAGGTGCCATATATATATATATATCATGCGACACGCTTAATTGCCACGTCACCTGATCATGGCAGGCCTATAAGTAGAGGCATGATTTTACACAAGCTTCAGATACCGGTCACGCACGCAAGGCGCTCCCATACTGTTATGCTAAATGCAACGTCTCGTTCCCTTCTCAGGGAACAGGGTTAGTACATGCGTAACCCCGACGTTTTGCATCATCAACCTACACATTCACAATAATTCTGCAATATGAACATGTATTCATTTATTATTATTTGTTGCTCACCCTCTACTGTTAACTGTGCAATAATCCATTGATCCATTTATGTACATAAAAAAGGTGTTAATTATCTGTATATATTCAAATTTGTATTCATCTGTACATCCACTGAGGTGTTCATAGTGTACAAATTACCATTATTATGATTTTTTACTACTTTTATTCTTATATACAATAGGAATAGAAACATATTTTTTAGACATCTGTTTCAATTCTATTCCTATTTAATGTGTATTCTTTCCTATTTTTTTTTTGTGTAATTGAGCTGCTGTAATGAGGGAATTTCCCCAGTGTGGGATCAATAAAGTTTATCTTATCTTATCTTACACTTCCTTGAGGTGTTCTGTGTCAATTTTATATCTATTAGAGACCGATGTACCTACTATATAACCTGTATTGTCTGTTTATATTAAAAAAATCCATCACCCAATTGTACATCCTGCCTACCACACCCAATGATTTTAATTTAATCAGAAGCCCCTCCTTCCATAACATGTCATAGGTGCTCTCTACATCAAAGAATACAGGTAAAACATATTCCTTGCATACTTGAGCCTTTTTTTTAAAAACATCTGATAACAATTAGAGAACTGAGTCCATAGTATTTTGATGTTGCCAAAATCCACTTTTATATGGTGAGAACAGGTTTCTGTTTTCAATAAAATACATTAAACTTTTAGTCACCATTTTTCCCCATAATTTTACACATAATTGATGTTAGTTCTGTAGGTCTATAGCTTGTGACTTCTGATTGGTCCTTTCCAGATTTTTTAATAGGAATAACAATTGAATGTTTCCAGCTAGAGGGGAGCATACCTGTTATCCACACTTTATTGTACAGTTTCAGTATACCTTGACTTGCCTCTTCAGACAGATATTCTATCATGCTGTAGCATATCTCATCTTCCACTGTGGATGTTTCCTTAGTTCCTGCAATAGCTATTTTA
This sequence comes from Ictalurus furcatus, assembly GCF_023375685.1. NCBI lineage: Eukaryota > Metazoa > Chordata > Actinopteri > Siluriformes > Ictaluridae > Ictalurus > Ictalurus furcatus. The sequence goes on from NC_071258.1 coordinate 24,642,989, forward strand.
AGTTCAAATAAAGAGAATGGAACATCCATGAAACTTTCAGTTCCATTACATTTCTCTAGACCATCAGAGTTTTCACTTTTAAATATCTACCTGGAACTTTTTCCTTCGTGTTTAAGTACAGGTATATCTATGTTTTTCCTAATTCCTCCCATTTTCGTTAATATATACCAGATGCCTGATATCTGTGTATCATACTCCATACTATAGAGTTGCAAAAATCCTTCCAATATTTCTCTTTGCTACTCTTCTAGTTCTTTGCACTTTTGCTTGAGTTTTTCTGTACCAAACAATATTACAGAAAGCAAATGTTGATTTAACTTTCCTAAATGCATTATTACTCTCTTTTATTGCTGCTCCACATTCATTATTCCACCATGGAACTGCTTTCCTTTTCTTTGACTTTAATGCCTTCCCAATTATCTCCATTGCCCAATTATGCACATGTAGCACTAAACATTATGGAGTTATACTCTTCTACTTCAACATCTAGTTCACTTAATTGAATTAATTTTATAATAATATTACTACATTCTATTTTAAAATTCTTCCAATCCACATTCCTTAGTTTCCAACTAGGTATATAATCTTTTTTTTTTCTGTTTTCTCTACCTCTATTCCAGTATTACAGTATATAGGGTAATAGTCACTGCCAATAGTTGACTCTTTCAAGACTTCCCACAAACTTTTCCCAGCCATATCTTCAGAAACTAAGGTAAGATCCAACACTGATTCTTGGCTATGTACTATATCCAAACTTGTACCATTAACATAATTAAGGCAATCAATCCTTGTTCATCTAACATTTCCTCAGCTGTAGTTCCATTAAAATCTGTACAGTTACTTCCCTATAAAGTATTATGTGCATTAAAATCAACACAGCATATTACCTTATTATTATTATTTTTATTGGATCTCCCTATATCTTCAAGCATCTCTTTAGTAAGTCTGTATGTATTATAAAAAAAAAAAAAAAAAAGATCACTGTAATGCTCCTATTATCTGGCCAAATTTCAACAACTACTGACTCTGCCTTTTTATTCTCTTTATTATTAAAATTCAGACCTTGTGTTATAAAAGTAATCACTCCACCTCTATTGCCTGTTGACCTAACCTTACGTACACTTGTATATCCATTTAATATAAAATCAAGATATGGTTTTAACCATGTTCATTGTATGCATATAACCTCAGGCTTCTTATCTAATTCATCAACAAACTTCTTAAACTCTTGTCCATTTGCAATATGGCTTCTAGCATTCCACTGTAATATATTCAATACTGGCCATTTGTGAGCCTGCAGGTCCTTCTCTAAGTGCTTCATTAATTGCTTCTATTGTGATATCTTTCAATTCCAACTATTTTTCTGCTGCCCTGATTATGATCTTTATCCTTTCTGTTCTACTAGATGTTTGGGCTGAGCAATTAATTACTTATGCTAAGAATGTTAGAAACTGATTTGTGTTCACTATTAGAGATTCCTTTGTCACCCTACAATGACTCGTCCTCACATTCTCCATGCAATCTAAGTATCCTAACTGTACTTAGATTGCCATGCTTAATGGGAGTTGATGAACTCTTGACTCTCTCAATTGCTTCTCACATGAGATTCCTTCCGTCACTTTAATGTTCTGAATCCTTGCTTTTTTTTTTCTTTACAGCACATCCCCTATATGCCACTCTATGCTCTACCCCACAGTTACAGCATTTCAGCTTTGTTCCTTCTCCACACTCTCCATACTGATGTTATTCATCATATTCCCACAGCATTGCTTAGCATTACACACAGATAATTACACACAGCATGTCCATATCTTTGACAATTAAAATATCTCAAGGGAGGTGGAATATACTCTCTTACAGGGTAGGTCATAAACCATTGCTACCATTACTCTACATGGCAATTTAATCTCCTAAAGATCAGCTGCGAATGGGTGTGTGAGTGTATGTGTGTGTGTGATTGTGCCCTGTGATGGACTGGCACCCTGTCCAGGGTGTACCCCGCCCTGTGCCCGATGTTCCCTGGGATAGGCTCCAGGTTCCCCCATGACCCTGAAGAAAGAGTAAGTGGTAGAAGATGGATAGATGGATGGATGGAAGATTAGCTGCCTGGTGCTGTAGGCATGGTGATCATCAACAACCAAGGTGGGTGGAAGGGGATTGGCTGGAGGAAACAGTGTGCGGATGTGGAAAGGTTTCAGCTGAGAGGCATGGAATGAAGGGTGAATTCTCAAATTGTAATGGATGTAGGCAGTTTGAGGGATGATGATGCTCTCAACTTCAAAATAACCTAGGTAACGAGTTTCTTTGAGACAGTCTTTAATGGAATGTCCTTAGAAGAATGCAAAACTTTCTGACAGCTTGGTAATTTGCTGCTGGGGTCCAATGGCGGTCAGCAAGGCAGGAGTTGCAGTCAGCTGAATGGAGCAGGGCTGAGCAGGCATCCCTCCAAATCTTGAAGCAACAACTGATGTGAACTTGGACAGATCAAACAGCAATGTCGTTCTCCTGGACTGGAAACAGGTGATGCAGATAGCTCCCCCTGCCAATAGCTGCCCTGAACAGGGAGTTGTGTACATATTCTATCCAGGCAAGCTGAGTGCTGCAGGATTAGAGGTTACTAGACCAATGTTAATAGAACAAGATGGCGGCATGTGCACAATATGAGGCTCAGTGTCTGTCCAGATTTTGAAGATTAGCTATGGTTTTTATAGTTACAGTCATGTGGAAAAATAAGTACACCCCATGCAAATTGTTGACATATTTGGACAAGCAAACATTTGATCCTCTTGGAAACAGAGGCTTTTAATAAAGTTGATACTCTCTATCAAATGACACATAAAATTAACATTTTGTAGTAATTTTCACAGTTTAAATTTAAACAGATCAGTCACATGGAAAAACTAATAGTAATAATAATACATTTTATATAAAAGCGCCTTTCATGACACCCAAGGTCACTTCTCAAAGACAATTCAAAAAACACAAATATATATATATATATATATATATATATATATATATATATATATATATATATATATATATATAGCGCAAGCATGAAGAGATTTTTTTTTAGAAGTTTTTAAAGAATTTTTGAATCTTGCAATGGATTCACAGTTTCAGATGTGATGGGGAAGTGTATTCCAGACCTTAGGGGCAATGTGAGTAAAGGCTCTTCCACCTGTGGTGGTAAAGTTCATGTCCGGTATTGCTAGTAGACCTGCTGAGGAGGATCACCGTAGGCTGGGAGGGGAGTAGTCCTCCAAGAGGTTAGTGAGGTAAGTGGGAGTATGATTATGTAGGGCCTTAAATGTGAGAAGCAGAATTTTGAATTTAATTCGATAGGCAACAGGAAGCCAGTGAAGCTGGATGAGCAGAGGTGTTACATGACTGGTTGATTTGGAGCATGTAATGATCCTTGCTGCAGAGTTTTGGATTATTTGGAGCTGGTGAAGTAGTTTATTAGGGATGCCCGACAAAATGGAAATGCAGTAATCAATGCAGGATATAACGTAAGCATTGACCAAGACTTGCAATGTTCCATAGATGGAAGTAGGCACTGCAAGAAACATTGTTTATGTGTGCAGCAAAGGCGAGAGTGCGATCTAAAATGACACCAAGGATCTTAAACTGAGTGGAGCAGGGTATTGTGCAGCCATCAATGGAGAAGGTGAAAGTGTTCATCTTCGCAAGTGTTGATTTAGAGCCAACAACGAGTAGCTCAGTCTTATTACTGTTTAATTTCAGATAGTGCTCAGTCATCCATAAGTTGATGGCATAAAGACAGGCTATGATCGTACTGGGAGGAAGAGAGGCTCTGGGCTTCATGGACATATAAAGCTGAGCATCGTCAGCATAGCAGCGAAAGTGAACTCCATAATGTCAAAAGATATTGCTGAGTAGGAGGAGATAGATGATAATTAGGAGAGGCCCTCAAACTAAGCCCTGGGGAACCCCCTCAGTGACAGTTGAGCTTGCTGACTTGCAGCTCATTATTTGGACAAATTGTGTCCTGTCAGTGAGGTAGGATGTGAACCACTGATGTACAGTGCCAAGGACTCCATTGTTTGCTAGACATTCTATAAGAATCCTATGAGAGATGGTGTCAAAGGGTGCACTGAGGTCTAGGAGGATGAGAATGGCGACTAGTCCAGAATCAGCTGCGCAAAGGAGGTAATTTGTTATCTTAACCATGGCAGATTCTGTGATGTGTTTAGGGCAAAATCCAGATTAGAATGGCTCAAACAGATTATTGTTTTTAAGTGAACCTGAAGCTGAGATGTCACTATCCTCTCAAAGACTTTTGAAATAAATGGTAGGATAGAGATGTCTTCAAGGGAGCACCACTGTTAAGTGCAGAAGAGTAATGAATCATTAGGAGTAGGGCAGGGATAGGAGTTAATTAGAGCGGTTAACTCCTCTGGTTTTACCTTTTTAATGTTGCGATATGACATGATGCACGGAACTTTTGATTTCATGACAGGCAGGTAGTTCTCAAACAGCACAGGTTTGTGGTCTGAGATTGGTAGTTCAGCAGCATTGATGTAGCAAGGTGTAATACGAGTGCAGCAAACCAGATCTAAAATATGGCCTTTGCTGTGGGTTGAAAAGCCTATATATTGGGTAAAACCAAAGCAATCAAGTATGGCCATAAAGTCTCTTGTAAAAAGGTTGGAAGAATTATCCAAATGGAGGTTAAAATGGAGGTCAATTTCAAATTCCAGCAAGCCAGGAGAACAATCAGGAGCAGATTTGCAACAAAAAGCAGCACAGGAATTTGCTGTCAAGTGGCCCCAATTTGACATAAAATGACATAAAATACATCAGTAATACCCCACTCATGATTTTGTTAAGCTTTTATGTGTCTTGAAAAAGACGGTTGATAACAAGTGGCTAAATGGTACTACAGAGGCAGTCGGGGAAATTAAACGTCATCAGGCCGAACAGGAAAACTCATCTACTACAGCCTCGCTGTGTTTATGCTCACTCTCTTGCAAACTATCCTAACACAAACATGTAGATTTATTAGTTTATCTTATTTTCCAATTGTAGTGTTTTTTTTTTAATAAAGATTGAAAGAGTTGTCGGAAGCGTAGCGGTGGTGACGTTGAAGTCATGCGACCATGGTGTAGTTCATTTATAGCCTAACATTAGCTTTTGCTTCTGGCAATTGTTTTAGGCTTCAAAATTAAAAAAAAAAGTTGTGTTAATTTGTGATGATTATCTTGATGAACAAAACATGTAAGATTCATAAACTTTCTGCAATAATCCAAAATCCAATGGAAAAATCCTATTGGCTTTTTGTCGAAGGAACCAGGGTGCTGCTAACTTTTGGGGTGGTCTACAAAAATATGTCATCCTTGCAGGTTCGACGACTTCCACATTAGTGTCACTTGACACTTGGGAATGGGACAATGCTCTCACTTAATGCAGAGATGAAGTCCATCTCTACAGCGGGGAAGATGCCAACGTACATGTAACACCAGTCCCATTCACAAAGTGCATGATTTTCTCTGGGTAAAATCACGTCGTGAGAAATCAGCTTTTGATTATGTCGAGATCACAAGAAAATTAAGTCAAGATCATGAGAAAACAAATAATAATAATAATAATAATAATAATAATAATAATAATGCATGGCTGCTTAGAGCTTCAGTAGGATTGGATTCAGCATCATAGAAATTCTTTGTGTTTTTGAAGAGGATGAATCGTGCTACTTTTTTTGCCAGTTACTTATTGATGCCTGGATCTCCCCTCCCCCCCCCCCCCCCCCACTATTATCACCTCTCAGGGATAAATGACTCCTCACCCACCCCCTTCTGTGTGATATCAAACTGAACAATAAAACCACAGCAGACTGGATGATTTTAAAGCATCAAAGCCACAGAATGAATTCGTGAATTAACAAATTCAAACATTATTTTAGATTATATGTTTAAATTGCAACACCTTCTTGTCTATACTTAATACAACATAACGAAACATCACTGTTTCTTAGACAAAATATAATACTGCCAGTAGCCTATATTAATTTATTTCATTATAAAACTAAAGTTTTAATTAAAATAAACAAATAAATGGATGACATGTACTGAATAGTAAAAAGCAGCCCATAGTTTTATATTTCTGTATAGTTTTTAATTCAAGTACGTCATTTGCAATCAGTGACGTGCGGTGAGGTTTGTGGCTGGGGAGGCACTGACTCTTTCAAAGTCAGATTTACAAATATATGAATTCAACAGAGTAGCATAATTTCACCATTCAACTGGCTGCTTGCACACTGACTACGGGTTATGTTTCATATCCCATATCAGCATTCTTTACACACATATAGGTAAGGTACATATTTGGCCAAAGAAGAACGTTAAATTTATAGTGGCTCAGAGAGAGCACATTTGCTCTGCACCCTCCGTGTTTTCTTAATTTGCCATCACAATTCCACAATTCATACTCATTCAATACAAATTAAAGTATATACAGTCCACAACAAAAAAGACAAATGTAGTTTTATTCTTTAAAATAACTTAATTTTTTTCTTATCTTGTTTTATATATTTATTTTTTTATTTATTATTAAAAAAGGGCTGGTCTTTTATTTTTGTCATGGACTGTACAGCAGTGTATGCATGGGCTTACCTTTACTTGTAAATGAAGTCCATTCGCCTATCCTTCTGGACAAACATCTCTATGACTTTGGTGTAAAAGTCCTTTATCTTCTTTTAGTTTTAAAAGTCTCTCTGTCTCAATAGAGATCATTGCTAGGGATGAAAGCCGTCCTTGGTCAGTCCGATTCCGACTGTATGTTTTCAGTCTTTTCAAAGCAGAGAATAACCTTTCCACAGACACTGTTGTAGCCGGTATAGTGAGCACCAGCTGAAGTAACTTTGTCGCCTCAGGAACAGTCTTCATCAGATCCTTCTGGGACAAAAAGCTGAGAAGCTGTCCAGGAGATTTACATTCATTCCTCATCGTTTGTGAGCTATAAAGTCAGATGAGATCAGCCTTTAGCCTAACAAAGTCAAAGAATCTAGCATATTTTGACAGGCTCTGCATTTTGGTGTCATCAAAATGGTATGACATTTCCTCAAATTTTGTACAATCGACCAAACCAAGGAAAGCTAGCTCACCAGAATGATCAAACCTAGCTTTCAATGATCAAATCTCTCGGTTTTCCTTTACCTTAGCATTGTGGATGCTAATATTTAGTCTCCACTGTTTGTTCAAAGCCAAATCTATCCTTGCACTTCCAAAAGTTTTTAAAGCAATTTGGCTTTGAATGTGAGTAGTTGAACTTTCATGTCTGCTGAGGCTTCTTGGTATATTTTTCAAGTCACAAAATCCCGTTGTAGTCCAGACATTGTCACTCGTTGAGAACAAAAGGCAGGGAAAGCAGAAAAGGTGGTTTCTTGTAGCACAACCACAAAGCCAGTCTTTTCGGATGTACCAATGTAACACGTTTGAAAAGAGCGTGTTATCCTCTGTCCTGTCGTTTGAAGCAAATCTTTTAACTCCGGCATTGGTCTTCCATTATTTATCACTTCCAGTTTTGATTGAAAGTCCAGTTTTGAGAAATGTTTTAGTTTATCTATATAATCTTCCATTTTTGCAGTTAGGGCAAAAATTAAAAATAAACGGACTGATGCGGTTTATTCTCTTTACTCTACTTGACTTTTTTTAGCTAGCATATTACCCCAAATGCCATTTGTCTGTAATATGTGCAGAAGAACAATAGCAGAACAATGCTCACACACGCCCCCTTCCTGGTGGCAGAGGTACTGACTGCCTCCCCTCCTGCTTTTTCACTGTGGTGTTTTATCAGATAAGTTATACACATACGTGAAATACATGACCTAGACTATGGAATGTGAGGACATATAATAAAAGTGTGTACAAACATTACATTGGTGACGTACAGAGAGATCAATTGCACGAGCTCAAGTTGAGCAAAAAAAAAATGAGCAGCTCAACCCAGTTTGTGAGTGCTTGCTCAATCCGAGAGGAGGCTCAGCTCGTCGCTGCCTCCCTTCGCATCTTTCCCCTGTATTTGAACAGGAAAATACACAAATTCAGCGATATTGACTATAAAAATCATTGGAATGATTGGAATCATACAATAATTACATTTCTATCACAAATCAGTGGACAAATATTTATTTATTTATTTTTAATCATTATTTGTTTTTTACATTTTATGATGACACAGGGGAGGCTCTGCCTCCCCTGACCGCACATCACTGTTTGCAATGCTTCATGGGATTGTAGTTCATTCCCACATTGAGGACATTAAGTACACAGTCTTGAAGGCATAGCTAGCCTAGGGCTATACCCCCCAGCCCCCCCCCCCCCCCCCCCTTTCCTGTTATTGAAAAGTCATAGCATTTTGAGAATAAAGTCTACCATTATGAATATAAACTACAATTTTGAGAATAACATATGTGAATCGTAGAAAAACAGCATTATCACCATGATAGAAACCTTAGGCAGCAGCTTGACAAATGCAAGAAATTGAGCTATTCAAGCTACCGTAAGTGAGCATATGTATGTTACACCCTGGATTGCCCCATGAATCAAACTGCATTCCTTTTCTTAAAAAAGGTTTTAATGATACTTTCACTAAATTTTCAAAAAACTTTTTGTTCTTGGTCACCGTTGTAACTGGTGGGTCAGTGAAAATAGGTCAGTAAGAAATTATCAGTTGCTCAATAAGTCCCATTATGAAATGCAAACAATGAGGGATGCACCGAAATGAAACTTCTTGGCCGAAGGCCGAATACCGAACACGTTTTTTTCCATTTATTTTACCATTTTTCCCCCATTGCATAAATTAAATAATCAAAAAGTGCTTTTTACTATTTTGTCTTGCTTTTCAAAGAAAAAATCAATTACAAAAACTACAATTTCAAAATATTTATTTAACTTATTTTTCATTCCAGCAGGCATAGGCTACCAACAAAGCACAATATAACTTTAAATAAATAAATTAGTAACATAAAAATATTTTTATGTGGTCATCTTTGAGCCCCCCTTGAATAGCCGATGTTAGGCCTATAACTGACTGCTGAAAGAATGTAACACTCTGTAGCCTTCAACTAAAAAGTGCATTGACAAGAGTGCTAATTATATTGGGGATATATACCGCTCCCGTCCCTGTACACCTCGCGAGTATTATATATAGTATAGTAGATATAGTATAGTTAGATACATTGTTAATGTTGTGTTCCTTGATAGATTTAGTTAGTTTAAACTATAGATCAGTTCATTCAGTCCCCGCTGGTTTCTCCACTCCCAGTCCATAGTACTAGTTCATGTTTCTTGTTTTGTGTCTTGACCCTGTTTTCTGTGACCCCGACTTCGATTCCTGCTTTGCCCCGTTTATGCCTGTTTGCAGATCGCCAGTCCCTTTGCCTGTCTTGACTACATTTTTTGGATTACGATTTGGATTTGTCTGCCTGCCCTTAAATAAATACATCTTTACCTGCTTCCGTACTCTACTCCCTTACATCTCGCGATGTGACAGAATACTCCGGAACAGAAACAAAACAAACGCACATGTCCAGAGTAAACAATGTCATGGTTGTGAACATCCGAAGAGCATGCGCTCGCTGAGCACTCATGCATGCGCGCACCCTCTCATCTCTCGGTGCGTGCTGCCAGAAGTGGAGGTCGTGACATTCGCACGTCTCACTCTGGTTGCTAGGCTATTTGGTTGCGTCATCAAATATGTCATTGTTCGGTCAAATTTATTCAGCCTTTTCGTTTATTTTGGCCGCCGAACATTCAGTGCATCTCTACAAACAATAGAGTAACATACTTTTCCCCTAGCATGCGATTAAAAAAAGGACATGCAAATGAAGAACATCACAAGCAATTTATCATAAGAACTTATTATAGAGTTAATGTTATAGTGACAGTAATTTCATAATTTCATTTAATGGTAACAGAAGCTAGCTAGTACATCACTCCTCTGGCCTCAAGAGACACACTAGCAACCTACAGTATGCTGTACAGTTTAGAGTTTACTTTAGAGCGTCTGCCTCTCATACCAGTCATTGCTGGTTCGAGCCCCGCTCTGAGCAGGCGGACTGGCTACAAGAGCACATTTCAAAAATAAGATAATACATTTATAATAGGAGCTAATAATATTTATTCAATATTCTGAAGATGTTCCAATAACAACAGATGATGATATTTATGATAATTAATTACAGCCACGTAAGAGAGGGAGCACTCCTCACATGAGATTCAGTTTGGCACTGAGGTCCAAATGTGGGAGCACTTGAGTCCATGTGCCACCTGGTGGATATTCTGGAAAGTGTAACAAATGTATTTAATTCTAAGAAACTGGCCTTGTGGTATTCTGCATGATAGGCTTACTGATCGTGCATGAACAAATGCGCATTTTTTTAAGGCCACATCTGTATGCAAGACCTTTGCAGACCTCATACTGTGTTTCATAATGGAGCTGGAAATGGATGCAAAAGCAGTTTAGAATTTATTTAAAAAACTGGCACACAGAAAATGTGAAGCAAATGATGTAACCAGGAACAGGCAAAAAGTCAGAAGGTCAGCAAACAGCAATACAAGGGCAAATCTAGAAATGCAAGAAACAGTTAACAAGGTGGGATCAAAATCAAAATATCAAACACAGAATCAAAAGACTTGGTAAGTTAAGTTAAGGCACACTGAGCATTAAGTCGCAATTAGTCTGTTTAGAGTCCAAGGTCCGTTTATAAATGTGAGTGTGATTAGCATGATTAGATCTTGGGCGATTGTGAACCTGCTGGTGGATTGAGGTGCTGGGGATTGGGTGTGGGATCCATCAAGAACTCCCAACATCTCCATAAAGCTAGCCCAGACCCTGGAGGTGAACTATGTGCCTTGATCACTCACAATGTCTTCAGGGATTCCAAAGATGAGTTCAGTGGTTTCAAAGGATGTGGGCAGTAAAGGAAGAGGGACAATGCATAGGAATTTCAAAAATCTGTCTATGCTGACCAAAATCACAGTGCTGCCTCCTGACTCAGGGAGGTTGGTGATGAAATCTGTGGCAATATGGGACCAAGGTCACTGAGGTGTGGGTAGAGGCATGAGTTTATCTGCTGGGAGGGTGTGTGGTACCTTTTGCCTGGGCACAAGCAGTGTATGACAAGGTGAATTTGTGGATGTTGGTAATCGTGTTGGGCCACCAGTGCTTCACCTTTAACAGGTGATATGTCCTCTGTGTGCCAGGATGCCCTGTGGCTGGGGTCATGTGATAAGCTTGCTTCTCAAGTTAGGTGTCACAAATATTCAATCTGTTGAGCATTTGGAGGGGACTTCTTTTATTGGTGTGCAGATGATCTCTCTGTCAATGCCCCAATTTATTGCTCTTACAAAGCAGGATGAGGACAGTATGGTTTCTGGCCTCTGCTCTTTGTTTTCAGTGGGATGGAGGCAGGACAGAGAGTCAGCTTTGGTGTTCTTGGAGCTGGGTCTGTATGAGATTATGAAATAACAGCAGGCAAAGAATAAAGCCCACCTGGCTTAGCGAGAGTTCAGGCACTTGGCAGTTTTCAGGTACTCAAGATTCTTGTGGTCAGTGAAGATCATGAATCCCCCTCCACTTAATTGTGACACACTTAATTGCGACGTCACCTGATCATGGCATGGCCTATAAGTAGAGGCATGATTTTACACAAGCTTCAGATACCGGTCACGCGCGCAAGGTGTTCCCATACTGTTATGCTAAATGCAACATCTCGTTCCCTTCTCAGGGAACAGGGTTACATGCGTAACCCCGACATTTGGAATGACTGCAATAGAAACACTGCTTTTCATTTCTTTGTTTTTGCATGGGCTCAGAGCGGTAACAGGCGTGGGGCTCACTGCCCCTTGTGCAATTGATAATTGTGGATGAATAATTAGATCAATCAGGAAATAAAATGACATTTTGTAATCACAGCAGGCCAGCTTAGTGAGCACTTTCTGCTTGAGACCCTAGCAAAAAGCAGCTTTGATTGCAGGTTCATTGCATCCACTTCCTATAGTGAGATTGCACGCTCAGCTGCATTTCTTTTCCCTTGGGTAATTGATAAGAGCTACTCTCCAATGTACTTGCCTTCAGGGGTATGGTTTAAAACTCATTGAAAAAGTTCCATGAAGCAGTCATATGATGACAATAATTTCCCTCCTTGAGTGATGTAGCCCACTTGAGGGCTTTTCCTGTGTAGAAGATTTATAAATATTTTTTACTATTTTAGCTCTACACCTGTAAGTAAGCTGAGGGATTTTGCAAACTTCTGTTGGTCTGAGACACCTTCTTGGGCAGAAAAGTACAGTGAGCACTGTAGTGGGAAGTCTTTGCAATGGGAGGTTTCGCCCACATGTTTGTCGGGGCAGGAGATACGTGAGCTGGGGTTTGCAACTCTGTGGGAGATGAAGGCAGTGTAGATAGCACTGGTGATTATGTTTAAATTGCTGTCCAACTTGTCCAGATGTTGTTTGTGTTCTCCTACCAGCTTTCACTGGGACACCATGGCATTATGGCAGTTTGATTCACTGGCTGCACCCATGGGGATGGCAAAGTAATCTGTCATGCAACAGATTCAGACAGTATGTTTACATGGACAAGAATAATCCAATATTAACCCAATTAAGACATTGCTCTGATTAAGAAACTACCATGTAAACAGCAGTTTTTAATTACCTTAATCCGATTAAGGTCATACTCGTAGTAAACACAAATCGAATTAAGACATGTAGAGTACTCCTGTTTTAGTCGCATTATCGAGGTGTATTACAGATATGTAAACACCTTAATCACATTATTAACGTCATGTGAGAGTTTTCACCGCATTTTGCTACAGGACACGTACACACACACGGCAGTGCTCAACCACTTTACGGCAAACAAGAGAGCACGGCTGCATCCCAAACTGCGTCCTTACCTACTATAGGCCTATAGTAGGCAAAATACATGTATCTCGGCTACTATACATTAGGTAAGTACGTGGTTTGGGATGCAGCCCATGGCTTCAAGTAGTTGTCTATTAGCACGTATAGCATGACAAATAATTAACCGCACTTGAAGCGGTCATAAATTTTTTAAAAATAAAAACACCCAAAACTGTATACTGTACCATAACGAAGACGAACTGTATGTTGATACGTGAAATTCTGGAGGGACGTCGGATGGTGTGGCGCGGTGACATGATGACGTGTGCTGTTAATCGAACTATGTTCTAGAACATGTAAAACGGGAACATGAAAGGAGTATTCTAAAAGCGACTCATGTAAACACCTTAATCACAATATTGTCTTGCTCAGAGTAAGGTCAATAATTAGATTACTGTTGTCCATGTAAACGTAGTCAGAGAAGCATGCAAATGCAGCTTAGAATTTATTTGAAGGAACTGGCAAACAGATAAATAACATGAAGCAAAATACGTAGCCAGAAACAGACAAACAGGTCATCAGCAAACAGCAATAAAAGGGCAAATCCAGAAATGCAAAAACCAAGTAACAAGGTGAGATAAAAACCAGAATATCAAACAGAGACTCAAAAGACTTAAAAGGTAAGTTGAGGCAAGGCACACTGAGCATTATTTCCCAATGAGGCAGTGTCCAAAGTCTGCTTATAAAGGTTGTGAGAATGACTGGAAAAAGGTGCATATGATTAGAATTTGTCTGAGTGTGAACCTGCTGGTGGAGTGAGGTGCTGGGGATTCTAGTCTGTGGCATTTATCAGCCATTATCAGCCTTTCTCTGCTGTTATTTGCATTTATGAGCATTTACCAGAGATGATCAGAGTTAATCAGCCAAAATCAGCATTTATTGCCATTTAATAGTCCTTATCAAGGTATGTCATCATCTGTGATTATAGGCATTAATCAGCCTTTGTAGAGTCGTGGGCCATTATTAGAATTAATCAGCACTTACCAGAAATGATCAGAGTTTGTCACCGTAATCAGGATTTAACGGCCATAATTTGTATTTAACAGCATCAACCAGTGTTTATCAGCGTTAGACAGAATTTACTGGCGTAGATATGTGTATATTTGTGCATTATTGCATATATGAGTGTTTATAAGCAATTACTGGTATTTATTGGCCATTATAAGCATCTGTAAGGCATTATCAGCAATTGCCAAGCATGATTAGTATTTGTCAGCATTTATTGGAATCGACTACTGCTGCTGAGCGGGTACAAATACTCCCTCTGATGGACATGCACAAACACAGAAAGAAGATAAGAATGCTGCTGCTGCAAAGGGTACAGAAAGAGGAACACCTGCACCCCCCGAAACCAAGCAGACGGGCTATACTGAAATACAGCCCACAATCCAAACACCAGAGGAAATCAAATTACCCTGGGTTCAATTGTGACCTCGCAGACTATTACATGTCTTGCTCTTGGAGTGATCTTTGTTGGTTAACCATTGGGTAGTGTAACAGTGGTCTTGAATTTCCTCCATTTGTTCAAAATCTGTCTAACTTTGGATTGGTAGAGTCCAAGCTCTTTATAAATGGTTTTGTGACCTTTTCCAGCCTGATCCAGCATCAATAACTCTTTTTCTGAGATACTCAGAAATATCCTTTGTTCATACCATGATACACTTCCACAAACATGTGTTGTGAAGATCAGATTCATAACATTTCCAGTTGATTGGAATGTCTTAATTATTGCCCTGATGGTGGAAATTTGCATTTTCAATGTTTGTGCTATATTCTTATAACCACTTCCCATTTTGTGAAGCTCAACAACCTTTTGCCACACATCACAGCTATATTCCTTGGTCTTACCCATTGTTATGAATGACTAGGGGAATTTGGCCTATGTTTTACCTCATATTCATACCCCTGTAAAACAGGAAGTTATGGTTGAATAATTTCCTGTTCCTAGTCCCCCAGGTGTACTAAAAATGTTTAAATATCAATGGAAATATATTTAAAATATATTTTTCTCATATGAATTCATAAAGTTGCAAATAATTGTTGAACACCTATATTTAACAAAGATATGTTTTTGTGTGTTGTGTTTGCATTTCTTTGATAACCATGAGAGCAGAGTATTTTTGTGAAACTTTTAAATTAAATGATCAAAAGTTTCTTAAAAGATTCTTATTTGCTCATTTTCACTGAGGGTGCCAATATTAGTGGAGGACACTGTAATAGTGATGACTTTGTTTCTTTCCCCTGTTATATGTATGCATTGCGGTAAGAGTAGAAAGCTATCTATGACTCTTTGATATTCAACAATGTTTGTATATACATACATTGTGTAAAAGCCAGCCTCGATATCAGTGGGATTAGGTGCTTCTGGTTCAGTGCAAATTAAAAGACAACTGGGATTCAAGTTTCCACTAGCTTTTAAAATATAGGGTTTTTGTGTCACAAGGTGTATTTTATTTTTCATAGGGTTATAGGTTCCCCATTGCAGTATCCATCTTTTTTCATTTTACAAACTAGTTTTTCGATACTTTCATAATATCCTCAAGTGATTTGATAGAGATAGTATTCTGTTTTTTTTACACCATCCATTAGATTCACCAAAAATTAATTATGGGGTTAAAAGTCCATCAACACATTGCTTGGGACGGTCCCAAAGAATTGGCACTATTCCATGGTTTCATGATTATAAAATTGTTACGTAATCCAATGTATTTCTGTTTGCTCTATGTGATATTTGTGTGTCTTTGTCGGTGGTGGAATGGGTTTCTTTTGTCTTCTCCCCCTTCTCTAGGCCCCGCCTACTGCATGCGTCATGTTCCCGGCTTGCTAGTGGATGATCACGTCTTGTCCACGCCTGCTCCGGCCTTGTGCGACAGGATTGGTTGCCTGCACGTTTCCAGAAGTGTACTTAAGCCTCGTCAGTCTCCGTCCCAGGGCAGATCATTGCCATTGCTTTGTGTATTGAGAGAAGTGCATTTCGCCTGTGTATGACTATTTCGCCTGTGTATGATCCTATGCCTGATTTGACTTTGCTTATGCTCTGCCCCGTTATGATTCGTGTGATACACTTGTGTATATATTTATATATTATTTTGTTAATTAACACACCAATAGTCACCTCTGTAAATAGTGCACGGTTAAGAGTGGTTTTTAGGAAGTTGGCGCCATTTGTGTTGATTCTTCTTTTCTCCTGGTTTTGGGTTAGCTAGGGAGTGAGGGAAGACGGTGTATTTTTTTATTTTCTTTTCTTTTCTTGTAGTTTAGTTAGTTTTCTTTTGGTAAAGTTAGAGGGTATTTTTGGTTATTATTTTGGCCTGGCCGGCTTCTGAAGAGTGAAACCACTGTATATATAAAAGGTACTCTGTCTGGAGAATAAAAACAAAGCTAACGCAATCCTGGTCTCGCCAACCCTTTTCTTTTTTTATTTTATCGTATGTTGCGGCCCAACCTAGACCGGGTCATAACAGAATTCAGTTCTATTCACGATTTTATGACCTTGCTAAGATTGGGACTCAGGGTTACTAACATGGGCTGGAGTTAGACAGTGGATAGCTGGCTTCCTGGAGGAAGGAGGAGACTGAGGGATTGAGCATATACTTAAAGATTAGTACAAAGCACACAAGACATACAAAAGACTATTTTAAAGACAACTCTTTGTTAACAAATGATGTGTTGAATGACACCCAGTTTAACCTATGGTCCTCCTGGAGAGAGAACTTGACAGTCTCAAAGGAAAGAACCAAGTAAACACTTCTAAACCCTATTCTAAGATTCACCATCTTACCTAACTACCAGGATGAAACTAGCTGCTATTCTACCTTACCCCTTTTCCAGAAAAAAATACAAGGGGTGGTACCCATCCGTTTACCTACTGTGTCTAGACAAAGGAGATGCTGCATGAGGATTATGTAAGTGCATGCACCTGCTGACCTGTTTGTCTTCCCAGGGGTATATCATGACTGAACAGTGGAGGGAGAACAATGGAGACAATATACTACCATACAAACATCAACACAGAGGCACACAACACAAATAGCACAGATAGTTAGTATATTAAATGCACAGCAAAGCACAGCAGCATAACAAAGATGCCCAGTGAAGCAAGCTATTTTAAACATGAAGCAAACACAAGCAACCCACTAACACAAAGGACAGCAAGGGTGATCCAAAGGCCATCTTGTGGGCAGCACCATGAGCCTTTGGTCTCCACAGCTCCTCCCATTTCATCATGTTCCCATCTTCAATTAGCTTAGCAGTAACTCTGAATGACTCTCGGGCCACGAATCAGCAGGAAGTTGTGGAGAGAGAGAGAGAGAGAGAGAGAGAGAGAGAGAGAGAGAAGCAAGCAAATGAAGCAGCAAGTAAAATGTGAATCAGGTCAGCCAGCAGGACAGGACTTCCTCCCTTTGTAGACACGTTCACCAATGCTCAAACCTCGTCAGGGGTACAGGTATGTTCCCGAATGGGCAACCTGTCATAGAGAATAGGTGGAGGAAAAATAGAATGGGCAGAGCTCATTTGTTAACAGCTTTTATCTAACTTACATGTCTCCAGATCAGTCCTTCTGAGGTCATAACACCTGGTCTCCTGGAATAAAAGGATGTGTGGGTTTCTGTGAGGGGTAAAGGTAATTTTAATTTAGCACGTACACAACACATCAAGTAATTTAGACACGTAGTTATCTAGATGAATATCGATACCACTTCCTGTGGATTGAGAAAGGTTAGTAGACATTTTCCAAGCCATGGGGAAAGTCAACCGAATAAATAACACCTCAAAGGGTGAAAGGCCTGTGGTTTTAGATGGCGTCATTCGAATTTCACTAAGAACGGCAGGTAAAAGGTCAGGCCAGGCAGTACTCCTTCGCCAAAATCCTGACAACAGTTTTAGCATTTTCCCTCGCGCATGGAAAACCTCAACCCATTTAGAGAAACGGTCTACAATGACCAACAACATTCTGTGCGGTCCAACGGTTGGCATATGGGTAAAATTGACCTGCAGACATTCAAAAGGCATCAAAAGGCCTCTGCTTTACAGCAGAACCAGTGGCGTTGTTTTGTAGACATATCAAACATCGTGAGAGATGTGTCTTTATTTGACGACGTAAGTCACGTATACTAAATTTGGAGGTCATATCAGAGAACACTCCTGATAGAGAACGATGTGAGATGCCGTCTTTGTTTTGACGATTGCGAGAGCTGTTGGTTTAGCACAGGAAGAGATTAGATTGTCAACTAGTGTGGAAGGTGATATTGGTGGCGGGTTTAGTTACTATTGAACAAAGGAGTATCAGACAGATCAGACTGAATGCTACATGAAGAAACAATTTCTTTTAAACAATCATGATTTTCAGGTAAAGGAATACTGTCATCCTGTGAATTTAGCAGACAAATTTAATGGTCAAATTTGCAGTAGCACAGAGAATAGTTTCATAACCACTTCTGCGCTGAGCCATCATGTGTTGTGTTTCAATGTTGGATAATACCTGAAGGGCCATGTGAAACACCAAAGGGTGTGGCAAGACCAATCCTTCTGCATCTGTTACCTACAGAGCACTACTCCCAGCCACTGCCCAGCCACTGCCCGCAGACAGCCGGTAGTCCTGTGCCACCCCCAGAGTGTTCATGAGTGGGCAGATGGTAAGGTTCCGTGTAGTCTGTGTCACAGGAGTATGTGTCCCAGGAGTCAAAAGTCGATGGCCCTGAGCTGTTTTGTAGCAGGCAGCTGAGAAATCATCACAACTGACATCCGGCCATCCGACAGCCTTCTCTGTCCTTTTGATAAGAGAAAACCCAAACATTTGACTTCTGTTTTACATAGGTGCAATGTTGTACGTGAAACCTTGAATCCATTGTGAGCCAGATGTTCTAGCAGTCTCAAGGTTGCAGTTCAGCAGCTTCTGACTCAGCAGTGATAAGGAGATCGTCCTGTATTGTAGTACACGGGCGTCGTCATGGAGATCTTGCAAAGAGTCTCACCACACGAGAAAACATGGGGCCAACGTAGCCCTTTGGCAGGCGTGTCCAGGTCAGCTGGCGTCCCCATGCGTAAATGCAAACGTGGCTGAACACTGAAACAACAGAGCACAATCTACCACGGTAAACCATGCATGGTGTGAAGGTATTAATGTAATGTAATAATAGGAGGCACATTAGAACAACAGCAGAAACACAACATTGAAACACAACTTCCACCTGAGGTCTTGTGTTGAACAGGCTTAGGAACCGGATTTAACAGGCATGTTATACTGACTTACACAGGGCCTCAGAACACCTTGCTGTAACAGAGAATTAACAATAATAATCAATGCCAAGGGCTTTCGATTCAGACAAGGGATATTGTTTTACATACACAGGATGAGAATGTTTTGACTTAGCTGATAGTACATTGCATGTCCTTGTGGTCTGCCCAGAGAGTTAGGCAGAGTCTGTAACCTTAGATCTGATTTTGTGAGAGAACAGAGAGAATGAGACACATTCTGACACATTGAACAGCTGATTTAGGAGATTTACTGCATTTCCACAATCAGAGGTTTAGAAATTTAGAGCCCGAGAATGCAAAATTAAAAGGACACTCCGGCCTGTTTACACATTCGTGTGTGAAAATTAATTCATGATCCAAACGTTATAATAATTTGTACTCATATTCATAACAGTCCCTGAATATTATATACAATGGCAATAATAAGAAAGTTTTTTGTTTGCGTTAAAATGTCGGATCAGCGTTAAAATGACATATCAGCGCGCTGTTCTATGCGCGAGAGCAGCAACAGGGCCCTCTCTCGCGCGTGCTCTCCCCCTCTCTCGCGCGCTCTGTGTTTAGATTAATGTCATCATGGAATTCAAAACACTTTCATTCAGTTTCCAAACAGGGAAACACTCGGAATTCAAATTAAAATTAAAAGAATGATTTGGAGCTACGTTTAAGTTTGATCGGCACACTGGGTCACAAGAGCTCTGTGGCTCTCTATTGATTGTGGTAATATTAATTCTGCTGTACAGGAGGTGGTGGTGGTGGAAACGTATTTGATTGATGGTTTGATTGGGACCTCATCATCCCTGCAGCAGCGGGAGGTGGGTCATACATCTGAGGAGCGGGCTGATACTGACCAGGATGATAATATGGGACATATTGTGCAGGAAAATACTACAGGTCACCTCTTACCATAAAACCATGACCACGGCCACCTTGACCTCTCCCTTGCTGTTGATCTCGTTTTTTTAGCACGACAGTCATGAGCCCAGTGGCCAGGTTTCTTACAATAATGACATAGGCCTTTTACGGACCCACAGGCTCCCTCCGGTTTCCCTGATGTGTCAGAGACAGCAGACACATTAACTTCAGTGTCATTAGTGGGTTCACTCATCATGGCGGCGACATTCTTTAAACAGGCGTCACTCAATAAACCATCAGCTTGCAACTGTCGAACTTTAGCGGCGAATTCTGCGACAGATATTCTAGTATGGTCAGTACAATGCATTTTAAGTGCCTGCTGAACACATGGTGGACAGCAGGACAGGAAAGTATTAACAAATGTCACATTAGCAGCGCCTGAGTTGTAATTCATAAGCGCTACATGTCGCCACTGGGTTGTGAACCGTTCTAAGAATTTTGGTAGAGTCTTACCTTTTCCCATTGTGAGAGCAGTGACTTGTGTCAGATCTTGCGCAGCAGAGCTTAATTTAGCGATATATTGCAGGAGGTCATTCTTAAATTCTATGACATTATCTATCTCAGCCCAATATAAGGTTTGTCTAGGTTTTGTCTTTTTTATTTTAACAGTGCTAGTCACTCTATTCTCACCTGTACCTGCGGCTCAAAGGAGCCACGGAGTGAAATGATCTGAAGCTGGCATGATGTTACAGAGGATCATAGACAAGAGTACAGATTATCGGCGACAGATAATCACTCAATTCTCTAATTATAATTATAAATTATACCCCAATGGGTTCGGGAATACACCGCATCAGGGAAGAATGAAAAACACTTACCCTGATTTGGAGTAATCACACTTCTGACACCAAATTGTTGGATTTCCATGTATCTCAGGAATCTCAGATTATGCCTTTCAGATCTTCTGTCATGCCTTCCAGCCTGTTCTACAATTACTTCTATTAACTTTTAGTTTTGTGCTTAGAAAGTGTGGTACTCCTCAGAGAGTTTCAGATCGATCTGGGGAGCCCAAATGAGCACACACTAACACAATGCATGCTCAAGTAGACATCTGAGTTTATTCATGCAAACCAAGAGTATTTATACACATTGATAACAAGCAGTGCGTGGACGGTTTCTACTGGTGCAGGGGCCAGTCAGATAGACAAAACACACAGCACACTATAAAACAAGTCTTTTCAAGGGACAGAAAATACATGTGCCAGCTATAAGAAAGGATGGCAGTTGATCAGCTTATTCAAAGAGGTAATTAAATGTATATATTCATCATAGGTATTTGATAGCACAGAGACACACAAACAGAAACTATAACCCAGTATTCCCCGTATCCAAGGTGTCTTAATACAGTTCATAAAATGAGAGTACATAAGAGAATTTCCTTTCACCATCTGAGGACAGCGGTTGTGTGCATATCAGATTCAGTAAGGGTCAATCAAAGTGTAATAGGACCTACTCATAATGGTGGTCACACTCTTGACCTGATACTAACATATGGATTAAACATAGAAAATATAGTAACACTTCCACAGTCTGAAGTTGTCTCAGACCATTATCTCATCTCATTTAAATTGCATATTGATCATAATATTTGCACCTCGCCATGCTACCACATAAAACATACATGCAAGTCAGCTAATACCCCAAATCAATAACTTCCCAGAGACATCAATTATATTTGGATCACTGTCTGATCCGATGAAACTCGATCAGGCGACTGAATGCTTAGTCAACGCTCCACTACATCCTAGGTAGGGTAGCTCCACTCAAAAGAAAAATATTAGAGAGAAAAAGATGGCACCCTGGTATAACGATCAAACACATACCTTAAAACAGACCACTCGACAATTAGAACGTAAATGGCATCAAACCAAATTGGTAGTATTTCAGACGGCATGGAAAGAGAGCCTCCTGAACTATAGACAATCTCTTAGTGATACTAGAAAAGTCTATCTCTCTCCAACTTAATAGAAGAAAACAAAAACAATTCTAGATTTTTATTCAACATTATAGCAAAATTATCTATAATACCACAACAGAAACAGGCACACAATCATTATATAACAGTGAAGATTTCATTAATTTTTTCATTGGTAAAGTTGGAAATATTATAATAATATAATATTAGATGTGAAATTCACGCTATTAAATTAAAACCAGACAGTTTTATAAGTAACTCTGTAGATGATAATATAGCAATATCTGATCAATGATTAGATCAGATACATTAAACAACACAGGACTACAAGAGACTACACAGAACTAAATAAGACCTACACATTTCTACATATAGAAATGCAGCAACAACTGCAAACAGCACAAGACAGTATAGTAACTACTAAAACAGGACAATAGGCACAAAAATTATTTAAATTAAATTAAATTAAATTTTATTTGTATAGGACTTAACAATGGACATTGTCTCAAAGCAGCTTTACAGAAACATATAAACACAGGATATATGTCACATTTCGTGACGCAACGGAGATAAGGTAGGATGCAAGCGCAGGTTGAACAACAGTTTTATTTAAAGAGAGACAGGCAGACAAATCCAAAACGTGATCCAAAAACGTAATCCAGTAACATGCAAGGTTCAGGCGATCGGCAAACAGGCATAAACGAGGCAAGGCAGGAATCAACGTCGTGGTCTCGGGATACAGGGTCGATATACCAAACATGAAACATAAACAGCAGCGAGGGACTGTTAGCGGAGAAACCAGCGTGAACTTAACAAACGAAACTAAATATGACATGAACTATGAACTAAGACTAAGTCTAAGACTATGAATCGAAACATGAAACTATGGACTGTGACTGTGGTTGTCTATCGTAAGGACTCTAAACTAATCGACTATCTAACTCATTCAACATTCCGCGTTGTGTGCTGGGAGTTGCGCTGTATATATGCGGAGATATTCAGCGTTGTAATGGCTGACGGCTGAGGGCAATTCAGACACACGTGAGACTACAACCAATGACAGAACGGGGAGGAGACATGACAGAAACATAAACAAATGCACGTGTCGAAATGTCACGATTGTCCACAAGGGAAAAGCAGGTGCTCGCGCACCTGCTCATGCACGCGCGCTTACATGCTCCACAGCGCGCTGCTTAAAGGGGAACTCGTGACAGAACCCCCCCCAAGGGCACCCCTCCCGGAGTGCCATGAAACATCCATCTCCGTTGGCGGCCCCGGCCCCCTGGGCAGAATGTCCCAAGCAGAGCCTGGAGACCGCACGGCGTTCTTGGCGAAACAACAAGGCAGAGCGATGTACATGGCAGAGCAGGGAAGCAGAGCGACATCCTCAGCTGAACAGGTAGGCAGAGCGATGACCACAGCCGGGCAGACAGGCTGAGCTACGTCCTCGGTGGAGCATGAAAGTGGAGCGACGTCCTCAGTGGAGCATGAAGGCAGAGTGATGACCACAGCCGGGCAGACAGGCTGAGCGAAGTCCTCGGCAGAGCATGAGGGCAGAGCGACGACCACAGCTGGGCAGGCAGGCTGAGCGACGTCCTCGGCGGAGCATGAAGGCAGAGCGACAACCACAGCCGGGCAGAAAAGCAGAACGACGTCCTCGGCTGAGCAGGGAAACAGAGCGCTGTACTCAGCAGAGCAGGGAAGCAGGGCAACGTCCTAGTTGGAGCATGAAAGCGGAGTGACGTCCCCAGCTGAACAGGTAGGCAGAGCGACGACCACCGCCGGGCAGGCAGGCTGAGTGACGTCCCCGGTGGAGCGCGAAAGTGGAGCGACGTCCTCGGCGGAGCATGAAGGCAGAGCGACAACCACAGCAGGGCAGGCAGGCTGAGCGAAGTCCTCAGTGGAGCATGAAAGCGGAGCGACGTCCTCGGCTGAACAGGGAGGCTGAGCGACAACCTGAGCTGAACAGGGAGGCTGAGCGACTTTGAGGTAGCTGAACAGTGGGGAATCCTTGAGTCCAGTAGGAGATGGAGCGACGTCTCTCACGGAACGTGGAGGCAGAGCGACGTTCTCCACTGAACATGAAGGCTGAGCGAGAGCCATAATTGGGGAGAGAGGGTGGGAGTTGGTCTCCGCCCTGACCACAGACTCCCCCTCCTGTTGGCGTGGCATGGCGTAGTCCTTTGTGAACATTGCCGGTGGTGACCTGGTGCATGGTCTGTCCCGCCGCGGCAGCCCGAGCATGCAGTCATTCTGAGCGATTAGTTCATTTGTCCTACTTCCCTGCTCCAATAGTCCTCTATACCACTCCTCATATGCTGCAAACCAGGCGTCCATCTTGGTGATCTGCTGCTTCTGATAAATGGTCTTTCGTTCTGTCACGTATCGAGGTTGCAGCTCTGGAGTTGAGATCACCTCGTAGATCTCAGGCTGGGGCTCTGAGGTCACCAGGTGAACCCTGGGCATGGGCAGAACTTGGGCGGCCGTGTCGGTAGACTCGGGCGTAAGCAGAACTTGGGCAGCCGAGTCCGCAGACTCGGGCGTGAGCAGAACTAGGCTGTGCGTGTCGGCAGACTCGGGCGTGAGCAGAACTTGGCTGTGCGTGTCGGTAGTCTGGGGCGTGGGCTGAACTTGGGCGACCGGGTCGGTAGACTTGGGCGTGGGCTGAACTGGGGGGACCGGGTCGGTAGACTTGGGCATGACATCAGGAACTTGAGACTTGACTGGGACTTCCGAGACTGGAGGCTTGACTTGGACCTAAGGAGTGAGTGAGTGGGAGCTAAAGAGAGGGAGAGTTTGTTAAGTATGCTTACTATTCCGTAATGGATAAGACTGTATACCTTTCGTAAAAGAAAGCTTGAGTAAACAAATGTTTTCAGCATATACTTAAACACCAAGACTGAGCCTGAGTCCCAAACACTAATTGGAACGCTGTTCCATAACTGTGGGGCTTTGTAAGAGAAAGCTCTCCCCACTGCTGTAGCCTTCACTATTCGAGGTACCAACAAATAATGATAATGAGTCTTTATTGGTCACATATACAGTGGAACACAGTGAAATTGTTTTCTTTGCATACCCCAGCCTGTCAGGAAGCTGGGGTCAGAGTGAAGGGTCAGCCATGATACAGCATCCCTGGAGCAGAGAGGGTTAAGGGCCTTGCTCAAGGGCCCAACAGTTGCAGCTTGGCAGTGCTGGGTCCTGAACCCCTGACCTTTTGATCAGTAACCCAGAGCCTTAACCACTAAGCCACCACTGCCCCACAAAAAAAAAAAGCCTGCACCTTTTGATCTAAGTAGGCGTGGCGGATCATAAAAGACCAAAAGTTCACTCAGGTACTATGTCGCGAGACCATTCAGTGCTATATAGGTCAGTAGTAGTATTTTATAATCAATACGAAATTTTACTGGGAGCCAGTGCAGTGTGGATAAGTGTGAGTGATGTGGGTGATGTGGTTATACATTCTGGTTCTAGTAAGGATTCTTGCAGCTGCATTCTGGACTAACTGGAGTTTGTTTATGCACCTACTGGAACAACCAGACAGTAATGCATTACAGTAATCCAGCCTAGAGGTGAGGAAAGCATGAACTAATATTTCTGCATCATGTAGTGACATTATATTTCTTATCTTAGCAATATTTCTGAGATGAAAGAAGGCTATCCTAGTAATATAAATAGTGACAGTGTAGGGCCGATCAGTACACAATTCTAGTGTGGAAGTGTCAGATATAACAGGTAGTGCAAAATAATAACAATATAGTAAAACTGCTGTGAATGTAAACATATTATGACATAGTATGCAGCAGATAAGCTTACAGTATACCATATATGGACATAGCAGTTATTGCGGTAGCAGCCAGGTAGAGAGTACAGTAGTGGCAAGAATTTAAATATAATGTTTTTATAATTATAGTAGCAGCAAATAATGCAGGTAATCAATACAAAAATATGCAAAATTGCAAGGGGAGTGGGATACTGTTTAGCTGTGTGTGTGTGTATGTGTGTGTTGTGGTCAGTCTCTGAGTGTTAAAGAGTCTGATGGCTTGGGGAAGAAACTGTTACACAGTCTGGCCATGAGGGCCTGAATACTTGGGTACCTTTTGCTAGACAGCAGGAACGTGAAGAGTTTGTGTGAGGGGTGTGTGGGGTCCTTCACAATGCTGGTGCCTTTGTGGATGCAGCGTGTGGTGTAAATGTCTATGATGGAGGGAAGAGAGACCCTCTACAAGGTCTTGCGATTTGAGATGGTGCAAACCAGGCAGTCATGCAGCTGCTCAGGATACTCTTGATAGTCCCTCTGTAGAATGTGCCAGCTGGTCTGCACATCCTCTGAGCACTCTGCCAGGAATGTTGTCTGGTCCAGCAGCTTTCCGTGGGTTGACTCTGCACATCAACCATGGTTAGACAGTACCTGGTCATTGGGAGGAGGGGTGGTCTCCCTCACTGTCATGTCATTCTGCACCTCAAACCAATTGTAGAAGTTGTTCAGAGAATCTGGAAGGGAGGCATCACAGCCACAGGAGGGTGATGTCCTGTAGTTGCTGATGGCCTGAATGCACTGCCACAGCATATCAGTTCTACATCTAAAGTGGTAAAGTATTTGAAGGGAAAATGTTTGTGTGTGTTTTTTTTAATACAGGCATGTCTAGTTGTATCTGTGGCAGGACAACCGTTGAGCCAGTTCCCAAGAGTGTCATATCACAGCAAACCAGTGACTACATTTCACATCCTGCACTGCAGCCTACAAACATGTCCATCATGGACCGCAATTCCCAGAGCACTCGCCTTCATTCCAATCACACACACCTGCATCCAATTCACAGCACAATCACAACCACAGGTTAAAAGAACTTTCTATGTATTCACTATTTGTGAAGAATATGCTCAGTTGCCTTCTGTCTCTGTCATTACCAAGCCTTGACAGTGTTTGTTTATTCTGGTTTTGAACTTGTTCATGTTTATGACCTTGTCTCTTTGCCTTGCCTAGTTTGGACTGTTTGACTGATCGCTTGACCCTTGTCTGCCTATGTACCGTGATTTCTGCCTGATCCTTTGAACTTATTGGACTTGTTGTTTCATTAAACTGCCATATCTGCATTTGCTTCTGTCTGCGCCTCCATTATGTGACCGAATACTTCGCCGATAACATGGAAGCAGCAGAAAAGCGTAGGAGACATCATGCCAAGGTAACAAGGAACACCCTACCGAGACTCAACTCTATGAAGCTTCCTCACTGGGTTGCGATGGATCCCCCAGAGCCATACAATGGATTTTTCGACTACCCTGAGTATTTTCTTTTCGACTGACAATTAAATTTTTTGAGCCAGACAACCAAGTTGTGCTCACGCCCAAAGCCGACATCACGGCCAACCAAGTTATGCTCATGCTTGAGACTGACAAGATGGCCAACCAAGTTCAGCAGGTAGAGTTGATGGAGAACAACGTTCAGCCTCTCTGCATGACTGAGGACCCCTCTCAGCATCCCTAAACACCTGAGAAAATCACTCAGCCACCCTTTTCAGCTAAGGAAGATTCTCCGCCTCCCAGTGCAGCCAAAAAGCTCTGCTTTGCTTCCTTACTCTGCCTTGGATGCCACTACACCAGGGTTCTATATGGATGTCACGCCACTTTCCAATGCCACTAAGGACATCGCTCTGCCTCCCTGCTCCTCTGAGGACATCACTCCGCTGTGGACAGAGCTCTGCCTCCCTGCTCCGCTGAGGATGTTGCTCCACTGAGGACATTGCTCCGCCTCCCTGCTCTGCTGAGGAGGTTGCTCTGCCTGTGTTAGGACCGTTAGGGGAGGGAGTGTAATTTGGAGGGGTTCTGTCAAATCACAGCAAACCAGTGACTACATTTCCCATCCTGCATTGCGGCCTACAAACATGGCTGCCATGGACTGCAATTCCCAGAACCCTCCTTCATTCTAATCATGCACACCTGTATCCAATTCACAGTTCAATCACAACCACAGGTTAAAAGGACTTTCTATGCATTCACTCTTTGCGAAGTAGTTACCAAGCCTTGATCCAGTGTTTGTTTATTCTGGTTTTGACCTTGTTCATGTTTACGACCTTGTCTCTTTGCCTTGCTTAGTTTGGACTGTTTGCTTGATTGATTGACCCTTGCCTGCCTATGTACCGTGATTTCTGCCTGGATTTTATTGAATTGCCATACCTGCATTTGCTTCTGTCTGTGCCTCCATTACATGACAAAGTAGTATGGGGACATGGTATGCCGGGAGGGGGGATCTCCTCAACCACTACTAGTGTGTAGCATCCACCTGGATGGTAGCCCTAGTGTGCCAGAACACCCCAGCTATTAGTGGAGAGGAGAGAGTGTTATAGCCAAATCAGAAATGGGGATTATTAGGGGGCCATGATAAAGAAGGGCCAGTGGGGTAATTTCACCAGGACATCAGGGTATACCCCTACTCTTTGAACTGTCCTGAGATTTTTAATGATCACAGAGAGTCAGGACCTCATCCGAAAGACTGGGCTGTTTTTACAGTATAGTGTCCCTGTCACTATACTGGGGTATTATAGACCCATTCAGACCACAGGCTGAACACCTCCTGCTGGCCTCACTAATACCACCTCTAGCAGCAAGCTTAGTTCCCTTTCAAAGGGAACTTCGATGTTGCATTTAGCATAACAGTGTGGGAAGCGCATGTGACCGGTATCTGAAGCTTGTGTAAAATCATGCCTCTACTTATAGGCCTGCCATGATCAGGTGACGTGGCAATTAAGCGCGTCGCATGATATATATATATGGCACTTGTGAACCACCCCGCTAACCTTATTATCTTCAGCGAGACTGCATATCTGTTGTTTGTGTGACAAATAAACGCTTCATTTCTACTCTATATTTTCTCAAAATCTCTAAACTTTTCTATCCCTTTTTTAAAGAAAAGAAAATAGAGGGAAAGAATGAGCGAGAAAAGATTTTAGAAAGTGTGTTATGCCTTGCTCCCATTTCATCACGGGAGGAGACGGACACGCTTTCTGTGTGAAGTGTTTGGGCGTAGAGCATGCGACAGCAGCCCTCGAGGGGTCTGACTGTCAGCATTGTGAACATTTCACAATTTGGCAACTATGCTCTCGGCTCACTCTCTTCTCGTCCGAAGCGAGTTGGTTTTCATCTGGGCCGGCTGCTCCCGAGGCAGCCTGCCGGCTAAGGTCGTGGGGTTCTCATATGGATTTGGAAGAGGAGCCGGAGACGAGCGCGGCTCTATCTTTTGTTCTGTCTTCCGGGTCCGGCTCTCCGTCTGACTTTGGAGCTTGCGTCGCGACTACTCCTTACCCTATGGAAAGCCAAAACACCCTCGCTGACACCGAGGAGTCGGTAGAGGGTGCCATTGCACCAAAAACCGACAGCAGCTCTCAAGCATATAAAGAGCTGCTTGAGGTGATTACTAGGACAGTTGAAAAGTTTAATATCGAGTGGCCCGGGGAAGAGGAAGTGGCTCGTAGCAGGCTGGATGAGCGCTTCCTCTCCAGTGAAAATAAATATAAAGCTCCCTCACACCGCAGAAAACTCCCCATTTTTCCAGAAGTGCAAGATGATATATCACGTTTCTGGAGAATACCATACACCAGCTGTGTTTATAACCCCGCAACATCTGATTACTCAGCCGT
Source organism: Ictalurus furcatus (assembly GCF_023375685.1). NCBI lineage: Eukaryota > Metazoa > Chordata > Actinopteri > Siluriformes > Ictaluridae > Ictalurus > Ictalurus furcatus. The sequence goes on from NC_071258.1 coordinate 24,672,640, forward strand.
CATGGGGAGTGAGCAGCATGGCTATTTAGTGATGCCGAAGGTGGAGGAGGCACTTGCAAGCCACCTCTCTCCATCAACGGCAGGTAATTTAGGGAGGCCAACTTTACCTTCTAAGCCATGAAAGGTCACCTCGGTGTTGGTGGGCAAAGCCTATGCGGCAGTGGGTCTTGCTTGTGGGTCACTGCATACAATGGCAGTGTTGCAGGCCTACCAAGCAGACCTGCTGAGTGAGCTCGATACTGGGGAGGGAATTGGGCCCGAGGCAGTGGCAGAGCTGCGCCACACCACAGATTAATCTTTCTGGGTGACCAAACAAATGGCCCGTCATATCGCCCATTCAATGGGTAGCCTGGTTGTGGCAGAGAGGCACCTATGGCTCAACCTGTCAGGGATGGGGGGACAAAGATAAGGTCTCCTTGCTGAATGCCCCTGTTAAACCTTCCGGTCTGTTTGGCAGCACGGTTAATGCCATTGCCGACAGGTTTCGCGAGGCAAAACAGCAAACGGCGGCGTTCAACCAGTTCCTTCCCCGTCATGTCGAGCTCGCCCGGGCATCCATGAGTGGAGCCCGGGCCAGTGCTAGTGCGAGGGAGGCGCAGAAGGCGAGTGTGGTGGCCCGCCTCCCCCCGCAGAGAGCCAGGGGGACCTGGCAGCCACAGCCACAGCCTGCTAAGAGGCCTGATCTAAGAATGATCATAAAAGCAAAGCAGGCAAGGAAGGAACAGTCCTGATGGGCCACAGAGGGACGTATCAGGGGATATGAGGTTGTTAGGGCAGATAGCCCCCAGTGCTACTGTAGGGCCTGCCCTGGCCAAGACCATCCCACATTTTCAGCCTTGTCTGGTCAGCGAGCTGTTACAGGGTGACAGAAATCTGATGCTTTCCCTCCAACGAAATGTGAAAAAGCTAACATCACTGAAAGACTATTTGGCGTGGAAACTACTGCCAAATGTGTCTCCATGGGTTCTGTCTACCATAGAAAAGTGTTACCGGGTCCAGTTCAGAGCTCGACCCCCCCGATTCAGAGGTGTGCTCACCACAGTTGTCAGCACAGAGCAGAGCCCAATGTTAGTGCAGGAAGTAAGTTCCCTTGTGGACAAAGGGGCCATAGAACATGTACCCCGTTCCCTAAGGGAGGGAGTTTTTTACAGCCGTCATTTACTGGTCCACAAAAAAGATGGGAGTATGCGGCCAACTTTAGATCTGTGTCATCTGAACCATACTCTTCGGACATACAGGTTCAAGATGCTGACGCTCAAACTTATCATGCCACAGATTCAGTTTGAGGACTGGTTTGTGACGATAGATCTGAAAGATGCATATATCCACATTGGAATATTGCCCAGTCACAGGAAGTTCCTAAGGTTTGAGTTTGGAGACAACACATACCAATTTCGGGTTCTTCCTTTCGGGCTAGCTTTATGCCCTCGCACCTTCACAAAGTGCATGGATGCTGCTCTGGCTCCCTTGCAACTCCAGGGCATCCATGTACTAAACTACCTGGACGACTGGTTAATTCTAGCACAATCCAGGAAACAGGCCGTTCAACATCGAGATGTTGTTCTCGCCCACATGAGGAGGTTGGGGCTCAGGTTGAACATCAAGAAAAGTATGCTTTCTTCAGTGCAGAGGACAACTTTTCTAGGGGTTATATGGGATTCTACTATGATGAGGGCATTTCTATCCCCAACACGTGTAGGATCAATCCTATCAACTTTGAGCAAGATAAAGCTAGGTCTGGGCATCACCTCCAGTCTCTATGAGAGAATGTTGGGCCTTATGGCAGCAGCAGCCAACGTCATACCGTTGGGCCTATTGCACATGAGACCATTTTAGTGGTGGCTGAGAAGTCGGGGGTTTCATCCGAGGATGAAACCTCTGAGAGTAATCAGTGTCACGCGGCAATGCCTACGTGCTCTGAGTATTTGGAGGTGTCTGCAGTTTCTAGCCTCGGGTCACACTCTGGGGGCATCTCCTTACTGCAAGATGGTAATGACAGACGTTGCATAACGAGACGTTGCATAGCTTTGTCATACCAGGGCAGGCCTGTGAATTGCATCTTCGCTTCAGATAATTGATGCTGGCGGCGTGGTTCACAGGTGCCATATATATATCATGCGACACACTTAATTGCCACATCACCTGATCATGGCAGGCCTCTAAGTAGAGGCATGATTTTACACAAGCTTCAGATACCGGCCATGCGCACAATGGCGCTTCCCATACTGTTATGCTAAATGCATCCAGGTACTGGCCAGTCTCAACCCTGCTTAGCTTCAGTGGTAAACCAGGCAAGAACTGCAGGGAGATATGGCTCTGAAATTAACATAATTATTCCTGCCATGTCTGCAATTAACTTTATTTTTACAAAATATATTTTTAAAAATATTCTTGTCTGTTAATCAGCATATTCAACTTTCCAATATAATAAACATATCATTAGAAAATGCAGCAGTGCACTCAGATAGCAATGCTACCTCATTCACAAAGAGATAAACACACTTCTTAACATTCTTGAAATGAACTGTCTCAAAATTCATATACTGTGCCCAAGAGCTCAGACTTTGATAAGATTCATTCAATGAATTATGATCATCATTTCCCTGCATGTGATAGACTATTTGTCTTAGCTTTATTAAAAAAATGAAACCGCATTTCAGATTTTTGATACCATGATGAACTTTAATTTAAAAGAGCCATCTCAAAGAGTTGGTTGATTTGCAAATGACACATCACTAGGCGATAATCATAATCAGTTGCCCAAAATCTGTCTACACATACTCCTCAACCTTTGCATCATAGCACGGAATTTAAGTAGGCTGTTTGTTCAGGATTAAAATATGTGGGAGATTAGTTACTGATGGGCCCATTGCCAATTTACACACCTCGGCCAAGCTCTCCTCAACTTGCTCTCCAACGTGCATCTCCAGCAGCCCAACGTCAGCAGTGGCAGGCTAGATAGATGTGTTACTAATGCTGCCCTAGTACTTGTGCTGCTAGCTTTGGTTTCCTATTCTTAGAGTTAAAATATAGAGAGTGCGCACTAGACATATGATTGCATTCATTTATGGAGAGAACAGGAATTATCTGCACTTGTAAAGGTACTAATAGCTCACTTAATCCAGATCGCAATGACTGATACTTATCAAGTTATTAATGTCATAAAGAGCTCTTCAGTAGCTCTAAAATGACACCAGACATGTGCTTCTGTGATCTACGGCACCAGAGAAAGAGGCCAGACATTTTGGGCATTTTAGGAAACTTTGGAGCTCCATTTATGGTGAAAATGACACTCTCAGGTGTTGCCACTGAGTTCATTATATTTCCATCGATCATTCTCAAACTCCCCAGGTTACAGACTTTGTTTAATCACTCCAGCTCTCTATTCTTTGCATACTGAAAGTTTATTGTTTCCTGTTTTGGACACCATATTGGTAAGACTATAGCTGCACCACTTGTATAATAAACTACACAAGTGCGCACTCTCTATTTTTTAACTCTATGTTAAATGTACAAAACATTGCCGCTCACCATCATGAATTGCATGGCAACTTTTAAATAAATATAAATTTAATCATTTTTGACACATCTTAGAAGCATAACACACCTTTTTTTAAACAAACATAATCATGTGCATAAAATTGAGGGAACATGGGATTCAGAAAAAAAGAGGGAACGTGAAACCCTAGAAATATAAGGCTCTGAATGCAGAGGGGACTGGAAACAAGCAATCTGGGTAGAGAGTACTTTGGCTATGGATACAATGAATCCTTGGAACATAGTTTTATGAAAACATAGAGCCCTATCAAAACAGAGATGACCTGTTGTTGGATCAAGTTTTAAATTATAGCAGATGTTTGAGGGCTTTTTATATATGATAATATTAAGAAACTTTCCCTAATATGAACACATTATACAGATTAAATAATAATACATGCTGCATTCATATGCACCAAGGATTTTTAACATGTGATGCTCTCCTATCGAGATAATGTGTGCAGTTACAGATCGCATTTTAATACATAGAGTAAACAAAACTAATAGACCGTTTCATTAGAATTGTGGATAAAACAAAAGAGCACAGAGAGTGAAAGACAATCAGTAAGCCCAGCAGTGATTAACAAGCTCATTCTCCCTTAAAATTCCCTGCCAACTTTTTTTTATTGTCCTCTGTTAAGATCCCACAAGGAGGTGCCTATATGTGTTCACGCTATCTCTTTTCTTCTTCTCACTTTTTATCATCCCCTCTCTCTGAGGCTTTCCACTAATGACTATAAAGACTTTTAATTTCAGCAGAATAACAACTAACTGAAACAAGAGAGAGAGAGAGAATGCAGCTGGGCAGCATAAAGAGTAACAGATGTGAATTATTCTGTAAGAGTTTGAGCAAATGATGGTTGATTGACATGATGCCTCAAGCAGAATAAAGAAAAAAAGACTCACCATTGTACCATAGTATACACACACACACATATATTTATGTACAACTTTAAGCCCCTTCTTCATTTGATCTCTATATGTGCTTGTAGAACCTGGTGTGTGAGAGTGTGGAGGAAGCCTTGGGAGGCAGGCAGAATTTTAGCTGAGCTCCAGGGTTGCATTTATTCTCCCTGTGCTTTTCAGCGCATCTTCCAAAATCTCAACAAAACAGAACAACTCAACAGCAAAAGGATCTTGAAAAGGGGAGCTGTGGTGAACACCTGTTTGAGTTGTTCAAATGCCATTTTGTTGGCTGGGTTCCATGGCAGACACTTAGGTTTTCCTTTCAGCAGGGACATCAAGGGATGTACTATGGTGCTAAATCCTCTTATAAAATGCCTGTAGAAGTTGGCAAAACCCAGGAATCATTGCAACTCTTTGACTGTGTGAGGAATGGGCCAACCCACCAGTGCTTTTAACTTGTTTGGTGCATGGCAACTCCCCCAGGGCTAATGATGTAGCCCAGAAATGATATGGTGTGTTGGTGGAATTCACACTTCTCTGCTTTGACGTAGAGTTGATGCTGGAGAAGCTTCTTTAAAATCTGGCATACGATTAGGGTGTGTTCTTCAAGAGAACTGGAACATACTAATATGTTGTCGATATATGTGATGACACTCTTCCCCAACATGTCCCTCAGGACTTCGTTGATTAGGTACCGGAACACTGAGTGGGTGGTAGAGAGCCCATATGGCACGACTAAATACTCATAGTGACCTGAAGTGATACTGAGTTTTCCACTCATCCCCCTTTTGGATGAGGATCAAGTTATATGCACTGCATAGATCTAGCTTAGTGAACACTTTAGCTGTTCTGAGTTGTTCCAGGGCTGCAGGAACCAGTGGTAATATGGATAATGGTACTTGACTGATACCTGGTTGAAACCTCAGTAATCTGTGCATGGCCTGAGTCCACCCACCTTTTTCTCCACAAAGAAGAAACCTGCTGAAGCAGGAGATGTGGAATGTCAGATGTATTCCTGTTGGAGTGCCTCCTGAATGTATTCCTCCATGGCTCTCCGCTCAGCCAAAGACAGCAGATACACCCTCCACCATAGTGGACTAGTCCAAGAAGTAGCGTGATGGCACAGTCATCACAGGGGTGGTGTGGTGGTAGCCTGCTGGCTCTCTCCTTGCTGAATACTTCCTGGAGATCCTGCTACTCAGATAGAATGTGAACTGGGGTCGGTTCATCTGTACTTTTGATTGTGGTAGTAGCTACAGGAATGGCAGCACTTTGGAAACACTGCTCTTGACAATATGGAGGACAGTGCATGATTTGTCTGTCAGTAAAGGAGATCATAGAGTTGTGTTGGTCTAGCCAAGTTAATCCTAGGATGTCAGGCTGAGACGGTGACGTAAAGGCTGATGGCTTCTTTATGGATGGTGCCGATCTGGAGAGAGAGAGGCTCAGTGCAGTACGAGATCAATCCTCCCCCGATTGGTACTCCATTGATGGCTTGGATCTTGCATGGTTGGAATAACGGTCGGACAGGGATGTTGAGTTTGCACACGTTATCGTGGTCAATGAAGATACCAACGCTCTGGACGAAGATACGGTGCTCTGGAGTCGAACAGAATATATCCCTAAGCATTCTACTATGACTGGTAAAACTGTGGGAGCAGGGTTTGGAGCCCCCACTCTCCCCAGTGTCCTGACAAGACTTGAGTGGGCACTGCCGGATGAGATGGGTGTCTTGTCCACAGTAAAAGCAGGGAAACTCTCGATGATGTCTCTCCCTCTCCTCTTCGTTGTGCTACGTATGCCCCAGCTGCATGGGTTCCGAGGTGGCAAACGGTGCTGTGAAAGCTCCCTCACTATGGTTCCATGGAGGCTCTGTAGCAGGCGATCGAGACACATGGACAGGTCGATGAGTGAGTCGAGCGTAAGTTGGTCAGCGCAGCAGGCTAGCTCTGTTACTACTTCCCGGTTAATCCATTGTGAAACACAGTTTTCAGTGCTGGTTCATTCCACTCGCTCCTTGCAGCAATGGTCCGCAATTCGAGGGCATATTCTGGTACGCAGTGTGAACCCTGAGATATGGTCAGGAGCTCCTCTCCCATTTCCTTGCCATCAGGAGTGTGATCAAAGACATGTTGGAACAACCCCATAAACTTTTCGTAGGAACAGATGGGCTTGCCACCTCATTCCCATACTGCCATTGCCCAGGTGAGAGTGTTGCTGGTTAATAGTTCCATGAAGTAGGTGATCTTGCGTGCTTCTGGCATGCCTGCATAGCAGGTGAAGAACAATGAGCATTGCAGGAGAAAACCTTTGCATTGCACTGGATCACCTGCATACTTCTCTGGTGCTGGTATCAGAGGAAAGAATGTGTGAGTCTGAATGACTGCCGGCATACTCTGGGAAAGACGAGTGACCTGTTCGGTAAGATAGGCGAGCTGTTGGTGGTGTTCTCTCATGAGTCGTCCGTGGGCATTGATGGCTTGTCACCACTTATGTCATACCTGCTGCTTCCATGTTACAGCAAAATATTCTGTCACGTAATGGAGGCACAGACAGAAGCAAATGCAGGTATGGCAGTTTAATAAAATAACAAGTCCAAACGATCAGGCAGAAATCAATAAACATAAACAGGCAGAGGTCAGGCGATCAGGCAAACGGTCCAAACAAGGCAAGACAGAGAGATGAGGTCATAAACGAGAACAAGGTCAAAAATCAGAATAAACAAACAAGGTATCAAGGCTTGGTAATGGCAGGGACAAAATGCAACTGAGCGCATACTTTGCAACTAGATGAGTGAATGAAAGTCTCTTAAAGGAGTAGTGTGAGTGTATGTGTGTGATTGGGATCAGGTGTGTCTAATTAGAACTCTGGGGATGGTGAACTTGTCCATGGATGTGTTTGGGAAGTGTAGTTGTTATCAGCCATGTTTGTAGTTTGTGGTGCGTTCTGGGAAATGGAGTTGCTGGTTTCTGCTGGTATGACACAGAGCCCATTCTTCCTCCAGCCAGTCCCACAGAGCTGGTGCATGCTTGAAGAGCTCCAGGAAGGCCTCTGGATCATATGTAGAGGCCATCTGGGTGAGCGTCATGTGTGGCACGGTGGCAGGGGACACAACTGGAGATGTGATGGGCTGCAGCAGCTTCTGGAGTACCTGCTGGCTCTTGGCTTGCTCCTGCACAAGGGCTCTTAGGCCCAGCTACTTCTTTTTGTACTAGTTGAGGAGCGCTTGATGTTGGGTTTGGTTGGAGGATGGTAAGGGACTTTGCCAAATGTGGAGGGATCTATGGCAGCAATGGTGTCTTCCCCAATACCCGGTTTTGGCAGCACTGTTTTAACCGAGCTCCAGGCTCATGTTTATTAAGTCTTCACTTTTCAGCGCTCAAGAGCTCTTTATTTTTCAGAGTACACTGGTATGGGTTATCATCAAAAATATATAAAATGACCAATCTTCTTTGTTCTCCAAAAAATGGCAGATCCAAATTGACATATGAATCTGGAATGATTGACAGTTGTGTAGATGTTTATAACTTCTGATATTAATGGAAACCCCCGGAAGCCCTGCCCCCTTCCCCCATTTCACATTAGTAATCTTTTGACCAGTGCATTTTTTTTTTTTTTTGGCATCTTGACTTGCAAAAAAAAAAAAAAAAAAAAAAAACCTCACAGCTTGTTATGTTACTGGAAAGAAAAAAAAAAACAGAAAGTGCAAAATCCTCTCTCCTAAAGACTCTCCTGTAGTGCAAAACTACAAGCAGTGACACCCGAGACTAAAAAATGTTCAATGACAGAAATCTTCACCACATCAGCAATATACTGTAGGTTGTCTACTTTATTACCCTAAGAGATTACTTCAAAATGATAGCTAAGAGACAGAATTATTTTTAGCTTTTAATTACAACATCAGTTTTTCAGTGGGTCAAAAGTTTACATACATTTTGTTAGTATTAGGTAGCATTGCCATTTGATTGCTTAAACTTGGTTCAAACACTTGCTTCCACAAGTCTCTCACAATACTCTGCTCATTCCTCCTAACAGAACTGGTGAGACTTAGTCAGGTTTCTGGGCCTCCTTCAGCAGACACTCTTTTTCAGTTAAATTATTTTTTTCTTTTTGATGGGATTCACATCACAGCTTTGTGATGTCCACTCCAAAACTTTCACGTTGTTATCCTTAAGCCATTTTGTTCCATCTTTGGAGGTAGGTTTAGGATCATTTCCATGCTGGAAGGCCCAGTTGCGAACAAGTTGTAACTTTCTGGCTGATGTCTTAACATGTTGCTTCAGTATTTCTAGGTAATCCTCCTTCCTTATGATGCTGTTCAAACAGTTAATTTATGTTTCATCAGACAATAGAACACTCCTCCAAAAGGCTGGTGATCACCTGCAAACTTAAGTCTTGCTTTTTTAAACTGATCTTAAAGTAGGGATTTCTTTCTTATATGACAGCCTTTCAGGCCAGGGTGATATAGGGCTCTCTTAGTAGTGCATTACATACTTTGGTATCTGATTCCTCCAACTCCTTCACCAGTTCCTTTTTTTGTTGTTGTTTCTTGAATGATGCTGTTTCTTGAATGATGCAACATCTGTGTGGTGCCAGGATTTTTTCTATTTGCTTTTTTTTCCAGATTTTTTTTTAGATTCAGTTGAACCTCTTTCTTGAATGATGCAGCATCTGCGTGGTGCCAGGAGTTTTTCTATTTGCTTGCAATTGTTTGTAAAGATACTTGAATCCCATTTACAGCCACAGGTACACTACCAATTGACTTTTAATTGTGATACTTATTCAGTCAGAATATTTACATCAATTCTGGAATCATTCAGACAAGATACAGTCGATTTGTATGTAAAATTTTGACCCACTGGAATTCTGATACAGTAAATTAAAGCTGAAATAAATCTGTCTCAAATTGATTGTTTATTTCTCTTTTGACAGAACACAATATAGACAGCTGCTTGATTATAGTTCTGGTTCTCTCTTGCCACTCATGACTCACATGAGCAACCTCCTGGTGCATGTGCAAATAAATTTTGCACAAAGTTAATTTTGTAGTAATTAATACAAATTGTTTGCTGAAATGCTTTTGTTAGGCTGACCACGTCCTCTTTTTCAGACCTTAAAAAAAACGTCCGGCTGGGATTTCTAAATTAGAGAAAATGTCATGATCTCCCTTGCAGAAGGTGCTGCGGCACGCGAAGTGCACCGAGAGCCGGAGGGCGCGCACGTGCACGCGCGGTGAGTGCACATAGACGATGGTGACTGTGTTAAGAAGGGACACGTACACTTGTTTGGTTTCTGTTCTGTCTCCTCCTTGTTTAGTCACTGGTTGGTTTTTGAGGGTGTGTATTAATTCTTCAGCTGTTTATGTTCAGGTTTGATTATGTGTGTTACTTAAACCCCTCGTGTTGCTGCGCATTTCGCGCAGTATTAAATGTATAGACGCCAAGTATATGTGAGCTACCTGGATGCTAGCGGTCGTGTTTTCGTGTCATGTGTTTGTTCCATGCTTTGAACTCAGTCTCATGTTTAGTACCTCGATTATAGCTGTTCCCGTTTAGACCGCAATCCCTGTTTGTTAAGTTCTGGTTGTAAATAAAGACATTCATCCGCAATTGCTTCTGCATCGAGTCTCGATTCATAACAGAAAATGTCCGGGATTTGGCTTTAGTTTCATTATGATGTGCTTGTGGTGTAAAACTGCATTATGTGTGCACATATTTGCATTGCTTTAATTCCTCTCTGTAATTCCCTCCTTCTCACACACTGATTGGTCGATTATAAAAGTCTTGCAGCAACTATTGGCCAAATTCCTGCCTCTCAACCATTAGCTTACTCTCAGCAAATGTGCAAAGCTGAAGTGCTGTTGTATACAGCGTCAAACAGTTGCTTGACAATAGCAGCAAATGACAGCTGTCCTGAGTCAAAACAATGCCCATGGCCATATAAGGTAAATTTTAATTTCATGTTATCACATTGCTTCATATTACATGGCAATTCAAATGTGTAAATGATGACAGAAGGGGCAGAAGGTACACACGTGGCATCTAATATTTTATTTTATTCCATGGACATTCAAAAGAATGTAATCTTTTTCAGTGTATTAAAATCTGCATTCGTAGTAACACTGTTTTGAATGCTATTAAGACTTAAAAAAGTGTCCTCTTTTTGGAAAACCCGAATATGGTCACCCTAACTTTTGTGATATAATGTTACCAACTCAGGGACATTGATCTTTTATTAATTAATTAATTTATTGATTTTCTTAAAACAAATCCAAAAATTTAACATGTTTTTAAGCTCTAAAATCAGCTCTAAATAAAAGTATTTAGATCATATTGCTTTTCTCTTGACTTTATTCACATACAGTGCATCCGTAAATTATTCTACAAACAATACCCCATAATGACAACATGAAAGAAGTTTGTATGTACATACTTATGTACGTGTTTTTTTTGTTTGTTTGTTTTTGATATTTTAATAAATTTGCAAAGATTTCAAACAAACGTCTTTCAGGTTGTCATTATGGGGTATTGTTTGTAGAATTTTGAGGAAAATAATGAATTTAATCCATTTTTGAATAAGGCTGTAACATAACAAAATGTGGAAGAAGTGAAGCACTGGGAATACTTTCCGGATGCCCTGTATGTGACTTTGAAATAATCCAAAAGTAATCAGATTGCATCACATTACATTACTGATTACATTTATTATGAAGTAATTTGTAACTGTAATGGAATACCCTCCCAATCCTGAATATGAGTAAAATTGTCTACATTAATAAAAAATACTACAAAGAGCAATAAACAGTAATAAATGTAAAAAAAAAACAACTCAATATTTGGTGTAAAAACTCTTTGCTTTAAAAAAATTGTAATCTCAGGTACAGTTTGTGTAGTTTTATAATGAAATGAGCTTGTAAGTTTTACTGAGAATCTTACAGAACCAGCGACAGTTCTTCTGGAGACTTTGACTGTCACACTTGCTTCTTATTTTTGCAGCAAAACACAACAGCTTCCTTATGATTTTTTGTCTGAACTGTGTTTTTTTACATAATATGCTGCTTTCTTTATTGACATACAAACATTTTTCGGTAACATTTCATTTTCTGGAAATCTAACGTTTTGAAATCTAAAATGTTTTATTGCACTGACGTGATAATGTAGAAATTCAAATATTGTTCTGGAAATCTAACATTTTTTCTACTGACAATGTAGAAGTCATAAAATAAAACAGTTATATATTTTGCTTGTCAGATGAAACCAAGAGTCTGTAATCCAAAAATAAAATGAAAATGTCATTGCTTTTGTGTTATAATTATGTGAGGATCCATTTTGCACTCAATGGTCCTCAGAGGCTGCGGCAGTTTGAGAATGATGGTACACTGCATACACAAATTGCAAGCAAAAAAGTTAAGCTTTTCAAATCCCTATGGAGTCTATTCTATCAGTGTACCACATGATAATTTACCATTGGCATTTAATGTAAAATGGTAATATTCAATTTGAGATGTTACTTCTCTACAAAAATCTAGGTACAAGACAGTCAAATACATAGTGTAGAGCCATAGAGCCACACAGCGATAGGTAGACTGAAAATCAGACTGATTACGATCATCATTTATTCCACAATCTGTGTCTATCCCCTTTCATTACATCTGTAATTTACATGTACATTAATTATTACCTCAGACAAGAGAAAAATCATTTTATGATTTTCATTTTAGCATTACAATTTGATTATTTGAATTTCTCTATTTTTTCACTCATGTTTCTTGCTGAAAAAAAAAAACCAACAAATTTTAACAAAACAGGTGGCTAGATACCCACATATGAATTTCCTGTGTGAGCCGAACCTACCATCTGTCCAAGCTAACCCCAGTAACAGCATCTGATAATTAGCAATAATTATACCCACAGCCGCATGTGAGTAGGAATTAGATTCTTTAGCATCATTAATAAATTCTGACATGAATGCTGCAACAACTCAAGTGGCCTCAAAGTCTTGATTGCTCTTGAAATATTTCATATTGTCAGTGAGAGCTGTTTTGGAACGGTGATCTATCTTGGCTAACCAAAAAGAGAGGGATGCTTCTCTTCCATAATACATTCTAGATGTCAATGTAATTTATTATATTGAACATGTAAGCACATTTCATAATTTAAAATCCATAAAACTCACCCCTGAGCTGTCGATAATATTAAATAAAACTAATCTTTTACTTTCATACTTTTTATGAGCTGTCTGACAAAAAAAAAATTGTCAGAAATTTGTCTCAAACTGCATACATGTCATTCTCTGGATGATTTTTTTTTGTCATCCTGTTTGGTGTGTTTATGTCAGGGACTTCCCCCTCATACACTTCTGTGAGGTGATGTGTTTTTGTTCACGACGGTGTGGCCTCCTATGACCTGCTCATGCTAGAGACCAACTGCGTGGCTTCCCAAGTCCTGCTCTTGCTCAAGGCTGATGGCAAGGCCTCCCATGACCTGCTCATGCCAGAGGCTGGTGCCACAGCCTCCCATGACCTGCTCATGCCAGATGCTGACAGAATGGCTTCCCAAGTACTGCTTCTGTCTCAGGCCAACGGCATGGCCTCCCAAGTCTGTCTGAGGCCGATGGCATGGCCTCCAACGCCATGCTCCTACTAGAGGCCAATATCATAGTCCCACCACCTGACCCTGGCGAGCCTGTCTCAGTCCCACCAGGGATTGTCAGGGGTTTCTGTCTGTCAGGGATTTCCCCCTCGCTCAGCACACACTTCCATGTTGTTTTTGTTTACTTTGCCATGTTAGTTTTGGTTCATGTCTAGTCTCCTCCCTTGTATTGTCAGTGGTTGTTCCATTTGCTTGGTAATTAGTTCGAAAATTTATAACTTTGTGTCTCTGTGTTTAGGGTGAAGTAATCTTTACTGTAATGTTCTCGATCTTGCTCTGTTTCCTGGTTTATGTTTTTGAATTACCCAGACAATGTTGTTTGTAAATCACCAGACCTCTGCCTGATCTCTGCTCCTGATATTGATTCATGTTTGGGATTTGTCTGTCTGCCTGTCTTTAATAAATGCTTAAACTACATTTGCATCACTATCCACTCATATTACATGACAGTTTACACCAAGAAATATTAACCAGAATAGTACAAAACAAAATACAGGACAATACTGTGCATTGGTAAACATTATTGGGATAAATGTAACCTTTTTCTTTTTTTTTTGCCATTCAAGTTTTGGGCCAAAGGGGCTTGACTGTAAGTTCTGATGCATGTTTGGCCTGAGATATGGTTTCAATGAGATGGTGGCCAGATTCATATTAGTTCACTAATCATGAACCTGTGGCCTGTTTCCTTGTTATTTCATGACAAATTAAGGATAAAAAATCTGGAGTTGATTCCAAGAGGTATAGATGCAAGTGAATATGCAGTATAACTTGTCCCCCACAAAAAACAAAAACAACCTTACAACTCTACTCTATAATAATGGTGGCCACACAAAATATTGACACTCTGGGCCCAATCTGGACATTTTCACTTAGGGGTGTACTCACTTTTTTTGCCAGCGGTTTAGACATTAATGGCTGTGTGTTGAGTTATTTTGAGGGGACAGCAAATTTACACTGTTACACAAGCTGTACACTCACTACTTTACATAGTGTTGTCACATAAAAGATATAATCAAATATTTACAAAAATGTGAGGGGTGTACTCAGTTTTGTGAGATGCTGTGTATATATATATATATATATATATATATATATATATATATATATATATATATATATATATATATATATATATGTGTGTGTGTGTGTGTGTGTGTATATATATATATATATATGTATGTATATATATATATATATATATATATATATATACACACATATAATTTATATATATATATAAAGCTGAGTGGAGCGGCATTGGGGATCATGGTGTTCCCGGTGGGGGCCGCGATGAGCAGGCTGGAACAGCAGTGAGATGGGACCCAGGGGCCATGGAGCAGGCCAAGGTTGTGCTTTTTTCTGTCCAAAACAAATAGTGTGTTGAAATCGTCGTGTCCATTCAGTACCTAGACGGGAGAAGTGTTTGTGTGTGTGTGCTGCAGGCACTTTACCAGGTCACTGACTCAGGGAAGGGGGTAGCTGTCAAACTCTGACACTTGGTTCAGCATCTGGAAATTATTACAAAGGTGGATGCTACCATCGAGCTTAGGGACCATGACTATGGAGCTAGAGCGGGGGCTGGTGGACTCCACAATCACCCCATCCTGTAGCATCCAGCTAACTTCCTTGTGTTGCACCAGGTGGGTCAGGCCTGGGGTGGATGAGAAAACATCAGCAAACTGGTCCACCAGCTCTGTTAGCTTTTGGTGCAGAGTAGGGGTGAGGTACACTCATTGGACCCTGAAGGAACAGTGGGGAAAGTGGACAGCACAGAGGTAAGCTAGACCCATATTCTCAGTAGATTTATATGATATAGTTGGGTGTCTGCGCGCTTGCCCGGCTGCTTAAGGTTGTAGTTCACTGGCCCCACCCTCTCGAGGACTGTATAGGGCCTCTGCCAGTGGGCCAGGAACTTGCAGGAGACATTTGGGAGTAACAAGAGCACCTGGTTGCCTGGCTGGAATTCCCTGGCTTGGGCTGGTTGGCTATAGGTCCGCTGTAGTTCTCACTGCACCATCTCCAAGTGCTCGGAGACGATTGGGGTAACCTGGTCAATCCGTTCCTGCATCTCCTGTATGTATTCAACCAATGAGCAGAACGGAGAGAGCTGCTCTTCCCAAGCATCGCAGGCCATGTCTCACGGTCACTGGCTGAAGAGGAGTTCAAAGGGGGTGAACCCCGTAGAGGCTTAGGGTGTCTCCAGGTGGTGAAGAGGATGTAGGGAAGGAGGATGTCCCAGTTTTGGCCTTCTTCATCCACCACTCATCGGAGCAACTTCTCTTGAATGTCTGAATGAAGTGCTCTGCTAGGGCATCTGTCTGGGGGTGGTAAACAGAGGGCCAGAGGTGTTTTGCATGCAACAGCCAACATAAATCACCCATAGGTTTAGAGATAAAAAGCGTACCTCGATCTGTTAAGATGTCCTTGGGGACACCCACATGGCTGAACAAGGGCACCAGTTCTCTGGCAATGTTCTGGGAGGTGGCTTTCCGCAGCCAGAAATCCTAGGAGTACCTGATGGCATAATCAAGGATTAGTAGGATGTACTCATGACCCCAGGCAGACTTTGGGAGTGGCCCTACCAAATCCATGCTTATCCTCTCAAAGGGGACATGGATAATAGGAAGTGGTTTTCGGGGCTCCATTGACTGGCACTGGGGGCACTGCTGGACTTCGGCATCCATACCATGCCAGAGGAACCCATCACGCAGCTTCACCAGGATGTTGCGGACTCCAAGGTGGCCGCTGTGTGGGTGTATCAAGGGCTGGGTTCTGGGGCTCGGCACGACCTGGAGATCACAGGGTTGGCTGCAGTCCTAATGTACAGAAGGCCATTGAACACGAGGAAGTAGGCTGCAGGGAGACTCTGCTCTGGATGCTGGTTGATGGCGTCAATCAGACACACCCGGCCCCAGCAGTTCGTCAGTCATGCATCCTCCTTTTGCCTGCACCCGAGGTTCCCTTCCCAAGCGACCTGATGGAACACAGAGGAGACTGGGGTTAGAAGGTGTGGGTGTCTCACCTGAGGAGGCTCGTCCGGCAGCATGCCCTTCTTTTTGGGCCATGTAAGCTGGCCAGACCCGGGTTTTGGTGGCAGCTAGCCTCTTCTTCTTGTGCTTGTGGCAGTGGGTTCTGGCTTTCGACCATGCTGGTGGCAGTCTGCCGATCCAGCTGGAGTCACCTTCCAGAGATATGCAGTAGGGCATCCATTTGGGCCCGAGGAGTGGCTGCTGGCTGATAGGACCAACTGTGGAACTCTGCCGCCGCATTTATGGGGGAGAGACCACAGCGACTCAGGAGCTCCACTTTTTGGGTCAGGTAGTGGGAAGCTTGGTCAGGTGAAAGGACGTGGTAAGTGGGTTCTTCTTCCTATTGTTCACACCAAGCAACCCGCTCAAAGGTCAGGAGGAAGACCTCTAAATCATCCTCACTGGTAAGCTTAGTCAGGACCCAGGGTGCTTCACGGCAGGGGTCCTATCATACCTTATTGAATTATGGAACTATTATCCATTTTGGAATTGGTCTCATGAGACCATAGCACATTTGCCACATGGTTTAGGGTGATTTAGTTAGGCTTGTATTTTTTTTAAGAAAGGGTTTTGTCTAGCTAACCTACTCCATTGTCCATTATAAATATATTCAGACTGTTGGATCCAATGTAACCCTGTCCAGGGTGTACCCCACCTCGTGCCCAACGCTCCCTATGATAGGCTCCAGGTTTGCCCGTGACCTTGAAAAGGATTAAGCGGTATAGAAGATGGATGGATGGATGGATGGATGGATCCTAATGTATTCAAATACATTATGCTCTCAGTAAAGTGGATGTGAAGCCAATCAATATTCAATATTTACAGAAAATAACATTTTGTGTGTGTCACCACAGATTTCCTTCTTTTTTAAATATTGTATGTGCCTGGTGTAAAGCACAGTGTGTTTAGAATCCATAACTTTGTGTTTTTAAGCCATACGTGTGTAACGGTGCGTCTCAATAGAATATTCTTATTCTATTAAATATTGCTCTTCTAGACAAAGTTTCTTAAAGAATGTATAGTGTGTTGTCAGTGAGAAATATGAAAAAAAAAATCCAGTCTCAGAATGCACTGTACGTTTAAAAAATGAAAATAAACATAATATATCAAATTAGATAACTTCAGGTAACAGTTAGATAACTTCAGGTAACATGAATGTATGTTAGGTATTAGGTACTGAATGAATTCTGGCAAAGGTATGTTACAAATTACAGTACTAGTCAATATTATTTTTATAGATTATACTCTTTTAAAAGGGTTGAGGGTTTTTCCTCAATATGAACAAGCTGTTGTAGTGTTTTTTTCATGTCCCAAATTTAACCTTTTTTAAATAGTGCATTACATAGTAAATATTTTTTTAAGGATTACCTCATTGTGTACAATTTAATATACCTTGCAATTGCATCAGAATGGGTTTAATGGATAAGATTCACATAGAATAAATTTAATTTGGATACAATAACAAAGATTAAAACAAGTAAAATTAAGAACAGTTAAGAACTAAAAATGTTAAGTAAATTAATAATAATAACAAATAGTCCACAAATATCTAATAAAACACATAGTGAACAATATATTGAGCATTTTATTTATAATAAATGTGAATATTTCACAGGAAGTACATGGTTCCACATTTATTTTTACCTTTTCTCATTCCGATTTGGTTTCAGGAACTCAGTATCTGCTCAGAATCTGCAGTCCAGCTGAAAAATTATGTATTGCGTTCAGCAGCAATATGGTTGAAACTCTCATTCACTACAAACAGGCTACAGGAGCAGAAATCATTTCACCCTTGACTGATTCCCCAGATGAGGGGTTTCAGCCATTTGCCCTCTCTTATCCTTCCCCAAATTCACAATGGGGTCCTTTTCCATCTTACCAGGTTACATTTATTCATTCACACACATATCCACATGATGAGAATCCAATACAATGAGCATTTGTTCTTTCATTCATCTTGAGTAACCTCTTTATCCTGGTCCCAGTGGATCTGGAGCCTATCAAGGTAACACTGGGCACAAGGTGGGTATACACCTTGGTCACACATGTTTACTCACTAACTCACATTTAGAATAGCCAGTCACTGGGAGGAAATCTGAGAACCAAGAGGAAACCCAGAGGAAATGGCAGAACATGCAGAACCCCACACTGACAGTAAACCAAGATCAAAGCGGGGACCCTGGAGCTGTGAGGCATCAATGTTAAGCACTGTGCTAGCTGAGCTGTTGTGTGACAAAAGGATAATTCAATCAAAAATTTATTTTTAACAAATTTCCAAATAAAAATACAAATAATTATCCGTAATTATTGTTATGCCCCGTCTACTACCCACAAAACACAATGCCCCCCCTGAAGGAAGCGACAACAGGGCTTGTGAGGCATGCCTGGAATCAACTGCACCAATCAGGATGGACCATTCATTAGCCTGCAGGAGCCAATCAGCACCATACCTGGACACAAACACTTCTGCAATAGAGAAAGAAAAATAACCAAGACAAAAATAAATAACACCCCCACACCTAAGAAAAAACATGGTAACGGGTTTACACATAACACTGCAACAATGAGTCTGCAATGGCATCAACACCTTTCTTGTATCTGTTTTGTAAATTAAAACTGTGGCAAATGAGTATCCAACATATGAGTCTCTGATTCTTATTGCACATGCGCTGAAGAAAAACAATTGGATTGTAATCAGTTAATACCTAAACAGGTTGTGAACTGGAGCCGATGTACACTTCAAATTGTTGTAATGCCAATAAAAGAGCCAGAGCTTCCTTCTCTATAGTACTATAATTTAGCTGGTGTCGATTGAATTTCTTGTAATAGAAGCATACAGTGTGGTCGATTCCATGGTCATCCTCTTGTAGCAAGACAGCACCCACACTGGGTCCACTGGCATCCACTTCGAGTTTAAATGGTTTGGTGAAATCTGGGGCAGCAAGGACAGGAGAACTACACAACAAATTTTTGAGATAATCAAAGGCAATTTGACAATTAAAATTCCAAACAAAATAAAGTTCTTTTTGAATGTTATCTGTGAATGCTTCACTACATCTGAAATATTTTACAGAAGTTTCTATAGTAACTGGCCATTCCGAGAAAACTTTACAGTTCACTTTTTAAATTTAGGAGAAGGGAAATCAATGATGCCACAAACTTTAGCTTTGACTGGTCGAACAGTTCCATGGCTGACCTCCTTACCTAAATAGGTAGCATGACAGCAGTTGCACTTTGCCAAATTAAGGGTAAGATTAGCATCTTGAAATCTAGAAAAGACTTCCTCTAGAGTCTTTAAAATGACTTTTCCAAGTTTCAGAGTAGCAGACATCATCATCAAGATAGGCTTCACAATTTTGCACATTAGCCAACACTTTAATCATTAAACATTGAAAGGTAGCTGGGGCATTTTCAGGCCAAAGGCAAGGACCGTATATTCCAGAAAAGCATCTGGGGTGGCGAAAGCAGAGATCTTGGAGGCACGATCAGTGAGTGGCACCTGCCAGTTGCCCTTAAGCAAGACTAACTTTGTCACAAACTTTTCTTGACCAATGCGATCAATACAATCATCCATTCTCAGAAGTGGGAAAGAATCCAATTTAGACAACTGATTAACTTTGCAATAATCTGTGCAAAAGTGTGAAGTTTCATCTGGCTGTGGAATTAAAAGACATGGGGAACACCATGGCCTTAAACTTGGCACAGCTAAGCCATTCTCAATTAAGTAATGAGTTTCTTTCTTCATAATCTTACATACATTGTAAGAATTTTGCGTAACAGGTTGATGATCACCAACATCAATATCGTGCTTTAACACATTTGTTACAGTGGGCACATCTGAGAAGAGAGAAGAATACTTCCCAACTTACTGCATATAGTTCGGGAATTAAGTATTGAACGCATCAACATTTTTTTCAGTAAATATATTTCCAATGAAATAGCAAGCATTAAACAAGCTTCAACATGCCTTTTCTTTAGTAATTGAGTCTTGTGGGGTGAGCCTGAGCAATGAAGTGTATTGCCTATTGTTTTCTCTGACGATGGTACCTGCTGCCTCCAAGTGTTTCTGGAGCGCTTTCCGAGTGGTCCTTGGCTCTTGGACTACTCTTCTGACAATACTTCTAACTCCCAGGTCATAAATCTTGCGAGGAGCTCCTGAGCATGGTCAGTTGATGACTGAGTGATGTTGCTTCCACTTGCGGATAATGGCCCCAGTGGTGCTTACTGGAAGATTCAGAAGTTTTGAAATACGTCTGTATCCAGTTCCATCAATATGCTTCACAACAATAAGGTTGTGAAGGCCTTGGAAGAGTTCTTTGCTTTTACCCATCACAAGATGTTTCTTGTGTGACACATTGGTAATGAAAAGCCTTTATATAGACCATTAATTTACTAACCCAGCTGATGTTAATTTGCACAGATAGGGGGTATCCTACAGATTACGGATTTCAGCTGGTTCCTTGCCTTACCCCAGACTCTAGCTAAGACTGGTGCATATATTATTAATTAATTAATTAATTAATATTGGCACCCTTTTTGTCAATACTTTGTGCTACGTCCCATTGCCAAGATAACAGCTCTGAGTCTTCTCCTATAATACCTGATGAGGTTGGAGAATACATGGCAAGATATCTGAGACCATTCCATAATACAGAATCTCTCCAGATCCTTCAAACGGTAGTGGGATCTCCTCTTCAGTTCACCCCACAGGTTTTCTATGGGTTTCAAGTTAGGGGATTGGGTTGGCCATGGCAGGAACTTTGATTTTGTGGTCAGTAAACCATTTTTGGGTTAATTCTGATGTATGTTTTGGATCATTGTCCTGAAAATTTAGCCATGGCCCATTTTAAGCTTTCTGGCAGAGGCAGTCAGGTTTTCATTTAATATATCTTGATATTTGATAGAGTCCATGATGCATTTATCCTAATAAAATGTCCAGGCCCTCTGGCTGAAAAAGAGTCCCAAAACATTTGAGAGCCACCACCATATTTAACCATGGTGATGAGGTACTTTTTAATATGGCTACCTCTCTGTGTGCACCAAAAAGCCAAAAAGCTCTATTTTGGTTTCATTTGACCATAGAACCTGATCCGATTTGAAGTTCCAGCAGTATCTGGCAAACTGAAGATGAAAAAAATCCTCTTCACAGTGTGTTGAGACGATATAGATACACGTCCAATTCAAGGTTGATTCATAACATTTCCAGTTGACTGGAACTTCTTAATTATTGCCCTGATGGTGGAAATAGGCATTTTCAATGCTTCTGCTAAATTCTTAAAGCCACTTCCCATTTTGTGAAGCTCAAAAACCGTTTGCTGCACATTACAGCTATATTCCTTGGTCTTACCCATTGTTATGAATGGCAAAGGTAATTTGGTCTATGTGTTACCTCATATTTATACCCTTGTGAAACAGGAAGTAATGCTTGAACAATTCCCTGTTTCTTGTCACCCACGTGTACTAAAAAATGTAAAATATCAATGAGAATATACTTAAAATATATTTTTCTCATATGAATTCATAGGGGTGCAATAATTCTTGCACACCTATATTTAACAAAGATATTTTTGATAAACCTGTGTTGTGTTTGCAATTGCTTGATTTCCATGAGAACAGAGCATTTTTGTGATTTTTTTTTTAAGAAAAGATCTAATGGTTAAACAATGAAGACCATTTTTCACAGCGTTCTTTGCTCATATTTACCAAGGGTGCCAATATTAGTGGAGGGCACTGTATCCTAATTGTAGATTTGCAGCCCAGTAGAAGCACATAAAATGTGGAAGAGCTAAGCCTCCTTGTGATCGTTGCCTTTTGAGGAACTCCCTACAAATTCTAGGATTCTTTCCTGTCCACAAAAATGATAGCATAGATTCTATTAAGAGAGGGAAAAGGGTCTTTGAAATAAAAACTGGGAGAGATTGAAACAAATATAAAAACCTAGGTAAAACAATAGATTTTATGCGGTTCATTCTGCAATGTTAAATGCAATGTGTTACATCTCTCAATATCAGATTTAATTTTGTTTAAAAATGGTAGTAAATTATTTGCATACAAACCTGAAAAAGTACACATAATATGTACTTAGAGGCTTAAAACATATCTCTTCTCCCAGGCATTTTAATTTATGTTTTACTATTTTCTATTGTCTGTTATTATTTGGTTTTATTCTGTTTTCTATTTTACTTTCCTTACTCTGTTCAGCACTTTAGTCAGCTTTGCTGTGTGAAATATATAAATAAATATATAAATAAAATATAAATAAAATTTACTTACTTACTTACTTACTTACTCCCAAATATTTAAAACCAGATTCAGAAATGCAAAATGGAAGGGAATCTGCCTTGATTTGCAAGGCAAGAGTGACTTCCCAAAGTGAGTTGGGAAACACTCACTTTTAGAAGGTTTTCAATTATATCCTGAGAATCTGCCAAAGTCTGATAACATCTGTACTATTTTTGGGAAATTTTTCACTTGATTTGAATTGTATAACCGCAAGTCATTCACATATAGAGAGACCCTGAGTTCTGTGCCCCTTCTATCAATACTCTGTATAGACTGCAAAGATAATAGTATAATAGAGAGTGGTTCTATAGCTATAGCAAACAGAAGAGGGCTTAAAGGGAAACACTGTCTTGTGCCCCTTAGTATTGGAAAAAACTGTGAATGTAGTTTGTTTGTTATAATAGATAATTTAGAAGCAGAATACAGTAACTGAATCTATGATATATATTTTGGCCCAAAACCATTTTTTTTTCAATATTGTAAGTAAATATTTCCACTTTATCAAATGCCTTCTCCGGATCCAGGGATACCACCACCTCTGGAGCAGCCTCCTTATATTAGAAAATGAGTGAAGACCCTAAATAAAGCCTGTCTAATCTGGAGAAACGATGTCTGTTGTAATAGTAGCCATTATAGATTCTAACAGTTTAGCAACTATTTTTATGTCAACATTTAACAAAGAAGGTGGTCTGTAAGAACTGCGATCAAGCAGATCTTTTCCTGGTTTCAAAAGAAGCGTAATGAACTAAAGACTGGCAATTTTGCATTCTTTAAAGAGTTTTCAAACATTTTCCAAAGAAGCGGAGCTAATTTGGAAACAAACGCTTTATAAAATTCCACAGGGAAATCGTCTGGGCCAGGGGTTTTGCCATTTTGCAATGCGTTAGCTTTCCCTCGTTTCGTCCTGTTTCTTGTTTTGTCCCATTTCTCTTTTGGCACGTTTGTCTGGCAGCCTTGTCTTTGTGTGTGTGTGGGGGGGGGGGGGGGGGTGTTGGCTCTTCAGCCACTTTACTTGTGATGGCAAAACAGAAACAATACTTCAAGCTGAACAAAAACATGAGCGGTTTAAATACTAAACGTAATCAAATGGATAACACAAAACAGCTGAGACATTAGGAAATAACCAATAACATAACAAGGGCAGAGACAGAACAGAAACACGTGTCAAAAGTAAACAAAGTCAGTGTCAATGAAAGCAAAGAAGTGCACGCTGTTGTGCTTAGGGCAGTTCATGCGCGCTAAATGCATCGTCACTCAGCACGAGGGGAAATCCATGACACAAAGAAGGGTTTTGGACAGAGAATGAATGAAATCCCATGTTTCTAGAACTGTATGCTATTTCTCAGACCATGAACTGAACAAACCAAAATCTTATCAATTAAAACTTTTGTTTAATTTAGAAGGCTTTTAAACTTGTTATTAAATGCACCAATTAATTGAGAATCTGGAGGTAGTGCACTTGCATTTGCATTGTCACTTTGGATGGGGATTCCCTCGTTGCATCATTGTTTCTGAGCAGAGTCCTGGCAATTTGGATTTGCCAGAGGTCTGGCTGGCTCTTGGAGTGGCATCTTGGGAAACCAATCAGGCTGAAGTATGGAATGAAGGCATACCAGTGGGGTCTTGTAGGCGGGTTGCAAAAGGGGTGCTTGATGAGCATGGGAGCAGTTCTTTGGCTGGTCAAACCGGTCGTTACAGACTTAGCTGAGGTTCAGAGCAAGTGTTATCCCCTTGTGATGTTGAGGGGCAAGAACTTCTGGAGTTCTTGCTTGACAAGAATTTCTTCTAGGTGTTAGCTGATGAGAACTCACTGTAGTTTTAGAATGACAAGAACTCACAGTTTCCTTTGTCTCAGGGGGTTTTAAACCCTTCTAGCTGGGCCAACCCTAAAGCGTTTGTTACAGTCAACATAGTCTTAGGAGGGGTGTAAACTGGATGTCCTACTCTGACACTAATTAACATACTGGTCTTTGAGTTATGTGCTTTGCAAACTTTCCACAAGGTAAAGGACTTTGATTATGAATTTTATAACATGGATGTAATAACACTGTACTCAAATTTACTTTATCCCAATGCTTAGGAAATTAAACAACAATCACACACATACCAGACAAGACATATTGGTTGTTGTTAATAGATTGCTAATAATCAGCCACAATTATCATACCAATAATCAACCATAATAATGCATGCTAAAAAATCAAATGAATAGTGGCAACATTGTAGCTATAAGTATGATGCAAATAAAGCATGCCATTGAAAGACATCATGTTTTCAAACCATGGTGCATCATTTTAAGAGGCACTGTACTTTTAAGAGATGTAAAGTAACCTGATGCAGTCTGTGGATTGTGGGACATCAAATTCATACCCATATCAAGGCCTTGATGCTCACGTACAAGACCTTGTCTGGAACAGCACCCCCTTACCGCAACACACTCCTGAAGGTAGAACCTTCACACTATCTGTCCCTCAGTGGTGGAATGAACTTCCAACCTCAATCCAGCAGAATCTGTCACAATCTTCAAAAAAACAGCTAAAGAGCCACCTCTTCCGTGAACACGTAACCAACCCCTATAAAAATAAATAAATAAATAAATAAATAAAATAAAAACACCTACTCTGGCACTTACACCTCTACTCTGCACACTTTGCTTATTCTAGAACTCAATGAAAGATCTTGTATAGTAGCACTACTTGTATTGTTCTCTGCTTGATATATCGCTTTGCTTGTATTTTCTCATTTGTAAGTCCCTTTAGATAAAAGCGTCTGTTAAATGAATAAATGTAAATGTAAATGATTGTCACTGGTGAGGAAAATATTGCAACAACATCTGGTGTCATTTATGGCAGTGAGATAACACCTGTCATAACTAACATACTAGATATATTTTAGACTAAAGAAGTAAATTAAACATACTTGATGAAGTATTACAATCATATATTGAAATGGTCATCTCATTCAGAAATGTCTCATGATTGTACAATTTTCCAAGTACATTTTATGTGTGAATCACCAATGATATCATCTGATGGATGTTTATCCTGTACCTACTATGTTTATCCGGTACCTACTATATACTATTATTTTTAAACATATACTAAGGGTATATGTTTAAAAATAATATAGAAACATGTACAGCATCTTGGCTGAATGACTAGATTTGGGGTAGGTGTGTAAATAATTTTTGGGCAAACTATTCATGTATTTTGGTTTTTAAAAATTGTTTTCCTTGTGTCATTATGAAATCCCACATAGGGCTACAAAATTAATAATATTGGTGATTCACTATAAATAATGATAAGAGAAAGTGAAAGAGAGAAGTGTAGGAAAAATCTAGGCAAAGGCAACCTACTTAATGGGTCATTAATGGTTTTATAAGCTGCCTGCAACATATAAGGAACATCAGTCGAGGTGCCAGCTTTATTGAACCTCCGGCTGGTGGGCCATCACTGTGGGATCTTAAAAACTAAAGAATGACACTGAACTGATTATTGAGCCTCACTGAGTACAGCGAGAATTCAGTAGAGAATAAACAACTCGATCATGAGGGGCTAAAGCCCATTAATCAGACCGCTAATATTCCAAAGTGAAAAGCCATCTGATGGATGTGATTAGTTATAGAGAATGCTTCAGACAAACAAGTTTCTGCTCTGCAAAAGGTAAAAAGGTCAGAAAAGTGAGGAGGAGCATGATATGGAGGATGACTACCAGAGGATAGAAAGCTCAGAAACCATTTCTACATTAACTAAGTGAAGAATGTTAGTACTGAACAGTGAATTACAAGTGCAAAAGCTATTTGCACAGATTTCTACATGGATTTATGGATTCACTTACTATGAACCTTCACATACACACATTATTCCATTTTTCTACTTTCCATCTAAGCATCTAGGACATGTGATACATGTGCAGTCAGTTTCTTTTCCTTGAGTCTGTTTATTATTTGTATGGGGTTTGAGTCTGGTGTACATCATAAAGTGACACCAACTGTCATTGAAGGCAGAGGCAGTTGGTTGCAGTTGCAAGCACTTTATTAACAGATCCAAGGGGGTATTTCACAAAGAATGCTCATAAAGTCCAAGCTTATTTGATTAGCCTCGCATAAAATTAGCCAGACACCCTTATTACTGCTCTAGGCTCAGTGTGTTCCACTAACAAAATGCAAGGTGTGACATGTTCCTGTTAATTCCCATGAAGCTATAGTCATTGAGGCTATGGCGACAATCAATTGGAGAAATCTCTATATTTCAGTTAAAGGCAATAAATATAGAACCACTGTTTTTTTCTTCTCTGTCAAGCTTAAACTTCTCATTAATATATGTGACATTCACAACAAGTGGAAATCCATTGAGTTTTATTAAAGCCATAGCTTTAATAAAATTTAATAGAAGCTGGCAGATTATAGCCAACAGAATTTGTAAGAAAACAATAGCTTATTTAAACTAGTCATATATATTTACTGTACACTGTATTTTATTGAGTAGACTATGATCAAGCCAAGAATAAGGGTAATGTTTTTAATTAAATCAGATAATTTAAAAATATATTAAGAAGTTTTCCTCAATTATTCCTTGGTTATAGGAGAAACAACTCTGAAGTATTTGATCTGGGGATTAGTTCTGCCTTGTGCCCAGTGTTTCCGGGAAAGGCTCCTGATCAGCTGTCACCCTGAATAGGACAAAGTGGTTACTGAAGGACTGAAAGTGAATGAATTTATGAGTGAGTGAATTAATTAATTCATTAATTCATTTCATGTCATAAATTGCCTTATTGCATCCTCAACACTAAAGAAATGTTAGTGGTGAAGAACCATGGAGTGATCCAAGTTAGGAGTCGTGTGAAAAAATAAGTACACCCATCGAAATTGTTGGCTTCTTTTGACATATTTGGACAAGCAAACATTTCATCATCTTTGAGTGCCTATTAATGAAGTTGATATACTTGAACCGAACCACAAGGAAAAATAGCTATTTTAATCATTTATTCAACAGAAATATCAATAGATGTGATATTCTACTGTGGAAAAGGTAATTAAGCCCTTAACCTCAGAAGCTAGTATAGCTTTTAAGCAGAAATAACTTATTGTATGTGTTTGATGGTTTTCTTGCATGTACAGATTTGTCCATTAAAATGCGCGTCAAAGGAAACAGTATCCTACAATTTCATGCGGTATCACACAGAATAACGCGCATGCTGCGGGCACTGGAAATAGGGGGCATTCATGTTTTATTTGATTAAATATGGCTTGCTAGTAGATACAATAGTTCTGCCTGAACATATAGTGTATAAAGCACATATTCTTTTACCAACCAAACAGTGCTGTTTCTTGTACTGAAGCCCATGATCTGCTTGTGCTTGGCCCGCGGATCTGTGAACCTCTCTCAGAGACATTTTGCAACAAGCAGCAGAGCACATTAAACCTGTGAGTGAAATTTATTAAGTTCTTGTATTTTATATGTCAGTAAGACTCATCTCTCTACATGTCCCATTGTATGTCAGGCAATGTAAGGTCATGTTATCTAGCCTAGAGAAGTACAGAATGTTCTGAACTTATGCTGAACTTATGCAGACACAAACATGTTATTATTCTTAGAGATGTCTGCGCACCTGCTACGACCTTGTAACGACAGAGTAAGTTAGGACCGTTTGACTGACGGTTTTGACTTCCTTGTTGAAAGTAGCAGACGTGCATATATAAACTGACACCTTCGGTATATGTATCATGGATGAAGTGAAGCACACCAGATAGCTCTTATTCTTCTCTTCCTGTATGGTCTGCAATAAGGACGAGTCTACTGGTGTTGTTTAATTTCCACCACAAACGTTATTGACCCTGAAAAAAATTGAATGTGTGGTCAGTTAAATTAAAATAAAAATATTACACATGGTTTACATAAAAATGTTAGGTTTCTCATAAAAACTTATGATTAACCTAATTTAAACAAGTTTCTAATTACAAGCGTGAGCGTGGTCAAGTCACGTAGTATAGGTAACTATATTATTTAAATTAATGAGGCTACAGTATGTGTGCTAGGGTAGTTCAGTTGTAACATGCAAGGTTTAAAACACCAGCAATCGGGGTTTGAGCCTCAGCTCAGTTTAGTGTTTTTTTGTTTTTTTTTTTTAATTAGCGTTGTTTTGGGTTTTTTTTTTTTTTTTTCTCTCTGTACAAGTTCCTCAAGGTAATATTGAATGAATTCCATCTTCTGCTTTATTACCAGTGGAAACTTTTGTTCTTTTCTTAGATTAAAAGTTTTACTATTTAAAAACAGTTTTAGAGTGAACACAGAAGTCCACACACTGAGAAAAAGCCCATTGAATTTACTTAATTCAAATTCATACATTGGAAAGTGATTGAATAGAGTTACATTAACATAATTTGTTTTTATACATCAAAAATGATTTGATCATATATTTTCAATGCCCTTAATAAACTTAAACTTCACCTGAGCTGAGAAATTAACCCCGGTTGCTGACGTTCTGCAACAGCCACATTAACACTGTGTTATTCTACCACACACTGTTTACCCATGTTAATTTAAATTCTATAATTATAGTACATGTACTGTGTGAATTTATCAAAATTAAACCAAATATTCAAACATTTTAGGTATTAAATTAAACATGTGGCAACATTTATCATATATGTTCTTACAGAAAGAGTATATTCACAACATGATTTACACATCCTGATTATCACGGATACTCAGAGGTGGGTAGTAACGTGGTACATTAACTTCGTAAGATTTACTTCAGTAACTTTTTGAAAAAAAAATTACTTTTAATAGTTAACTGGCCATACTTATATTCTTACTTAAGTTCATTTTAATCACAGAAATGTACTTTTACTTTGCTACATTCTCTGCCGTTCCTCCATTACTGTTAAATATTAATGAATATACAGTATCTCACAAAAGTGAGTATACCCCTCACATTTTTGTAAATATTTGATTATATCTTTTCATGTGACAACGCTGAAGAAATGACACTTTGCTACAATGTAAAGTAGTGAGTGTACATTTTGTATAACAGTGTAAATTTGCTGTCCCCTCAAAATAACTCAACACACAGCCATTAATGTCTAAACCGCTGGCAACAAAAGTGAGTACACTCCTAAATGAAAATGTCCTAATTGGTCCCAATTTGCCATTTTCCCTCCCTGGTGTCGTGTGATGTGTTAGTGTTACAAGGTCTCAGGTGTGAATGGGGAGTAGGTGTGTTAAATTTGGTGTCATCGCTCTCACACTCTCTTATACTAGGTACTGGAAGTTCAACATGGCACCTCATGGGAAAGAACTCTCTGAGGATCAGGAAAAAAGAATTGTTGCTCTACACAAAGATGGCCTAGGCTATAAGAAGATTGCCAAGACCCTGACACTGAGCTGCAGCATGGTGGCCAAGACCATACAGCGGTTTAACAGGACAGGTTCCACTCAGAACAGGCCTCACCATGGTTGACAAAGAAGTTGAGTGCACGTAGTCAGCATCATATCCAGAGGTTGTGTTTGGGAAATAGATGTATGAGTGCTGCCAGCATTGCTGCAGAGGTTGAATGGGTGGGGGGTCAGCCTGTCAGTGCTCAGACCATTCGCCGCACACTGCATCACATTGGTCTGCATGGATGTCATCCCAGAAGGAAGCCTCTTCTAAAGATGATGCACAAGAAAGCCCACAAACAGTTTGCTGAAGACAAGCAGACTAAGGACCTGGATTACTGGAACCATGTCCTGTGGTCTGGTGAGACCAAGATAAACTTATTTGGTTCAGATGGTGTCATGCGTGTGTGGCGGCAACCAGGTGAGGAGTACAAAAACAAGTGTGTCTTGCCTACAGTCAAGCATGCTGGTGGGAGTGTCATGGTCTGGGGCTGCATGAGTGCTGCCGGCACTGGGGAGCTACAGTTCATTGAGGGAACCATGAATGCCAACATGTACTGTGACATACTGAAGCAGAGCATGATTCCCTCCCTTCGGAGACTGGGCCGCAGGGCAGTATTCCAGAATGATCACCTTGCTAAAGAAGCTGAGGGTGAAGGTGATGGACTCTCCAAGCATGTCTTCAGACCTAAACCCTATTGAGCATCTGTGGGGCATCCTCAAACGGAAGGTGGAGGACCACAAGGTCTCTAACATCCACCAGCTCCGTGATGGTTTCATGGAGGAGTGGAAGAGGACTCCAGTGGCAACCTGTGAAGCTCTGGTGAACTCCATACCCAAGAGGGTTAAGGCAGTGTTGGAAAATAATGGTGCCACATATTGACACTTTGAGCCCAATTCAGACATTTTCACTTAGGGATGTACTCACTTTTGTTGCCAGCGGTTTAGACATTAATGGCTGTGTGTTGAGTTATTTTGAGGGGACAGCAAATTTACATTGTTATACAAGCTGTACACTCACTACTTTACCTTGGAGGAAAGTGTCATTTCTTCAGTGTTGTCACATTAAAAGATACAATCAAATATTTACAAAAATGTTAGGAGTGTACTCACTTTTGTGAGATACTGTATGTAATTTTAAAATAATTAGTTTAAATCACGCATAACGAGGTTGTGAGCCTCATGACACACTGCAGTTGTCTGACACAACAAACGTTTTTAGCATCCTGGAGAGCGGGAAGAAGCAAGCATGTCAGGACACACACACAAACACACACACACACACACACAGTTCTCCATGTAGTCTGAAATTCAGGATTTTCCCTTGATTTAATCAGATCCAAAGTAACTAGTAACTTGAATAATCTTTTCATCATATACTTTATTACTCTTACTCAAGTAATTATTAATATTATTACTTTTACTTTTCACTTCAATGTCTTTATCCCTACTGAACATTTGCTTTATGAGTGTTCAGTTCTACCTGACCAGCCAACCAACATGACGGAGGTGTGAAAAGGAAGTTGTGAAAGCCACACCCAACCCAATGGCCCATAACCCTAGGCCTACACAAGCCCAAAATGTGATTCCACTGAACTACCCAAAATATATTTCAAATGAAATGAAAAGTTTACAAAAACAAGTGCCTGACTGAAAATCCAGAGACTCTATTTGCAAACCTCCATAAGGATGGCAGCACCAGCAACAGGATGTCAGCATCAGCAACACATCTCAAAAAAGATCGGTTAACTTCTCTAAGACACAAATTCCCAGACTAATTCATTTTTCGTACCATTGTTGATTGTATCTCCCAAAACCTGAGAAAAACTAGGAAGTAATGTCCCAAGAATATCAACAGAGAGACTGCTACAGTGGGAGAAATAAGTATTGAACGCTTGAACATTTTTATCAGTAAATATATTTCCAATGAGGTTACTGACATGAAATTTTCACCAGACTTTGGTATTACCTCAAGAAATCCGCACATCTAAAGAAATCCAAACATTAAAGTCCATAAATGAAGTTATGTGTAATAAAGTAGAATTTTATTTCCCTCACTTTACGCTTATATGGCTGAATAGGCAATTTGAAAACCAGAAATTTTTCCATGCCACTTAGGAATAGCAAGGATGTTACCTTGTGATGATAACCACGAAGCCTCTAAAAACTTCCTGCTAGATCCCACTCATCCTCTTTCACATTTCTGTCTTGTGAAGGAGTTTAGGAAATGGATTCCAATACTGAGTATAGCCATTTTTTAATTTTTTTTTTACTACATTTCTTACTAATAAGCCTAATATGTATTTGTTAAATCTGCACCATCTGATGGAGCACATTGACATGCACCTTTGGTGATGGTATTTATAGTAATTAACTTATTACTATTTTTGTTAGAGTTGAGGTACTCGATCTTGGACTTGAGTCCAATTATGAACGAACTCTTATGAACGAAATTTGTCTGAGTACAATCAAGTCCGCATCATGTGTAACATGAAAAGAAAGATAATAAATATCTAACAACATAATATTAAGATAACAAGAAATTAATTAATATCTCCCTGCCTCACCATGATTCAGATGTGTGCACAGAACGCTGCATCATTGTGCGAGTACTGAATGGACCCTATGCACTATTGCTTCCACGTTTTGTCTCAGCCAGCTCAGTTACATCCAGTGTTGTGCCGGAAGCAGTTTTTGCTATTGCCGATAACTGTGTGAAGATGGCACGGTAAACACTCGCTGTTTACAAGAGCTTTCCCAGATTCTGTGAATGACGTTAATAATATTGTGAGGCAGTCAGCTGTTACACCCAAGAAGGAAAGGGCTTCAAATGATATATTTTGAGTTACATTGAGTTACACAACTTTGTGAGGGCAACATGTTTCAGGTCAATGAGGAAGTCCGAGAAACCCCATAGATTGAGAGTAGGAGGCCACAAAAAACAGCTGAAATCTGAATTAAATGCACAAATAGAAGGGTTTTTTTTTGTGTGGGGGTTCTACATGTCTACAAAGACAGGCATAGTCAGTAAATGGGTTCATAAGTGCCTCAGTTTAAAAGTTTTGTGATAGTTCTAATTATGTTGATACTTTAACTTTCTGGAAGCCATTACTATAACGATATATATGGTAAATGGTCTGCACTTATTCAGCACATTTTAACCTTAGTGGTACTATAAAGCACTTTACACTGTTTCTCATTCACCCATTCTCTCACACACACTCCTGTCATCAGGAGCAACTTGGGGTAAACATATAAATATAAAAAAAAAATCTCTCTCTCTCTCTCTCTCTGTATATATATATATATATATATATATATATATATATATATATATATACATATGAAAGAGTTTTGCCACTAGTACACTGCTATAGGCAATAGGAACATGCAATACGGAAGTAAAATCGCTGGCTGAGAATCTACAGGAACTACATAAGCAATGTTTGTGCATAGAGTCTATTGAGTTCTCTTTAGTAGCTTATTACACTGAGACAGTCAAATAAAGACACACATCATGTCAAAATGCAGATCTGGCCAAGTATTCATACAAACACAGTCGGTTATGTCTTAAGTCAATGTAAACAGTTGGGAAAATCAGAGGTGTGTCAATACAGTATACAGGATCTGTGCATTAGGTCTTAAAGTGACAGCAGTCTAATAAACCTGCTGCTGTCTCTGTCATTAATGTTAATCAAACAACAAAAGACAAAGAGAAAATCACTCTTACTGAATAACTTCAGTAAATTTAATAAGAATCACTGTATATGTCATACATTCACTGTATATGTCATACATTATTTTAACGTTGTTATTTTATATTTAATTGCTTTACGGAAATTCAATTTCCGTAGTATTTCTTACTTGAATACTACTGATAGACCTACCTGAGAAAACGTATCGTTGTTGTGAAATAAGATTGTAGTCATATCGCCTACCCCTAAACATTAGCATTTGGTGATTCCAGTCTTGAATTTCATGCAGAATGTGAAATGTACTTCTTAACATAGTAAATATCATAAACCCTACTGATAGAGATTTTTCTTTCATTTTAGGAATTAAAGATCAGTTCTATGTTCAGAAATGTGTTTGTTGTCATTCATAGACAGATTAAAAGCAGTAATAAAGCATAAAGCTTGTTGTTATGCTGCTAAATGTAACTCTACTCTCTACTCTCTCTAAGCCTATATAACTGCGGGGGAGAGGCATCAAATAAATGAAACGTCAACTTGAACTAGAGGACACAATACTGTGATACAATAACAAAACAGGTTAATTTGTATTTTCATTGTTACGAACCCGGTCTAGGTCAGGCCGCAACATACAAAAATAAAAAAAAAGAAAAGGGTTGGCGAGACCATGATTGCATTTGTTTAGTTTATTCGCCAAACGGAGACCTGAAGATGGTTTAAATCTTCAGAAGCCGGCCAGGCCAAAATAATAAACAAAAATTCCCTCTAACTTTACCAAAGAAGACTAACTAACCTATAAGAAAAGAAAACAAAAATACACCGTCTTCCCTCACTCCCTAGCTAACCCAAAAACAGGAGAAAAGAAGAATCAACACAAATGGCTCTGACTTCCTACCAACCACTCTTAACCGTACACTATTTACAAACGTGACTATTAGTGGGTTAATTAATAAAAGTAATATGTACATATATATACACACATGGGTATCACATGAATCGTAATGAGGCAGATCGTAAACAAAGTCAAAACAGGCGTATGGTCATACACAGGCGAAAAAGTCATACACAGGCGAAATAGTTATACACAGGCAAAATAGTTCTTCTCTCTACACAAAACGCAATGGCAATGATCTGCCCTGGGATGGAGACTGACAAGGCTTAAGTACACTTCTGGAAGCGTGCAGGAAACCAATCCTGTCGCACAAGGCCGGAGCAGGCATGGACAAGACGTGATTGTCCAGTAGCAGGCCAGAACGTACGCATGCAGTAGGCGGGACCTAGAGAAGGGGGAGGAGACAAAAGAAAACTCATCCCACCACTGACAAACACACAAATGGCACATAGAGCAAACAGAAATACATTGGATAACGTAACATCATACAGTTGTAATATGATAAAAGTTCTACATATATGTCTGTATCCTTTTTTTCTTTGAAACCATTTTTTGATAGGAAACTAGTTGAGGTACTGATGACATGAAATAAAAATATTAAGTGGCAACGGAAAGATGTAATAGTGTTTTTTAATGTAATGTAATTTTTGTTACATTTATGTTGCCATTGGTTTGTGAAGGTTACAATATTAATTTCACAGCTCACTGTTGAGTTTACAGTTGCAATATCAAATAATTTTTCAATTTAATTACTTTCTGGACTCAGCTGGACTCGACTCGGACTTGAGTCCAACTCAGCCCCTTTTGGACTCGTACTCGGACTCGTTTGGATAAGTACTTGGTCTCAATTCAAACTTGACAAAGGTGGACTCGGACCCAACACTAGTTCATACAGAAAATTTTGGTAAACACTGTGAACACACAACCTTGTTTTAATACAGCATTTGGCCACGATGTGTTTGTTTTATGTGATTTGGTCAAATCATGCTATCAGAGTCACTTATGTGAAATTTCAGATCATTAACAGTCTCTCTCTCTCTCTCTCTCTCTCTCTCTCTCTCTCTCTCACGCTCTCTCTCAAACACACACACACACACACACACACACACACACACAGACAGAGAGAGAGAGAGAGAGATTTACCACTGTTGAACTGCCAAGAATTCTCTATTTTTATGACTTACCAAAAACTGCAGTCACTTTGTGCAGGTTTAGTGCAGATTGTTAGATAATTGCTGGTAAATTCTTGACTAAATTATGCTAAAATTGCAACAAAGTGGCCATACTGAAGGGAAAGAGTGAACAGAATGTTTAAAGGAACCAACAGGATTTTAGTTGTATGCACTCACTGCATGATGTCATGTGTAATTAACAATGCCATTTAATTCACATTAGGCATTTTTTTCCCTGTTAATGTTTATCTTGCCAAGATGAGAATAATTTTTATTGTGTGTTGTCCATTATTCAGTGTGTGTGTGTGTGTGTGTGTGTGTGTGCACTTGCTGTGCTGTCTCTTCTCACAGGCAACCCTGATTGGATTCTGTCAACTAATCCTTGTTGTGCATTTTAATTAGTGGGAGACACGAGCCACTGCACCCTGATCACACAGTGCACTTGTCCTTCTTAGAGTAAGAAAGAGATGATTAGATCAAAACAGTTAGATAGATAGATAGATAGATAGATAGAGAAAGGGAAAGAGACTAAGTGACAAATGGACAAATAAAGGGAGAAAATGAGAGACAGAAAATCATAAGAGTGAAAAAAAGAGAGTGATTATTCTTTCTCACTTCACACCTGCAGGTGTCACTCCTGCTCTGTGGACCTATGGGAAATCAGTTGCAGTGCATCATGGGTTGCACACATATTCTCCTCAGGTAATCACGATTTGAAAATATTTCACTGACAAAACCCAGTGAGACAGAAACCAACACACTGACACATACTGCCAAAACTTGTGCCATTCATATCATGACTTCTGTTATCCCGTTCACAGTGTGTGTATTTCACCATTGCAAATGGCCACAAAACCATGCATTTTATTCAGACAGTGACATGTCCAGTTCCCAACAGTGTTAGTTGTTGTCTTTTAATGATTAACATTTGATATTGACAACATGCGCTATCACACTATATTATAGCAATAAAAAAATTTAATGTAGCTACAGTGCTGTGAAAAACTATTTGCTCCCATCCTGATGTCTTCTGTTCCCTTTCAAAGGGAACTCAACATTGCATGAGCTTCACGCTGTGGGAAGTGCCCTCGCACGCGACCGGTATCTAATGTCTTTGTGAAATCATGCCTATTTATAGGCCTGCCATGGTCAGGTGACATCACTATAAAACGGAAATGAATTCGTAGGAGGCTGGACAAGCGCTTTCTCCCCAGTGAAAATAAATCTCCCTCATACCACAGAAAACTCCCCTTTTTTCCAGAAGTGCTTGATGAAATATCGCACTTCTGGAAAAACCTGTACACCAGCTTTGTTTATAACCCCACTATGTCAGATTATTCTGCCATCATGGGGAATGAATAGTATGGGTATTTGGCTATGCTGAAGGTGGAGGAGGCGCTTTCGAGCTAACTCTCTTCATTGATGGCAGGGAATTTAGGGTGGCCAGCTTTGCCATCCTAGCCATGTAAGGCCACCTCGCCACTGGTTGGCAAAGCCTATGTGGCAGCAGGTCTCGCTTGTGGGTCACTGCATACAATGGCAGTGTTGCAGGCCTACCAAGCAGACTTGCTGAATGAGCCTGACAGTGGGGAGGGAATTGGGCCCAAGGCAGTGGCAGAGCTTCACCGCACCATGGATTTGTCACAGTGGAGAAGCGCTTGTGTCTAAAACCATCAGGAATGGGGGATAAGTATAAGGTCTCCCTTCTGGACACCCCTGTTGAACCTTCTGGCAAAATAGTAAATGATGGCGTTCAGCCATTTCATTCCCCGTCGTGTCAAATTTGCCCAGGCATCCATGAGTGGAGCCTGGGCCAGCACTAGGGTGAGGGAGGCACAGAAGGCAAGTGTGGTGGCCCAGCTCCGCCCAGAGAAAGCCAGGTGGACCAGGTGGCCACAGTTGCTGCCTGTTGTAGGCCTGATCTAAGAATGATCATGAATGCCATGCAGGCAAAGAAGGACTGGTCTTGATGGGCCATGGAGGGAGGTATCAGGGGACTTGAGGTTGTTATGGCAGTTAGACTCCAGTATTACTGTAGGGTGCCTCCTAGACAATGTCATCCCAAGTTTTCAGTCTTCTCTGGTCAGCGAGCTGTCACAAGGTACGAAAGTCTGATGCTTTCCCTCCAACAGAATGTGGAAAAGTTAATGTCACTAAAAGACCATCTAGAAACTACTGCCAAATGTGTCTATATGGGTTCTGTCCACCATAGAAAAGGGTTACCGGGTCCAATTCAGAGTTCGACTCCCCCAGATTACAGATGTGCTCACCAAAGTAGTCAGCACAGAGCAGAGACTGGCTTTAGCACAGGAAGCAAGATCTCTCGTGGACAAAGGAGCCATAGAACATGTATCTCTTTCTCTGAGGGAGGGAGGTTTTTACAACCATTATTTCCTGGTATGCAAAAAAAGATTTTAGATGCCAATTTTAGATTTGCATCACCTGAACTGTACTCTTCAGACCTACAGGTTCAAGTTGTTGGACACTCAAACATATCATTCCTCAGATTTAGATCGAGGACTGGTTTGTGGTGATAGATCTAAAAGATGCATATTTCCACATGGAAATATTGCCCAGTCACAGGAAATTCCTGAGGTTCGCATATGGAGGCAACACGTACCAATGTCAGGTTCTTCCCTTTGGTCTAGCTTTATCCTCTTGCATCTTCATGTAATGCATGGATGCCACTCTGGCACCCTTGTGACACCAGAGCATCCATGTACTAAATTACCTGGTTAATTCTAGCATGATCCAGGGAGTTGGTGATTCAACATCGAGATGTTCTCACCCAGTTGAGGAGCTTGGGGATCAGTTTGAACCCCAAGAAAAGTATGCTTTCTCCAGTGCAGAGGACAACTTTTCTAGGGGTTATATGGAATTCTACTATGATGAGGGCGTATCTAGCACCAACACACTAAGGGTCAATCCTATCAACATTGAGCAAGATAAAGCTGGGCATCGTATCTAGCCTCTACGAGAGACTGTTGGGGCTTATGGCAGCAGCAGCCAACATCATATTGTTGGGCCTATTGCACAAGAGACCATTTCAGTGGTGGCTGAAAATTTGTGGATTTTATCCAAGGATGAAACCCCTGAGAGTAATCAGTGTCAGGCAGCGATGCTTATGAGCTCTGAGAATTTGGAGGTGTCCCCGGTTTCTAGCCTTGGGTCACACTCTAGGCGCATCTCCTTATCAGAAGACGGTAATGACAGATGCCTCCCTCATGAGCTGTGTTGTGGTCTTAGACGGCCGTCCAGTTCACGGTCTCTGGAGCGGCCCTCATCTAGAGTGGCATATAAATCGCCTAGAAATGTGGGCCATATTCCTAACACTGAAATTCATTCTTCCTCAGTTGAGAGGTCACCATGTGTTAGTTGTGACAGACAGTTTGGTACAGTACATACAATATCTCACAAAAGTGAGTACACCGCTCACATTTTTGTAAATATTTGATTATATCTTTTAATGTGACAACACTGAAGAAATGACGCTTTGCTACAATGTAAAGTAGTGAGTGTACAGCTTGTATAACAGTATAAATTTGCTGTCCCCTCAAAATAACTCAACACACAGGCATTAATGTCTAAAACGCTGGCAACAAAAGTGAGTACACCCCTAAGTGAGATTGTCCAAATTGGGCCCAAAGTGTCAATATTTTGTGTGGCACCTTTATTTTCCAGCACTGCCTTAACCCTCTTGGGCATGGAGTTCACCAGAGCTTCACAGGTTGCCACTGGAGTCCTCTTCCACTCCTCCATGACGACATCACGGAGCTGGTGGATGTTAGAGACCGTGTGCTCCTCCACCTTCCGTTTGAGGATGCCCCACAGATGCTCAATAGGGTTTAGGTCTGGAGACATGCTTGGCCAGTCCATCACCTTCACCCTCAGCTTCTTTAGCAAGGCAGTGGTCATCTTGGAGGTGTGTTTGGGGTCATTATCATGCTGGAATACTGCATACTGATCATGTTCTGCTTCAGTAAGTCACAGTACAAGTTGGCATTCATGGTTTCCCTCAATGAACTGTAGCTCCCCAGTGCCGGCAGCACTCATGCAGCCCCAGACCATGACACTCCCACCACCATGCTTGACTGTAGGCAAGACACACTTGTCTTTGTACTCCTCACCTGGTTGCAGCCAAACACGCTTGACACCATCTGAACCAAATAAGTTTATCTTGGTCTCATCAGACCCCAGGACATGGTTCCAGTAATCCATGTCCTTAGTCTGCTTCTCTTCAGCAAACTATTGGCGGGCTTTCTTGTGCATCATCTTTAGAAGAGGCTTCCTTCTGGGACGACAGCCATGCAGACCAATTTGATGCAGTGTGCGGAATATGGTCTGAGCACTGACAGGCTGACCCCCACCCCTACAACCTCTGCAGCAATCCTGGCAGCACTCATACGTCTATTTCCCTAAGACAACCTCTGGATATGACGCTGAGCACATGCATTCAACTTCTTTGGTCGACCATGGCGAGGCCTGTTCTGAGTGGAACCTGTCCTGTTAAAACGCTGTATGGTCTTGGCCACCGTGCTGCAGCTCAGTGTCAGGGTCTTGGCAATCTTCTTATAGCCTAGGCCATCTTTATGTAGAGCAACAATTCTTTTTTTCAGATCCTCAGAGAGTTCTTTGCCATGAGGTGCCATGTTGAACTTCCAGTGACCAGTATGAGGGAGTGTGAGAGCAATGACACCAAATTTAACACAGCTGCTCCCCATTCATACCTGAAACCTGGTAACACTAAGTCACATGACACGGGGGAGGGAAAATGGCTAATTGGGCCCAATTTGGACATTTCCACTTAGGGGTGTACTCACTTTTGTTGCCAGCGGTTTAGACATGGTTGTGTGGTGAGTTATTTTGAGGGGACAGCAAATTTACATTGTTACACGAGCTGTACACTCACTACTTTACATTGTAGCAAAGTGTCATTTCTTCAGTGTTGTCACATGAAAAGATATAATCAAATATTTACAAAAATGTGAGGGGTGTACTCACTTTTGTGAGATACTGTATATCAACCAGCAGGGATGGTTATGTTCATGCCCCCTGTTCAGGCAGGCACAACTAATTCTTCTCTGGGCAGAGGGAAAGTTTTTATCAGTGAGTGCAATGTACATTCTGGGCAACCGGAATGTGGGGGCAGACATCCTGTCGAGACATGGGCTGAGACCTGGGGATTTGAGACTCCATCCACAAGTGGTGGAGTCCACATGGCCAAGGTTCAACCAAGCAGAGGTGGATGTGTTCGCCTCCGAGGAGACAACACACTGCCCACCGTGGTTCGCCCTCACTCCTCCCGCACCATTAGGGCTGGAGCCCATGGTACACATGCGGCTGAGAGGGTTAATTTATCACCTTCGGCTGGAACAATGGATACTGTGTGTCTGGCCCCTGAGCGACACCAGTTCATAGATTCTGATCTCTCACCTGAGGTTATAGAGGCCATGTTGAACACTAGAGCAACATCCACAGGAAAACAGTGGCAACGTTTTTTCTCGTGGTGTGAGGAACATCAGTTTCAACCCAGACCCAACAATAGCTACAGTCCTGGAGTTCTTACAGGGATGTTTCTCAGCAGGGTTGGCTCCTTCTACAGACTTCTACGTGACTACAAATTTAGTCAGTCACACCCCTACTGATTGAGCCTTTGTGGGGCAACATCCTCTAACATTGAGGTTTATGTGTGGTGTCAGATGGCTGAGGCCCATCTGCAGACCACGCATACCTTCCTGGGACCCGTCTGTGGTCCTGGAAGGTCTGTCACATGCCCCATTTGTGCCCTTAGAGTCAGCCTCAGAGGAGCTTCTGACTCTAAAGGTAGCTCTTCTGCTGACCTTGACATGTCTCAAGCGAGTAGGAGATCTACGAGCTCTCTTTGTTGCCCCTTCTTGCCTTGACTTTGCCCCTGGATTAGCCAAGGCCTTCCTATATCCGAGGCCGGATTATATTCCTAAAGTGCCTACGTCTGCTGCCCAGCCTGTAGTGTTAAAGGCTTTCTGCCCTCCTCCATTCCTCACATTGGAACAAGAGAAATTGCACCTAATGTCCAGTAATGGCTCTCTGTACTTACGTCCACCGCTTTGGCCAGTGGTGTAAGTCGGAGCAGCTGCTTTGATGGTCTGCTTTGATGGCAAAAGTAGAGTGATGCTGTGTCAAAGCAGTGCATCTCTAATTGGACAGTGGAAGCAATCTCAATAGCTTATGTGGTGCACAATCTCATTATGCCTCTGGGCATAAGGGCTCATTCCACTAGGGGGTTGCCTCCTCGAAGGCTTTATCCAAAGGGGTACCCTTACAGGATGTGTGTGCTTTGGCGGGGTGGTCTACGCCACACATATTCAATCAATATTACAGTTTGGACATGGATTCCACCCCAGGCTCAAGTGTCTTGCATTGAGCCTCAGACTCAGACGTTTTTTAACCGCCATACCCTCAGTATGACACAATGTTGGGTTCCCTTTGAAAGGGATTATCTGGGTTACACATGTAACCCTGTTTCCTGAGATGGGAACAAGATGTTGCGTAGCTTTCTCCTACTAGGGCATGCTTGTGAATCGCATTTTCCCTTCAGGTAATAGAGGTTGATGACATGGTTTACAGATGTCATTTTATAGTCACACAAAATGCCACATCACCTGTCTACAGCAGTTTCACACAGATTTCAG
This sequence comes from Ictalurus furcatus, assembly GCF_023375685.1. Lineage (NCBI taxonomy): Eukaryota > Metazoa > Chordata > Actinopteri > Siluriformes > Ictaluridae > Ictalurus > Ictalurus furcatus. The sequence continues at coordinate 24,714,851 of NC_071258.1, forward strand.
ATACTGGTTGTGCGCAAGGGGGCTTCCCACAGCATGAAGCTCAGGCAACATCTCGTGCCATTCTCATAGAATAGGGTTACATGCATAACCCAGACATTTTTGTGTATGTCTCATACTAGAATGTTTCAGAAATTAAAACAAAATCTAAGGTAAAACAAAGGCAATCCGAGCAAACACAAAATGCAGTTTTTAAATGTTAATGTTATTCATTGGAGCAAAAAAGTTATCGAATACCAACTGGGCCTGTTTGAAAATGTATTTGCCCCAGTAGTTACTAATTCCCCAAATCTATTAAACTGCATTCATAATGGGGCTCAGCTGGACTAGATGCAACCAGGCCTGATTACTTCCAGCCCCATTAAATCAAATCAAAACTTAAGTAGAACTTTATAAATAATAAATAAATAATTCATTGTGTGTTAACTCAGGTTGTGTCACATCTCGAGACGTAATGCAGGTAGGGACGGATGCAAGTGCAGTTCAACAGTTTTATTAAAGAGAGACACAGGTAGATAAATCCAAATCGTAATCCAGAAACGTAATTCAAAACACGTAAAAGGTCAGGCGATCGGCAAACAAGCATAAACGGGGAAAAGCAGGATTCTAGGTCGCGGACATGGAAAACAGGGTCGATATACAAAACACGAAACATAAGCTATGACTACTAACTGGGAGCGGAAAAACCAGAGTGACTTAAACAGATGAATGTCTTAGACGAATGACTTAAACAGACGAATGCGTGACTCACATGCTCTCTGTTAAAGGGGAAACCGTGACAGGTTGCCTTTGTGTTATGTTGTATGTTGTATAGTCTAAAACTATTATTATGAGATATACACAAAAACAGAAGAAATCAGCACTGTATGTTCTCTTTACCTAAAATTCATCATTCAAGTTTCTTAAAGTTTGCCTGTTTAGAGGTTATTCTGACAAGTAGAAATGTTTTAAATTGTAACATGAATCGCCCCATTTTCTCTCCAAATGCCATACTAACTGCTTTCTTTCACATACAGTACATGAGTGTCACTAGTGGTGCTTGGATTGAGAGTGGAGACAGTAATGTCATCCCTCCCACAGAGAGAACACATCCAGTTTTGCTTTGTAGGAATCCCAGCCATGGATAGCTATGGCATCGTCAATATTTGAACACTATTTAATAACACCTACTCTTTTTAAACATGTACAACGTTTAAATATTTGACCAAAACAGATTTATTAAATTGACAAAATAAAAAATTACTTCTGATTTTGGCACCACCTTGCTGCTCTCCCTTAACCCTACCTTACTGGTTAGCAATGTTAACCCTCAAAGCAAAACTCAAGAAGCAATTTGTAGCAATTTCTCTAGATTATTGCATATGGACTATTCATTAGTTACTTCTGAAAGCACCTTAGCAGTTTTTACACACTGGTCTATTACTTGCATGGCATTTCACCTTTCTTTAACTATAATGTTTTTCACCTGAACATGAGTCCTGCTTAGCCATGCAGCTCTTCCACAAAATCTTCTTTAAACAGGATGCTTAGTGGACAAGTATTGGAGACAAAAAGTTATTAAGAGCTTAAAATGGCATCTCCTGCTTTTAATCTTGGATTAAGTCCTCGTTGAGAGGCGGAAAATGAAAACTAATGAGGAGACAAAAGGACAAAAAGGAAGTGGGAAGAGTGTGACATGAATGAATGAAGTCTAAGATGTGTTAAAAGCTAAGAAACACTATGTTTCTGGCTTTATAATACCTTACAGTAACAGTGATTTTTGTAATTATGATTTGTTCTGATTATCATTTTTGTAGCTGGAAATAGCTGTGTCAGAATTGTAGCCTCTGATTTTGACTACACCACTGTACGTTCAATAACAGCAACTACAAAAACTAAAAGTTTTACTTCTTCCTTTCCAAGATCCAGCTATGGACAGAAAATTAGCTTACACTTGCACTATACCGATAAGCAAACTGAATAATGGACAAATTTGTGAAAATTTGGTTTGTATAGTGTAGGGAAAATTAGCTGTTTGGGTTAAGTTGCTGCATTCTCCACCATTATATGTAACGAAAATTAAATTGAGCTACCTGTATTCTCCATGAAATATGTAGGGGAGACTAGCATATCTGCTCGAAAGGGGAAATTTGGCTAATTTAGTTTTGATTAACTATACATCCAGCAATAAACTGACCTTAGCGCATTCATTAATTATGCATTAGATATTACCTCCATGGCCATCGGCAATAATATCCTAAATACAGTGAAACATCATTTTAAGAGCATGTAGCAAGATCGGCAAGTCAAGGCAATATACATTTGTAAACAATAAGACATGTATATTTGAGAATACACAAGAATTTATTAAACTATTAATCTATTCTATGACATAGAAACTAATCTAACCCAAACACACAGACGCGCACACACATACACACACACATGCAAGTAGGGGTGAAAATGGCTTCAACAGAATGAATGATCTTCCGAGTTTATTGCACAGTATGTTATTTCACAGACCATGACCTGAACGAACCATCACTTATTAATCTAATTTCATTTCTTTAGAAGGGCTTTAAACTTAATATTATATGCATCAGTTTAGAGTCTGGATGAATTGTGCTTGCCTGTTTGGGGATTTCCTCGTTACGTCATGGTCTGGCCGGTGTTTGAGTGGTGTCTTGGAAGACCAACCAGAATGATGAATGAAACGGCGTCTGGTATGAGGGATGTTTCGAGAGCTGTCGGCTCTCTGGTGGGATCTCCGAGCACTTGATCTGGTTTGATCTCCCCGGAGTCAATTGGGGAGAACTCTCTGATGGCTCTGGAGACCCCTGCCTCTGTTGAATGAGCCCAGAGTGGAAGAGGAAGAGAGAAGAGAGAGTTTCTTGGGTGTCGTGGGATTTTAACTCTTTCTGGCTAGGCCAGCCCTCTAAGGGTTCCAACCACCCAGAGATTGTCTTAGGGAGGGGTGTAAGCCCCATGCTCCACCCTGGATGTTAATCAGCCCATTGTCTCTGCAGATGGATGGTTCCATGCTTTTTATCATGTGTGGATTAAACTTTGACCCCAAAATATTAACATAAACACAACATTCTACCTATATTTCCTTACTCTTATCCTTCAGAAAATCACTCAGCAAACACACACATACTGGGGGTTGATTTATGGTTTTACTGCAACATCTGGCCAGATGGCCACTCTGACAAAGACCGTTAGTGTTTACAACCAGACTTGTTGATACCAGTCTTGACAGCATCATTGAATTGTGGTTTGAGTGGTCGAGGGCTGTCTAAGTGGAATGTCTTATCCCTCTCTGTTATCATTTCTGCTGCCTGGTTCGACCTGAGATCCTACAAAGGATAATAAGTGACGAAGGCACTTATCTAGAAATTCAAAGCTTTTTAGAAAGCTCTGTTTTTTCCATTTGTGTGCCTGCACGTACAGTGCCCTCCATTAATACTGGCACCCTTGGTAAATATGAGCAAGGAAGGCTGTGAAAAAGGATCTCTCCAGATCCTTCAAATTTCGAGGTCCACGCTTGATTTTTTTTAACAAAACAAACAATAAACAGATTTTTTTTTTTTTGCTCATATTTACCAAGGGTGCTGATATTAATGGAGGGCACTGTGTTTTGTTCACCTTTTTCCTTATCATTTCTGGAATTTCTTTCAATTTTGGCATAGTGTGTTACTGGGTAACCAACTTAAACCAACTTGTTGAAAAAGTTCTATTTAAGTGTTGAGTTTGATTGAACAGGGTTTGCAGTAATCGGGTCTGGTTGCGTCTAGTCCAGCTGAACCCATAATGAATGTAGTTTCATAGATTTGTGGCAATTAGCAACTATAGAGGCAAATACATTTTTATTGATTTGTGGTAATTAGCAACTACAGGGGCAAATACATTTCCACACAGGCCCAGTTGGTATTGGATAACTTTTTTTGCTTCAATAAATAAAATTCTCAATTAAAAACTGTATTTTGTTTTCACTGAGGTTGCCTTTGTTTGAATGTTTGATTTGTTTTAATTTCTGAATCAATTTACCATGAGATATACACAAAAACAGCAGAAATCAGGATTTCACAGCACTGTACATCTCATAACTGAGTCTCACCACCAGCCTTCTTTCCTTGAAAGATTTCATAACCTGATCCTACAGTTTCTTCCAAGAATATGACATTCTCTTGACTGTAATTGTTGTGCAGTTAAATGTAAAGTTTTGTTCACACATCTTGTAACATATCACACCATATACAGTCAGGTCCATAAGTATTTGGACAGTGACAATTTTGATACTCTTGCCTCTGTACACCACCACAATGGATTTGAAATTAAACAATGAAGATGTGAATGAAGTCAGCTTTAATTCCAGAGATTTAATAAAAATATATATATTTTTTTTCAATTGAGTCCCTCAATTTTACAGCTTCAAAAATCATTGGAAAAACTAACAATCATAAATACAGTGGGGGAAAGAAGTACTGAACTAGTCAGAAACAAATTCAGTAAATATATTTCCAATGAGGTTGTTCACATGAAATTTTCACCAGATTTTGACATTACCTCAAGAAATCCATACATGTAAAGAAATCCAAACATTAAAGTCCATAAATAAAGTTATGTGTAATAAAGTAGAATGATACAGGAAAAAAGAATTGAACACACTAACTGAAATTTATTGAATACTTAGTGGAAGAGCCTTTGTTTGTAATGACAGTTTTAAGATGCTTCCTGTATGAAGAAATTAATGGGTCGCAGTATTCAGGTGTGATTTTGGCCCATTCTTCTAAACATATTGTCTTGTTCAATTGGATTCAATCTTGTTCAAATGGATTCGAGTCAGGTGAATGGCTGGGCCATTCTAATACCTTGATTTTTTTTTTTTTTTTTAAACCAATTGAGAGTTTCCTTTGCTGTATGCTTTGGATTGTTGTCCTACTTGAAAGTCCACCCACATCTCATCTTCATCATCCTGGTGTATGGCAGCAGGTTCTTCTCAAGAATCTCCCTTTAAAGGGCTCCATTCATTGTTCCTTCAATTATATGAAGTCTGCCAGTACCATGTGATGAAAAACAACCCCACACCATGATGCTTCCACCTCCAAACTTCACTGTTGGTATAGTGTTTTTAGGGTGATGTGCAGTGCCATTTCTTCTCCAAACATGGTGTGTAGTATGACAGACAAAAAGTTCAATTTTGCTCTCGTCTGATCAGACTACACTCTCCCAGTATTTCACAGGCTTCTCCTAATGAGTTGTAGCAAATTTTAAACAAGCTTCGACATGCCTTTTCTTTAGTAATGAAGTCTTGCAGGGTGAGCGTGAGCAGTGGAGTGCATTGAATATTGTTTTCTCTGTGACAATGGCACATGCTGCCTCCAAGTGTTTCTGGAGCTCTTTCTGAGTGGTTCTTGGCTCTTGGGCTACTCTTCTGACTATTCTTCTGACTCCCTGGTTAGAAATCTTGCGAGGAACCCCTGTGTATGGCCAATTGATGACTGAGTGATGCTGCTTCCACTTGCGGATAATGGCCCCAATGGTGCTTACTGGAGGATTCAGAAGTTTTGAAATACGTCTGTATCCGATTCCATCAATATGTTTCGCAACAATAAGGTTGTGAAGGTCTTGGGAGAGCTATTTGCTTTTATCGATAATGAGATGTTTCTTTTCTGACACCTTGGTAATGAAAATCCTTTTTTACAGACCATCAATTTATTAACCCTGCTGATATTAATCTGCACAGATAGGGGGTATAATTACATACATATTTCAGCTGGTTCCTTGCCTTTCCTTGCATTGAAGAACTGCTTTTTCTTAGCGTGTTCAATACTTTTTTCCTGTGTCATTCCACTTTATTACACACAACTTTATTTATGGACTTTAATGTTGTGAATTCTTTATATTTGCAGATTTCTTCAGTTAATACTGATGTCTGGTGAAAATTACATGTGAATAGCTTAATTGGAAATATATTTCCCCCATTGTATATACTGAGTATATACTCTTTTTTTGAATAAAAGAGAGATCTTGCCCTTTGAATTTTGTGTGTCTGTGTGTCATTTGGCAAACCCAAGGCCTTGTTGTGGGAAATTTTTATTTTTCATCTTTTTGTGTACTTTCTCTTTCTTTTTTCCTAACATCGCAACCCTCTATTCATTAATCCGAACAGGTATAAACAAAGAAAAGCTATTATCCTCTTTGACCAAGATTTTATGACCTTTCTTTAGTTTAATATCATAGCTTTAAGCAAATTGCAACTCGTGTGTTTGATCATTTACAACTTAAACTAATAAATACCTTCTTTGTGTCACACCAATGATGGAATCCACCAGGAACTCCACTTCCCAGAACACACGGTGGCCTACAAACATGCTGCTGCAGACTACAATCCCTAACACTGCACTCCACCAGCACGTTCCCATTCACCCAAATACTAATCAGGCAAACCTGTTTCCAGTCATACCCTATCCCTATAGCTACACAGACTTTCACAATGACTCTGTGAAATAGCACTCAGTGTACAAGTACCTGACTTACCAAGCATTTGTTTACTTATTTTGTATTTTGAACTGTTGTTTGCTGATCGTCTAACATATTGTCTGTTCCTGTTCATGAGTTTGTGTCATGTTTTGGAGTTCTTTGCCAGTTTAATAAAATTCTATCTGCAATTGCCTCTTTTTCGGACTCTGTTGCATGACCCTTTTTTTCTGGAGGATAAGGTTAAGGTAGCTCATAATTTGTGTAGTGCTTTTGAGAATCCTAATTCTAATTCCTAATCCTAGTTTGTATCAACCACTTTACTCTAAACAAAGACAGGCCTCAGATGCCCTAATTCAGGTTGAGGGCCTATGATTATGGCTATAGTTGTGTACAAAGTTTCTTAGTGTCTTTATTTTCCTAGTTCAGTAAAATACATTGTCTCTAGTTAATATAACAATACACTACCAATATTGTGATAAATTACATCACAATGCAATTTGATAATAATCATCAGTACTCTGACAAACACACAGTGACTAGTTCATTAGATGTTAAAATGCAAGCTCACAAGTAATTTGTTATGTTGTTGAGCCTGTCCTATATCTCTCTAGCTAACCTCAGCCAGCAACTCTGTGTGAAGCTGCACAACTATCTAAGGCTGAGGTGAGATAACACACATTGTATAACAGTCCAACAGCTTGGATAGTAAAATATGTCAGGGTAATGCACAGCAGCTCAGGAATACACTGTTTTGCAGATTTTTTTTCTTCTTCTGAATCAATAATCATGTTTACTCTTTTTCCTTACATGCTAATTACACAAATATATGCTAATTGTGCATGTACGGGGAAGCCGAAACCTCTGTCTGTATTAGATGGGAATGCTGTTTTGATCCTTACTTCAACACAGAATGAGTTCACAACACGGACTTGTTTTTCCAAGTAGCTTCCCACATCAACTAACAAAGCTCTACAGTATAAACAAAACATTCAAAACAGTCATATATTAATTTCTGTGAAAAATAAAGATTTTGCATCATTTCAAGAAAGTTTGGGTCTGGGTCATAGTCGTTAAAAGTACTGAATCACAGATGCATATTCCAGCTGAAGCACCCATGGATTCAGCAAGCTCCTTCAAAACTTCGGTGTTGGGTCTTACACTCTGGGTATGGGTCTGGGAATAGGATAGTTGTCCATAAATTGTACAAAATAGGAAAGTAAATATTTTGCAGTTAACTGTAATTTTATTTATTTTATTTTATTTTTACCATGTCTAGATAGCATCTTCAGTCCTATGCTGCTGTATACTGTAAAACTCACACAGTAGCAGAATATATGGCACTGGTATAACCAGTAATAGACTGCAATTAAGTGTTTGTAGATATATAAGCTTAGACCTAAACACGTAGGGATTGAAGGAATTTCTATGTGGGTTGGTTGCCAGACTAACAGTCTTCCTGAACAACAGTATGACAAACCTGCCAACCTTCCCTACAGCACAACATTTTAGGACCTGTAGTCATGCTTTGGTAACAGCCACAGGAGCAACTGTATAGGAAATATACTGTACCTGTTAGTTACATTAGGCTCAGCACTCTAGTGCCAAACTAAAGAGTGCCAACCAAGTCTTGGATGATGGACTACAAGGGGAACTTTGTGTACATTTTGATGCATTTAAAATGCCTAGAGGAAACATGGAGACAAATTACAGATTTTGAATGAAAAATGATAATAATAATATGGACAGAGCTTATTCAAACAATTAGGCTTCATTTCCACTGACGAAGGGTCTGGACTAAGAACTGCTATTTTAAACTTCAAGCCACAGTAGTCTAGCATAATCATCTGCATGCACATTATATAGAGCTCAGAAGTGAATTTGCTGAATCATGAAACTGGAGCAAACTGTATGAAATGAACAATATGGAGGTTAAAGAGAGAGAGAGAGAGAGAGAGAGAGAGAGTATTGGGAAAAGTAAGGGACTGGGAGGAGGATGAGAAGATAAATGTCACTGGAGAGAGCTGCTTCCCGTGTGAAAGAGAGAAAGAGGATTGTGGACAGAGGGGTGGAATGATTAATGAGGAGCTGTCAGAGAGGTTCAGAAGGGAAGGACCAGGTGCAGAGAGAGAGATAGAAAGAGAAACAGGGTAGGAGAGAGAGAGATAGAGAGGGAGAGAGTGAAAAAAGAGAGGAGGATGGACATAGAGAGAACATGAGAAACAAGAGATGAGAGAAAAAAAAAGTAAATGGAAGGGGAAAAGGCTGAGTATAGGTTGAAGGCAGAAGAGGGATACAGTGGGAGAGAGGATGAGTGAGGCATAGGGAACGAGAAATAAATGTAGATGAAGATAGAAATGGGGAATAAGAGAAACAGGGATATAGCAATAGAAAAAGATAAAAATGAAAGAACAAGAAGAGGAAGAGAAGGTTATAGGTGAAGAAAGGGGAGACTGAGATAGAGAGACAGAGAAAGGAGCAAAGGAGAGAAGAAGAGAGGGGCTTAAATTCAGAGAAGAATAAAAGTGTAGAAAAATATGGCTGTTAATGAAATTTAGCCTCCAACAAGGGCAAAGTTTGAAGCTGGCAAATGACAGATTTACTGTCAGTCATAAAACTGATGCTAAAAGTCCACTTGCACTGCTGCTGATGAGCATTGGAGACATTTATATGACATTCACAGAGATTTAATTATGGTGAATTAAAAATAATTTCTTTTTGTGAAGCCATCATCTATCTGTTTAAACTCAAAAAAGTGACCAAATACAGTTGCAATCAAAATGATTCAACCCCCAATGCAAATCAGGTTAATTGTAAAATTTACAGACTTTCAGCTGTTTGCAATGTACAAATCAAACAAAAGCAATTTAAATGCTTCAACACAATGAATGCTTGAAGTGATTTCCCCAAATTCAACTGAAAATGCAACTTATAATGATTTCTCCAGTTTCAAAATTATTCATCCCCCTTCATGATAAGCATCTTTAATACTTAGTAGAGCACACTTTTGCTGTTATGACCTGATGCAAATGAGATGCATAGCTTCTGGCAGCGTTCCTGAGGAATCTTAGCCCATTCCTCAAGAGCAATGGCCTCCAGTTCAGTAATATTCTTGGGTTTGTGTCTTGCAACAACCTTCTTCAAAGTCAGGTAACTGTGATGGCCCTGTAGGATCTTCCAGGACTTCTGTAGCCAAGCCTTGGTGGAAGTAGAGGTATGCTTGGGATCATTGTCCTGTTCGAAGGTCCAATGATACCCAAGCTTCAGCTTCCTCACAGACAGAATGACGTTTTCTCCTAGGATTTCCTGATCAATGAATCCATCTTGCCTTCCACATGCTGCAGGTTTCCAGTACTAGAGGATGCAAAGCAGCCCCAGAGCATCACCAAACCACCACCATGCTTGACTGTGGACAGAGTGGTCGTTCTTCATTCTTCTTCCTCCAGACATACTGCTGAACCATGGTGCCAAAAAGTTCCAGGTCTGATTCATTGCTCCACAGAACAGAATACCAAAACTTCTGTGGCTTATTAATATGATTTTGAGCTGACTTTTCTTATGCTTTTGGGTCAGTAGAGGTGTACGTCTAGAAGTTCTGGCATGGACACCTTCTGTGCTTAGTATGTGCCTTACTCTGCTCATTGAGTTACTCAAGGGTGTTTCAGAACCTGCCTTCTCAGAAATGTTGTTGCAGCCATTGATAGCTTCCCTTTTCCCCTTTTTCCCCCTAGCCAGTTCAGGTATTTCATGTATTCCAGCTCGAGCACACCTGGTCCAACTAATGAAGCCCTTGATTAGTTGCATCAGGTGTGCTTGAGACAATACCTGTTTTGCATATTTGTGCGATTGCAAGGGATACTATTCAGGGGATTGAATAATTTTGAAACTGGAGAAATCATTATAAGTTGCATTTTCAGATTCAGTTGACCAAGCAAGTCTTGCTAGTAGATATAGTAGTTCTGCCAGGATACATGCTGTATACAGCATATATTCTTTTACCAACCAAATGGTGCTGTTTTTTGTAATGAAGCCCATGATCATCTTGTCTGCAAATCTGTGAACAGAGCACATTAAATGTTGTCAAGCTTGAAAAAAATGGAATGTGTGGTCAGTTAGATTTAAGAAAAAATATCATGCATGGTTTTTGTAAAAATATTAAGTTTCTCATCAAAACTTATGCTAAACCTAATTTAAACAAATCTCTAATTACAAGATTGAATTATACAAAGCAAATGTGATCAAGTCATGTAGTGAATAGCACAACAGTAACATCCTTGGTGAAGAATGTCAGCAACTAGGGTTTGATACTCTGCTCAGCTGAAAGTCTTGATTTAACTATTCATATAGTTTCACTATTGAAAAAAAAATGGTTTAAAGTGAACACAGAAGTCTACACATTGAAAACAGCTCAATGAATTGAGTTACATTAACATAATTTATTTTCATACATCAAACATGATCTGATCATATATTTTCAATGCCCTGAATAAAATTAAACTCCACCTAAGCTGAGGATTGAATCAATTTTTCTAGTGTTCTGCAGCAGCCACATTACCACTGCGTCTACCACACACACTTTAGCTATGTTAATTTAAACACTATAGTTATAGTACCTGTACTGTGCATCGATCAAAATTAATTCAAACATTTTATGTATTAATTTAAACTTGTGGCAACATTTATTAAATGTGTTGTTACAGAAAAAGCGTGATTTACACATCCTGACTATCATGGATAGTTGTATATTTGTGCAATTTTGTGCAGATGCAGGTCATAATAGAGTTTATGTTGTGTATGAATCTGTTTAATCTCTTATAGGATGTGTTTAGGTGAGTTAATGAACCCAATAGTAAAGTGCTTTAGTTTGCTGGTTTTCATTCACTAGGCTCACACAGCTCAAGCAGGCCATTCCTGCTGATATCTATATTATTACTTTCCACTCCCACGTCTTTATTCCCACCACTTTTCAAAACAAAGAGCAAAACCAACAACACTCAATGTATCAAAACTGATAAATGTTGCCATGTTTAAATTGATATATAAAATGTTTGAATATTTGGTTTAATTTTTAAAACCATTTTTTTTTTCAATAGTGAAACTTAAGTTTCCATTGTCAAGAAAGGAGAAAATGGAATTCATTCAACACTACTTTGAGGAAGGACATTCATATTTACACATGTACACACGAATCAACATTCTACACTGAAAATAAAAAGGATCAAACCCTGAGTTCTGGCATTCTACACCATGGACGTTACTGCTGCACAATTGTAGTGCATACATTTTAGCCATGTTAATTTAAATACTGTAGTTATTATACCTGTACTACATGACTCGATCACGCTCTCTTTATATAATTCAATCTTGTAATTAGAAACTTGTTTAAATATGTTTAGCATAGGTTTTGATGATAAATGTAATATCTTTTTGTGAACCATATATAATATTTTTTCTTAAATCTAACCGATCATACATTCCATTTTTTTTTTTTTTGTATACTATGTGTTCAGCCATAGTATGTTGTTCCATGTGCCACCTGGTGGGTATTGTTTGAAGCACAACAAATAAATTTAAATTCTAAATAGCGTGCCTGCAGGGTGCCACATGATCATGTGACGAATCTCGTGAAACCACGTGTAATAATGCTCATTCTTAAAGGCCAGATCTGTAGTCCTACCAAATCAAACTCAAATCAACCAGAAGACCACAAAAAAAAAAAAAAAAAATGTTTTGCTTTGTAACTGATGCTAATTTTACCACAGATCTATATGCAATGCAATAAGAACTCCTCTTGAATATTAGTATATGGATCTGAATTCTTTTGGGAGTGGGCAGGAGTGGTACTCCTGTGTAAACTCTACTAACATGTTAGAAGGAATTATGCATGTTCAAGCATTTGGAATGATTCCTAAAATAGCTGATTCTGTAGCAAAATGCTTACTAGACATAAATGTTAGCATTTGTGATAGAGCCTAATGCTAGAATGCTAAAATGCTATTTATTTTTTTTTGTGAATTCGTTTGGGAAATTCTTAACTTTCTGTCAGAGGGCCATGCCATAACACAACATTCTATGTCTCTGTGCTTATTATAAAAGAGAAGAGCACCCTGGAGTCCAGTAGCAATAAACACACACACACACACACACACACACACACACACACACACATCAAACATAAGCTTCCATAGATGCTACTTTCACCACTATAAATATGCACACAAAACTGGAGCAATAAATAGACAGGGTTGTGAAAAAAGCAATAAAAAAAAGAAAAAAGGCAGCGTGGGAAGTATTTTCTGAGAGTATTTTATATAGCAGTTTACCAGTTCACTGGCTCAAGGCAGGGCGGCAACCCACCCCACACCACCATAGACACACCCACACCCACACAAACACACACACACACACAAACTAACACATGCACAGAGCCACTTAAGAGTGGCAATACCACACGTATCATATTTATCCTCCAGGAAACAAAGTGAGAAGCTTATCTGTTCACATTCATCAAAGTTATACACAATCGCTTTTGTTTCTATCCACAATGTCTTGTTCTCACTCCCCTCTATTTTCTATTATATTGGAGTGTGTAGGTGGCACTGTGTTCAACAAGATAGCAAAGCAGATAGTACTGGAGGCATCATTAATCATAAAAGCCATATTGCACACTAATTAACGCCACTTCAGCAGCAGACTGCCACACTTTTGTGATTTATAAGATTAAAATGAATTAAAAAAATAAAAGGAAAACTAGGGCAGGATTACAAGAGTGAGAGGAATGATAGAATGAATGACACCCGCCCCACCACCTGCTGTGTTCACGCCTTAGCTTTGGATGTGTCATCGCCTCAGTCTGCTTCTTCACATTTTATAACAGTACAACTGCAACATTTTATTTTAAAATCCCAATCTATCTTTTCTTCCTCTTAATGATGAACAGGGAATGGGAAACCAATATGTCATCTAGGACAAAACATACAGTATATGATGCTCAAGACTTTTGAGCAATATGTTTTGTTGCTTTTCTAACAAATGCCCTAATTAATTATCTGGTCACTGACATGGTCACTACTTTGAAAACAGTCATCGACCACTGGGAAGTCTGTCTGGTTAAAGTTCCAGGGAAACAGCGGGGATTGGTATCTGAGTACACACTGTATTCGCTGAGCTGGGTGGGTGATTGCCGGTAGGAGTTTTGGGTATACGCCGCCCACACCATGCCAGGATCTCCCTCTTTACTTCTCCATAGTCCCCTGCTTCCTCCGGAGAGAGGGCGTAATACGCCATGCGTGCCTCTCTGGAGAGCAGCAGGCCAAGGATGCATGGCCACTCTTCAATGCCCCAGTCCTCTCGGTAGGCAACCCGTTCAAAGGCTTCTACATAGGCCTCGACGTCATCCTCTGGGGTCAGGTGGGGAAGAAGGTGCCGGGCTTTTTGGCTGGGATCAGGGCGAGGTGTGGCAGCCGCAGGGGTCATTGCTTTCAGGGCCAGAAGCTCCCAGGTTGCAACCTGTAGGCTTTAGGCAAGCTGCTGCATCATGGTCTGCTGCTGGAGGCTGGGCTCCATTAGGTGCTGCAGCATGGAATCCATTTTTTTCTGATGTGGGGTATTTTTTTTTTTTTATATGGGCGGGTCTGTGCTCATGCCCACATCCTCCACCAGTGTAGCCAGCTTAGACCGCGGTGGGCGGAGCACAGACACACAGGAGGCCGTTTCTGAGGCAAACGTGCAGAGTTTATTTAAGTGCAGTGAAGGTGTGAGGTGCAAAGGAGGTGCAGTGGGGTGCAGTGCTCGGGCACTGGTGTCGTCTACGAGGCTGCCAGGACCATGCTCGGGGCTTTCCAAGTGGCTGAGGTCCCGTTCTGCAGTCAGCCAGCTCCGCAGGTGCAGCCAGGGGGCGAAATCCTCCATTTCCTTCAATTTCTCTGCAAGAAACACAAGACAGGTTATCATGCACACCTCGGAGGCTCTCTCTCCCTTTGCGCGTGGAGGATTACCCTTTTATACTCTCCCGTTGACTGCTGGATGGTGGAGAATTACCGCGCTTTTTATTAGCCGGCAGCCATGTGTGTGTCGGTCAGTGACGTGCGGTGAGGTTCATGGCTGGGGAAGCACTGACTCTTTCAAAGTCAGATTTACAAATATATGAATTCAACAGAGTAGCATAAATTCACCATTCAACTGGCTGCTTGCACATTGACTACTGGTCATGTTTCATATCCCATATCAGCATTCTTTACACACACATAGGTAAGGTACATATTTGGCCAAAGAAAAACGTTAAATTTATAGTAGCTCAGAGAGAGCGCATTTGCTCTGTACCCTCTGTGTGTTCTTAATTTGCCATCACAATTCCACAATTCATTCTCATTCAATACAAATGAAAATATATATACAGTCCACAACAAAAAGTCAAATGTAGTTTTATTCTTTAAAATAACAAAAAAAAAATGTTCTTATCTTGTTTTATATAATTTTCTTATTTATTATTAAAAAAAGGTCTGGTCTTTTATTTTTGTCTTGGACTGTACAGCAGTGTATGCATGGTCTTACCTTTACTTGTAAATGAAGCCCAGAAAACACAGTGGATGTCTCAAAATGTCTAGCTAACCTATCATCTTTCTCAGTAAAAGCATGTAATAGTTCTACCTAGTTGCCACGATTAGAAGAGGTTGTACTCTCATCGTTACCATGAAATGCTAATTGCTGTTTGGCTAGGAAGCAAGTTGCATTAATGAGGTCTTTTAAAATCTCTCTGTTTTCGATTACCTTAGCATTGTGGATGCTAATATTTAGTCTCTGCTGTTCGTTCAAAGCCAAATCTATCCTTGTGCTTCCAAATGTTTTTAAAGCAGTTTGGCTTTGAATGTGAGTAGTTGAACTTTCAGGTTTGCTGAGGCTTCTTGGTATATTTTTCAAGTCATAAAATCCCGTTGTGGTCCAGACATTATCACCCGTTGAGAACAAAAGGCAGGGAAAGCAGAAAAGGCAATTTCTTGCAGCACAACCACACAGCCAGTCTCTTCGGGTGTACCACTCCATCTGAAAAGAACGTGTTATCTTCTGTGCCATCATTTGAAGCAAATCTTTTAGCTCTGGCATCGGTCTTCCATTATTTATCACTTCCGGTTTTGATTGAAAGTCCAGTTTTGCGAAATGTTTTAGCTTATATATATATAATCTTCCATTTTTGCAGTCAGGGCAAAAAATAAAAATAAATGGACTGATGCGGTGCACTTGACTTTCTCTACTTGACTATTTTAGCTAGCATATTACCCACAATGCCATTTGTCTGTAATACGTGAAGAAGAACAATAGCAGAAAAAGCCCGTATGCTCACACACACCCTCTTCAGTGAGGCAGAGGTACTGGCTGCCTCCCGTCCTGCTTTTTCACTGCTGCGTTATGTCAGATCAGCAACACTAATATGTTATACACATACGTGAAATACATGACCTAGTCTATGGAATGTGAGTACATATAAAAAAAAAGTGTGTACAAACATTACATTGGTAACATACAGAGAGATCAATTGCACGTGCTCAAGTTGAGCAAAAGAAAAATTTGCAGCTCATCCCAGTTTGTGAGGGATTGTACAATCTGAGAGGAGGCTCAGCTCGACGCTTCCTCCCTTTGCGTCTTTCCCACGTATTTGAACAGGAAAATACACAAATTCAGCGATACTGACTAAAAAAATCATTGGAATGATTGGAATCATACAAGAATTACATTTCTATTACTGATCAATGGACAAATATTTATTTATTTATTTTTAATCATTATTTGTTTTTTACATTTCACGATGATGCAGAGGAGGCACTGCCTCCCTTGCCACCCCTGACCGCACGTCACTGGTGTCGGTGGCCCCGCCCCGCAGCCATGCGCTCTCTGGCTGTCCAAAACATTGGTGGTGCTGAACCGGAGCTGTCTCTTCAGCACCGCAGCAGCAGGAGTGCTCTTTACTTCTTGTGTGCCAGCCGCCAGCCTGTTGCCACAGCAGGCAGAGCAGGAGGAGACCACATGGTGTACATCTGTGAGCATGTTGGGCCACCAGTATTGGTCCCACAACAGATTTTATGTACGCTGTATTCCTGGGTGGCCCGTGGGTATGGAGTTGTGTGCTCAGTTTGAGTTGAGGTTGCAGTTTGGTTCGTACAAATATCTTGTTCAGAGGGCATGAATGAGGAATCTGATGTGGAAGTGTGCGGGTGATCACTTGGTCTAGTTCCCAGATGGTAACTCCCACAAAGCAAGATGGAGGAAAAATCCTCATTGCTCTTATGAAGGCCGGCCATGTGTATGAATGATAAGGCATCAGCCTTGGTGGTTTTGGAGCCAGTTTTACTACCAGCAGCTCCCTGTTTCTGATATCATAAGTTTGCTCAGTTGGGGTAAGCTTTCTGGAGAAATAGACCACAAGTGAAGCTTGGGTTTTCTCCAAAACACTGGGACAAGATAGCTCCAAAACCTATTTCTGAGGTGTTCACTTCTACAATGAATGGTTTTGATGGATTGGGTTGTTTCAAAATGGGAGCTGTGGTGAATGCTCTTTTTAGATGGCTGAGGGCCACCTCAGCAACTGAGTTCCAAGCCAGACATTTTGTCCCCTTCTTGAGGAGGGTGGTCAGGGTGTGAGCTATGGAGATAAAACCCTGAATGAAGTGCTGGTAAAAGTTGGCAAAACCCAGGAACCGCTACAAGTCATTGATGGTTTTGGCCATGGGCCACTCCTTGACCTGGTCCATGGCAACTCCATCTGGGTTAATGCTATAACCCACGAAAGAGAAATTCACATTTTTCTCCCTTTATGAACAGCTGATTTTGTGCAAGGCACTTGGGAAATTGGTGGAAATGGAGCATGTGAGCATCATAGGAAGCGGAGTAGATGAAAATTTCATCAATGTAAGCAATGACATATTTTCAAGGATGTTCTTGGTTAAATTCTGGATCACTGTGGGGGTACAAGAGAGCCCATATGGCATAACACAGTACTTATAGTACTAGCATATGGTGCTAAAAGTAATCTTCCACTTCTCTCCCTCCTGGGTGAATACCAGATTATATGCCCTACACAGGTCCAGCTTAGTGAATATCTGGGCTGTACAGAGTTGTTCAAGTGCTGCTGGAACCAGAGGCAAGAGATATCAGTACTTCACAGTTATTCAGTTGAGCCCGCAGTAATCAATACAGATCTAAGACCACCCCCTTTTTTCTTCACAAAGAAAAAACCAATAGAAGCCATTGATGTAGAAGACCAAATGTATCTCTGTTGAAATGTTTCTTGGATGTACTCTTTCATTGGTGTGTGTGTGTGTGTACTTTTACAGTACTGCTCATAAAAATACTAGGCACAGTAGTGTGCAATTCTCTCTCTGTGTGTGTGTGAATCTTAATGATTTCTCCTGCAGATTCTTTATGACCCACTGAGGCTGTTAATGTGCCATGAAATGTGGCTTTAAATCCATTCTCAGGTCCTCCATTAAGTGTGTGTGTGTGTGTGTGTGTGTGTGTGTGAGTGTGTATGTGTGTGTGCACGCACTTTTGGGAATCAGATTAACTGGACTGACTGAGTTGGTTTATTATGTATGTCACTAAACTATATTTGGAAATGGACTTAGTTATGAGCATTTAAGTTATGCATACACATAGTAAGAAAGTGTGAAATTGTTAATTCAGCTTAAATGCTTTTTTGTACCTCAGATTATAATGTGGCTCTCACCCTCCTGCAAAATGGTTGCATTAGCCACAAATCAAATATAATGTAAAGTCATTAGTAGTGTGTGTTTCTACTGCCACAGAAGAAGTGTGCAAACTGCTTGATTGCATGTGACAAACTGATTATATTTTACTTTAAACAAAAGGAATATCATGTTATGACTCTTTATAAAAAATGTGGTATTAGACAACCATTGTGACATACTGTACATCTACTGGAGATGAAGATTGATTTGCATGTTGTCAAAACACATCTTTGTGTTATCAAACTGACACTAACTAGTGAGAGAACAGCAAAATCAGGCTTCAAAACTGCATTGTCTCAAGATGGCAGGTAGCAATGGGAGGTTTAGTGGTAAACACGAGAATCTAAAAGAAACCCGCAGCAATTTTAAATAATAGTTTACAGCAATAGCAAAAAGCTACAAAAACCAAATGACCCAGTAAGGGTGTTTATTTATTTATTTATTTATTTATTTACTATTTATTATATTCTACAGTTTTATAGAATTCCATAGGTCTACTTTGTTGCAAACTCTTTCAAACAACTTTTACATTTACTGAAGTCCAGTTCCAAACAACTAAACACAAGCCATCCAGAAATGAAGCCACAATCTTCATTTATTGTACAGTTGGAGCGTTTCTGTTAATCCATAACCATGGTTGATTCAACATTTAGCACACATGATTATATCATGCAAATTATCTGGATTAAACCATCAAATTATTATGAAACATTGTGAGTTTATAAAAGTTTTAGTCAATGTGTTGTACTTTAAATATTGTACAATAGTATATTTTAGATCAGCTTAATTTAGAGAGGAAAGCAGGAAATTACATTATTACGCCACGGCGAACTCGCGGCTGCAGCGCCGACGAGAACTACACTTCCCAGCCACGCCTGCGCTCGAGTTCACCGGAGTACTGAGTGCAAACACCTGTGCTTCGCCCAAGGTTATATAAGACCTCGTTAACGACAGCTCGGCGCGACGTAAACGCTCAGTATCTTCAACGCTGTCGTTCTACCACGCCTTTTGTTTACGTATCGGATTTCCCTGGTTCACGGATTCCTTTCTTGTACCTGAACACGATTCACTGGATTACCCGTTTCGGATTGTTTATGCTACGTTGACTGGACAGTGTCAGTCGTCACAGACTTCTCACACCGGTGATTTCCGTGTCTCCCTACTACTGCTCTGCCCGCGCTTGTCTCCTCGCAAGGTAACGTAACAGATTACTTCGCCTACTATGGAGGCAGCGGGCACCCCGGACTGGCAACGCGCCTATTACGAGCAAAACCGCGCAATAAATGCACAGCAGTCTCAGATAGTAGAATTGACCCAGAGAGTGGAGCACCTAGGTGCTTCCGGGGGGCGAACTGCGTTCCCCCCGCTGCCAACGTCCCTCCTCCAGCGTTTTCCCACATGTATGCCCCACCAGCGCCGGTGCCAGCAGTGCCGGTGGTACACTGTCCACCATTACCCACACCGGAGCGCTACGCTGGTGAACTGGGGTGATGCAAGGGCTTCATTCTGCAGTGCCAACTGTTCTTTGAGAGCCACCCGGAGATTCCGGAAGCATGCAAGCTCACCTATTGCATGGAGCTACTCACTGGACGCGCCCTGGAATGGGCTACGGCGGAGTGGGAGCGAGGAGGCGGGCAAAGACCATCGTTAGTGGACCTCTTCCCCCAATTCCGACGCACCTTTGATCATTCCCCTTACGGCTGGGAGACCAGCCGGGAACTCCTGGCAATCACACAGGGTTCACGTGACGTGGTAGACTACACATTAGAGTTCTGTACCATCGCTGCAAGAAGCGGATGGAATGAGCCGGCGTTGAAAACCGTGTTCCGTCAGGGGCTCAATCCTGAGCTGGTTCGGGAGTTGGCGTGCCGGGGCGAACAGCTGATCCTCGATGACCTCATCGACCTGGCAGTACGGCTGGATCGTCTATGCCGTACAAACCACCCCGCACTGTGGTGCGCCTTTCCACCCAAGCCAGCTCCGCCAGAGGAACCCATGCAGCTTGGCCGCACCCGAATCCGCAAGGAGGAGAGAGAGAGACGATGTAGAGAGTCGCGGTGCTTCTACTGCGGCGAGAACACCCACGCCATTTGCCACATAGTGTCCACATAGGAGGCCACGGTCAACCGAGAGGAGCACAGCCAGCCAACCTTGTCATCCCCGGGTGAGTCCAGTCCAGTTTTTTAACTCTCATGTCTTTGTTTTACCTGTGGTGATCAGATATTCAGGCCAGTCTGTTGTCCTTGCAGTGCTCATCGATTCCGGAGTGGCCAAAAACTTCGTAGATGAGAGAACGGCACAGACTCTCGGCCTCCCAATACGGCCCCTACTCCAACCTCGGGAGGTTCGATCGATCGTCGGGTCCCCAATAGGGGGCGGGGTCATATCACACTGCACAGCCCTTCACCACGAGACCCTCGTCCTGTACGTCACCGTTTCCACCAGGCACCCCATCATTCTTGGCCTGCCCTGGCTCGAACGTCACAATCCTCAGCTATCATGGACGGACAAACAGGTTACCAAGTGGTCCCCATACTGCCGACGACACTGCTTGACTGGCCCTACGGTTCCCGTGGCCACCAGGACGGTGGAGAGTCCCCTGTCTCATGTCCCTGTCACAGTCCCGCTAGAATATCGTGACCTCAGTGAGGTGTTTAGCAAGGAAAGGGCGAGCAGCTTACCACCACACAGGCCCTACGACTGCGCCATAGACCTCCTCCCCGGACCTAGCCCACCGCGGGGCCGCTTGTACCCACTCTCCCAAGCTAAACACCGGGCCATGGAAGAATACATTCAGGAGGCTCTCCAACAGGGGTATATTTGGCCGTCCACGTCTCCTGTGTCCACCAGGTTCTTATTTGTAGAAAAGAAGGGATGGGGTCTTTGACCATG
This sequence comes from Ictalurus furcatus, assembly GCF_023375685.1. Lineage (NCBI taxonomy): Eukaryota > Metazoa > Chordata > Actinopteri > Siluriformes > Ictaluridae > Ictalurus > Ictalurus furcatus. Next base: position 24,735,940 of record NC_071258.1, read on the forward strand.
CATCGATTATCGGGGTCTTAACCAGGTGACATTGAAGTACCGTTATCCCCTGCCTCTAGTACCCACAGCCCTGGAACAGCTAAGGTCCGTGACCTTTTTCACGAAGTTAGACTTACGTAGAGCCTACAACCTGATCCGCATCAGGGAGGGGGATGAGTGGAAGACGGCCTTTAGCACCACCTCAGGGCACTACGAGTACCTGGTCATGCCGTATGGGCTCGCTAATGCTCCCTCAGTCTTCCAGAACCTGATCAATGACATCCCGAGGGACATGTTGGGGCGGTGCGTCTTCGCCTACATCGATGACATCCTAGTGTATTCGACATCCTATGAAGAACACACCAGGCAGGTCCGACAGGCGTTGCACTGCCTGCTGCAGTATCAGCTATACGTAAAGGCTAAGAAGTGCGAGTTCCACCAGCGCACCATCTCTTTCTTGGGGTATGTCATTAGTCTTGAAGGGGTCGCCATGGACAAACGCAAGGTTCAGGTGGTAGTGGAGTGGCCCACTCCCCGAACCATCAAGGAATTGCAACGCTTCCTTGGCTTTGCGAACTTTTATCGGTGATTCATCCGGGACTTCAGTAAAATGGCACAACCCCTGACGTCCCTCCTGCGGGGTAAGCCTCGGCGACTCCGTTGGGACCCCAATGCCCAGGGGTCTCTGGAGAAGCTTAAGCAGGCATTCACTACAGCCCCCATCCTCCGACACCCGGATCCCTCAAGACCGTTCGTCGTGGAGGTTGACGCGTCTGAGACGGGAGTGGGGGCCATACTGTCTCAGCAGTTCGGGGACAGACCCAAAGTAACTGGTGTGCTGACCATGGTATTACTGTGCTTGATTGGCCAGCCAACTCGCCTGACCTGAACCCCATGGAAAATCTATGAGAGACACCAGACCCAACAATACAGATGAGCTAAAGGCCGCTATCAAAGCAACCTGGGCTTCCATAACACCTCAGCAGTGCCACAGGCTGACTGCCCCATGCCATGCCACAGTGATCCAGTAATTCATGCAAACAGAGCCCCGACCAAGTATTGAGTCCATAAATTAACATACATTTCAGAAGGTACATTTCTGTATTTTAAATTCTTTATTTTAATGTTTTGAAATGCTGGATTTTTGTCTTATGTGTTTTGTTGTATTTTTGTCTTATTGTCTTATGTCTTATGGCTCATTTCCATGAGCCATAAGACATAATCATCAAGATTAAAACAAAAAAAAAAAATGCTTGAAATATTTCACTTTATGTGTAAGGAATCTAGAATACATGAAAGTTCCACTTTTTAATTAAATTATGGGGAAAAAATGAACTATTCCACAACATTCAAATTTTTTGAGATGCACCAATAGACATAGCTTTTTTTTTTTACTGAAAAGTATATATGCCGAGCACTCACCAAGAAATGGCCAGTTTGCAGATCTTACTTCCTGCAAAACCAAATTTGAACAAAGATATTACAAAACAGGACTTAGAACAGGAAGTAAGTGCAGGAGTGACGTCTTTATTTAGACTTAAGCAAAGGACATGAAACTTAAACACTTATCCTTTAACTAGGAATAAAGTACTGCACTTAGAACACAACTATGACATGAAACACTCGTTTCACTCAGGCATTAACTATATTTTAACTCAGGCATTAAACACTCGTTTAACTCAGGCGTGAACACTTGTTTAACTCTGGCATGAACACTCTTTAAACTCTGGCATGAACACTCTTTAAACTCTGGCATGAACACTCTTAACTATGGCATGAACACTCTTTAAACTAGAGCATGAAACTAGGAACAGGAAACTAGACAGAGCATGGACATATTATCGCCTGGCACCATTATGCATTCCGTCTTTCCTTTAATCCATCATTACTCTATTGTGCTCTGAACTACACTAATACTGCCAGTCGTGCACAGCAACGTGAGGGGTTTAAATAACCAGTCACAATAACCTTAATTGCTGACATCTGGTAACATTTCAAAACACACCATTGCACCTCTGCCAATAACTGAACTGGGCGGGGACAGGACAGGAACCAAAACAAGTGCACATGTCCATTTTAAACACAGTCTTAGCGTCCATGCGCACTTCAAGCATGTGCATGCGCTCTCCTGCTTCTCGTGCACATCATCGCCGCAGCGCTCTCTGCTGGCGAGATCGTGACAGAACCCCCTCCACAGGCGCTCCTCCCGGAGCGCCAAAGAGCACCCCCCTCCAAGGGTGGTCCTGGGCTCCTGTGTAATCTGTCCTTTGATGCATCAGGAAACAGAGCAGCCCCAGCTTCAGCCCCAGTGGGGCTGAAGCTTGGGGCGACGTCCTCAGCGAGACTGGAACGCTGGGGGACGTCCTCAGTGGGACTGGAACGCTGGGCGACATCCTCAGCGGGGCTGGAATGCTGGGCGATGTCCTCAGTGGGGCTGAAACACTGGGGGACATCCTCAGCGGGGCTGGAGCTCGGAGAGACGCCCTCAGCGGGGCTGGAGCTCGGAGAGACGTCCACTGCGGGGCTGGAGCTCAGAGGGATGTCCTCTGCGGGGCTGGAGGTCAGAGGGACATCCTCTGCTGGGCTGGAATGCAGGACAGCTTCCTCGGCAGGACAGGACAGTGGGACAGCTTCCTCAGCGGGACAGGACAGCGGGACAGCTTCATTGGCGGAACAGGACAGCGGAACAGCTTCCTTGGCAGGACAGGACAGCGGTACAGCTTCCTCGGTGGGACAGGACAGCGGGACAGCTTCCTTGGCAGGGCAGGACAGCGGTATCCCAATCCCGCTGTCGCTGTTGGGAGTTCGGCGGCGAACCTTGGTGGGAACTGCACGGACTGGAAACGTGGCCAGTAGTCTGAGCGTCTCCCAATAAGGTGCCCTCCTGCTACTTCCATGGTCTGGGGCAGTATTCTGTTACGAAACACAACTTGGACAGGAAGTAAGCGCAGTAGTAAAGTCTTTATTTACACTTAAGTCTATAGACGAGGAGGCGGGAAACGAGGTCTAGACATAAACTTGCAGTTGAAACAAAAAACATGAACCCAAACACGTAAAGTCTACTCGTTTCATTCTGGCATGAAACACTCGTTTAACTAAGGCATGAAACACTCGTTTAACTAAGGCAGGAAACACTCGTTTAACTAAGGCAGGAAACACTCGTCTAACTAAGGCAGGAAACACTCGTTTACCATGGCATAAACACTCGTTTAACTAAGGCAGGAAACACTCGTCTAACTATGGCAGGAAACACTCGCCTAACTATGCTATAAACACTCGTCTAACTATGGCAGGAAATACTCGTTTAACTTTGGCATAAACACTCATTTAACTCTAGCATGAACACTCATTTAACTAAGGCAGGAAACACTCGTCTAACTATGGCAGGAAACACTCGTCTAACTATGGCATAAAGACTCGTTTAACTATGGCAGAATATACTCATTTAACTATGGCATAAACACTCGTTTGACTATGGCAGGAAACACTCGTTTGACTATGGCAGGAAACACTCGTTTAACTATGGCAGTAAAAACTCGTTTAACTCTGGCATGAAACACTCGTTTAACTCTGGCATGAAACACTCATTTGACTGTGGCATGAACACTCATTTGACTGTGGCATGAACACTCGTTTAACTATGGCATGAACACTCGTTAAACTATGGCATGAACACGCGTTTAACTATGGCATGAACACTCATTTAACTATAGCATGAAACTAGGAACAGGGAACTTGACGGAGCATGGACACATTACCGCCTGGTACCATTATACATTCCGTCTTTCATCTATCAGTCTCTACGCTAATACTGCCCGATGTGCGTAGCAATGCGAGGGGTTTAAATAACCAGTCCAATTACCTTAATTGCTGACAGCTGGTAACATTTCAAAGCACACCCTCGCACCTCTGCCAATAACTGAACAGGGCGGGGACAGAACAGAAACCAAAATAAGTGCACATGTTCGTTGTAAACAAAGTCTTAGCATCCATGCGCACTTCAAGCATGTGCACGCACTCTCCAGCTGACTGTGCACATCATCGCTGCAGCACCATCTGTGGCGAGATCGTGACAGTTATGGTACCGTATACAGTTTTGGGTGTTTTTTTTTTAAAAAATTGATGAAAAGTGCGGTTAATTATTTGTCATGCTGTACGTGCAAATAGACAACTGCTTGAAGCCATGGGCTGCGTCCCAGACCATGGACTTACCGTCTATATAGTAGCCGAGATACATGTATTTCTCTGACTACAGGCCTATAGTAGGCAAGTACGTGGTTTGGGACACAGCCGTGCTCTCTTGTTTGACGTAAAATGGATGAGCACTGCCGTGTGTGATCATGTCCTGTCACAAAATGTGGTGAAAACTCTCACATGTTAATAATGTGATTAAGGTGTTTACATGTCAGTAATACACCTCGATAATGCGACTAAAACAGGAGTACTCCACATGTCTTAATTTGATTTGTGTTTACTTCGAGTATGACCTTAATCAGATTAAATTCATAAAAAATTGCTGTTTACATGGTAGTTTCTTAATCAGAGTATTGTCTTAATTGGGTTAATATTGGAGCATTGTTGTCCAAACGCACTGACTGTTGCAGGCAGTGTAATAATCCTGTAGCACAAAGGTGGAGGGAAACCAGAAAAACCAGACTCAGCATGCAGGGTTTCAACCAACAGAGACAGATCAGCAGCCAGATGTGCTAATTGATAGTGAGTGTTCAGGTCCAGGCCTGAGTCATGGAAGGATGGAGGAAAAAAAAGAACAAAGTTACACTCTTTCCCTTATAAAAGATGCCCCTCTGAGTCAGACATTACATAGCCTTGGCAGAAACGGGAAGCACACACATAGGATACATAGAATAAAGTATAGGGAATAACAAGACAAACATTTATTTTAATGATCATATTATACATATACTATTAATAAATAAAGAAATGCATAAACTTACCCATGATAAAGAAGAAAAGTACAAAGACAGCTAAGGTCCTCACTCCATGATGGTCAGATCAAAATGCCGTAAAAAAAAGTTGTTGTTTTTTTTTAAAAAAAGGAAATAGAAAAGGGGCAAACTTAAGGGTAGCAAAAAAATACCTAAATTTCAACATAATGGTTTCCAAAAGTAACCCCAGACATAATGGAATCGAAAAAAAAAAAAAAAAAAAACAACTAACTTTAATGGTTGTGGAAAGCACTCAAAAAAGTCATACATATTGGAATTTGGGCATACATAAGTTTTGACGAACTGTACAAAAGGGAACCCTCAACTGAGGGGTTTTTAGATCACTTTGGGATGTCTCACTGTGTGGATCTTGTGTTGGTAGACAATAAACTTGGACCCATTCTTTTCTCACTCATGATTCTTTCTGTTTTTCTTCATCCACAAGCTGATGTAACTATTTAACTTTAACTTGGTAGTGTTTAACTTTTTGGAAAATTTGGCACAGCAGATCCTTTGGCCACTCAAATCATCCTCTTCACAGTGTGTTGAGACAATATAGACAGACATCCTCTTCCAGGGTGATTCATAACATTTCCAATTGACTGGAACTTCTTAATTATTGCCCTGATGATAGAAATGGTCATTTTAATATTGATGATTATGTCTTACAGCTCATGGAAATCAAAAATCCAGTATCTCAAAAGATTAGAATAAAGTATTTATAATACAGAAATGTCGATCTTCTGAAAATTATGTTAAGTTATACACTCACTACTTGGCCTGGGCTCCTTTTGCACAAATTACTGTATCAATGCGGCGTTGCATGGAGGCAATCAGTCTGTGGCACAGCTGAGGTGTTATGGAAGCCCAGGTTGCTTTGATACCAGCCTTCAGCTTGTCTGTATTGTTGGATCTGGTGTCTCTCATAGATTCTCTATGGTTTTCAGGTCAGGCAAGTTGGCTGGCCAATCAAGCCCAGTAATACCATGGTCAGCAAACCAGTTAATAGTAGTTTTGGTACTGTGGACAGGTGCCGAGTCCTGCTGGAAAAGGAAATCAGCATCTCCATAAAGCTTGTCAGCAGATGGAAGCATGAACTGTTCTAAAATCTCCTGGCAGATGGCTGCATTGACTCTCGACTTGAGAAAACACAGTGGACCAACACCAGCAGATGACATGGCACCACAAATCATCACTGACTGTGGAAACTTCAGACCCTTCAGACCCTGGGACCTTGATTTCCAAATGAAATGCAAAATTTACTTTCACCAACCTCATGATTGTGATTGTGTGTACTGAGCCAGACTGAGAGATTAAAGGCTCAGGAAACCGTCACAGGTGTTTTGAGTTAATTAGCTGATAGAGCTCTTCTCAGGTTGACATTACTGTATTATAAATTCATTATTTTAATATTAAATTATGGGAAAAAATGAACTTTTCCACAATATTCAAATTTTTTTATGTTCACCTGTATTATTATAGCCTGTTCCTGTCATGATTCCCCCTTGAAGCAGCGTGCTCTAAGCGCGAATGCGTGAGCGCCTGCTTTTCCATTGTTGACCGTAGTGACATCTGGACACGTGTGTTTTGTTTATGTTTCTGTCATGTCTCCTCCCTGTTCTGTCATTGGCTGGGATTTCACGTGTGTCTGTATTACTCTCAGCTGCTAGCGGTTTAGACGCTGATCATGTCCGCTTATATACCGCGCGCCTCCCAGCACACAACACGGAAGATTATCATAGAGTTAGTTTAGTTCGTATAGTAGTCATAGTCACGTTCCATGTTTAGAGTTAGTTCGCGCTGGATTATCCGCTTCCAGTTCCTCGTCATAGTTCGTTTCTCATTTTGTTTATCGACCCTGTTTTCCGTGACCATGACCTAAATTCCTGCCTTGCCCCGTGTATGCCTGTTTGCCAATCGCCTGACCTCTTGCATGTTTGTGGATTACGTTTTGGATTTGTCTGCCTGTCTCTCTTTTAAATAAACAACTGTTCATACTGCACTTGCATCTGTCCTATCTCTGCTCCGTCACGATTCGTGACAGAATCTTCCGCCGAAACATGGATGCAGCAGGAGAACGGAGGAAACGCAGAACCCGGAAGTCGACGCCAACCGTCCCCGCTATGGACTCAGTCCACTTCCCACAATGGACATTTATGGAGCTTCCTGATCCATTTGACGGATTTTTCGGTGCCCCTGAATATTTTCTGGTAGACTGTCAATTCTATTTCGCCAGCCTGTTAGACCCTAAGCCAGAGGAGAAGCAATGGCTCCGATTCATGTGGTCCCGGTTCTTTGGACCGGCCCGTCAGTGGGTGCAGCTCCAACTGGATAAGCACTGTAGGAACCTGGACAGTATAGAACAGTTTGTGGGGGAATTCATGATGCGGTTCGGGAGTCCGGAGGTGAGGGCCGAGCTAGAACAACTTCTCGGGGGGGGGGGGGGGGGGTAAGTCTGGCAGGCAAAACTGCCCTGCCGTTTACCCACTACTACAGGCAAACTCATGCAGAGCCCCAGCCGGAGGTTAACCTGGCGACCTCAGAGCTCGAACCTGAGACCCATGAGGTGGGCTCACCTGCCGAGCTCCAGCTAGAGGTCAACAGGGAGGCTCCAGCACCAGAGCTCAACCCTGAGGTCCAAGTCCAAGTCAAGTCTCAAGTCCCTGAAATTCAAGTCAAGTCTCAAGTCTCTGACATCCAAGTCAAGTCTCAAGTCCCTAAGGTCCAAGTCCAAGTCAAATCTCTGGTCTCTGAAGTCCAAGTCAAGTCTCAAGTCTCTGACATCCAAGTCAAGTCTCAAGTCCCTGAGGTCCAAGTCAAGTCTCAAGTCCCTGAAATCCAAGTCCAAGTCAAGTCTCCAGTCCCTGAGGTCCAAGTCAAGTCTCAAGTCTCTCAGGTCTAAGTCAAGTCTCAAGTTCCTGAGGTCACGTCCAAGCCTGCTGATCCAGTTGACCAAGCTTCGCTAATATCTAAGCCTAACGACCAAATTCTGCTCACGCCCAAGTCTATCGACCCGGTCGCCCAAGTTCTCTCCACGCCCAAGTCTACCGACCCAGTCGCCCATGTTCAGCCCACGCCCAAGACTACTGACACGACCACCCAAGTTCTGCCACAGCCAGAGTTTGCTGAAACAAACAACCAAGCTCTGCTCATGTTCCCGTCTGATGACCTGACCCACCAAGTTCTGCTCACACCCGAGTCTGCTGACATGCACAGCCAAGTTCTGCTCACGCCCGAGTCTGCTGACACGCACAGCCAAGTTCTGCTCACGCCCGAGTCTGCTGACACGCACGCCCGAGTCTGCTGACACGCACAGCCAAGTTCTGCTCACGCCCGAGTCTGCTGACACGCACAACCAAGTTCTGCTCACGCCCCAGTCTGCTGACACTCACAGCCAAGTTCTGCTCACGCCTGAGTCTGCTGACATGCACAGCCAAGTTCTGCTCACGCCCAAGCTTCACCTGGTGACCTCAGAGCCTCAGCCTCCCTGTTCAGCTGTGGACGTTGCTCAGCCTCCCTGTTCAGCTGTGGACGTCGCTCAGCCTCCCCGCTCAGCTGTGGACGTCGCTCAGCCTCCCCGCTCAGCTGTGGACGTCGCTCAGCCTCCCCGCTCCATGGCGAACATCGTTCCCCCCTCATGCTTCGCGGAGACCCACACTCCTCTCCCTGGCCTCACGGAGACCCACGCTCCTCTCCCTGACTCACGGAGACCCACGCTCCTCTCCCCGGCCTCACAGAGACCCACGCTCCTCTCCCTGGCCTTACAGGGGACTTTGCTCTGCTTTCCTGCTCTGCCGAGGACGTCGCTCTGCCTTCATGCTCCGCCGAGGACATCGCTCAGCCTGCCTGCCCGGCTGTGGTCGTCGCTCCGCTTTCATGCTCTGATGAGGACGTCGCCCTGCTTCCCTGCTCGGCTGAGTACAGCGCTCTGTTTTCCTGCTCCGCCGAGGACGTCGCTCAGCTTTCCTGTTCGGCCGAGGTTGTCGCTCTGCCTTCATGCTCCGCCGAGGTCGTCGCTCCGCCTTCATGCTCTGCCGAGGACTTCGCTCAGCCTGCCTGCCCGGCTGTGGTCATCGCTCTGCTTTCATGCTCCGCCGAGGACGTCGCTCAGCCCGTCTGCCCGGCTGTGGTCGTCGCTCCACATTCATGCTCCGCCGAGGACGTCGCTCAGCCTGTCTGCCCGGCTGTGGTCATTACTCTGCCTCCTGGTTCAGCCAGGGACGTCGCTCCGCTTCCCTGCTCCTCCAAGAACACCGTGCAGTTTCCTGGCTCTGCTTGGGACATTCAGCCCAGGGGGCCGGGGCCGCCAATGAAATAGGATGACTCATGGCACTCCGAGAGGAGTGCCTTTGGGGTGGGTTCTGTCATGATTCCCCCTTGAAGCAGCATGCTCTAAGCGCGAATGCGCGAGCGCCTGTTTTTCCATTGTTGACCGTAGTGACATCTGGACACGTGTGATTTGTTTATGTTTCTGTCATGTCTCCTCCCTGTTCTGTCATTGGCTGGGATTTCACGTGTGTTTGTATTGCTCTCAGCTGCTAGCGGTTTAGACGCTGATCATGTCCGCTTATATACCGCGCGCCTCCCAGCACACAACGCGGAAGATTATCATAGAGTTAGTTTAGTTCGTATAGTAGTCATAGTGCTGGATTATCTGCTTCCAGTTCCTCGTCATAGTTCGTTTCTCGTTTTGTTTATCGACCCTGTTTTCCGTGACCACGACCTAGATTCCTGCCTTGCCCCGTGTATGCCTGTTTGCCAATCGCCTGACCTCTTGCATGTTTGTGGATTACGTTTTGGATCACGTTTTGGATTTGTCTGCCTGTCTCTCTTTTAAATAAACAACTGTTCATACTGCACTTGCATCCGTCCTATCTCTGCTCAGTCACGATTCGTGACAGTTCCCATTTTATGAAGCTCAACAACCTTTTGCCGCACATCACAGCTATATTCTGTGGTCTTATCCATTGTTATGAATGACTAAGGGAATTTGGCCTATGTGTTAACTCATATTTATACCCTTGTTAAGCAGGAAGTCATGGTTGAACAATTTCCTTTTCCTAGTCACGCAGGTGTAATAAAAAATGTAAAATATCAATGGAAATATACTTAAAATATATTTTTCTCATATGAATTCATAGGGTTGCCAATAAATGTTGCACACCTGTATTTAACAAAGATATAAATTTCTTGATAAACCTGTGTTGTGTTTGCAATTGTTTGATATCCATGAGATTATTTTTTGTGATTATTTTAACAAAAGATCAAAAGGTTAAACAATAAAGACAATTTTTCACAGCCTTCTTTGCTCATATTTACCAAGTTTGCCAAAATTAGAGGAGGGCACTGTATGTTTGATGCAAAAAGAAGAGAACACCATAACCACAGTGAAGCACTGTGGTGACCGCATCTTCCTATGGGGCTGCTTCAGCTTAGACAGTCTCTGTTCAAGACAGAGGGAATCACGGATAGCTCCAAATACTATTGTTTTTGTTAAGTTTTTTTTTTCCCCTAAATCATTTCTATTTTTTATTTGATCCTTTATTTATTTTTTATTTTATTGTTTACTATGTCACATTAAAGGTAGCAAAATATCTGGCATGATTTATCTTGGTTTAATTTTTACATCACAAAAACTTGCAATTTTAACAACAGTGTTTAGACTTTATATACACTATATGTGCTACAAAATTAAATTGATTCTCACTTTAAGGTGGATGTTACTAATACATTTTTTAAATTTCAAACAGGGTCAGAAAATGCATACACATGACTACAGAAGTATGCACAAGATGACAATTGATTCTCACTTTAAGACGGCTGTTAGACAGCAAAATCCCCAGTGTTGATTTAACACCCAGAGTGTTGAATTTACACCCTACGGTGTTTATATAAGTCCATTGGACACAAATGAACACTCTGGGTGTCATGTACCGTGGGGAATCCGGAAGCAGAAGCGGGCGGCAGGATTCAGGCAGTATAATCCAGAGGGGTAATCAAAGTTCATAGTCAGGAAACAGGCAATGGTCAGGCGAACAGACAAACAAAACAAAACGGCAAGGCAGAAATTGAGGTCGGGAACGTAGGCAAGGTCAAAGTCACTATGCGGATAAACACTGGAATATAGGCTTGGAATAACGACAGAGAAACCAGTCTGCTGAACGTATACTTCGCAAAGTATGTTTGCATGCAAAGTCTCTTAAGAACTGTGGTGAGAGGGTGAAGTGATTGGCTGCAGGTGTATGTGATTAGAACTCTGAGGAGGGTGAGCACCGGCGTGTGTGGGAAGTGTAGTTCGCAGCGGCCATATTGGAAGTGGGTGTTGCTTCTCGGGAAACCGAGTCGTGGCTGGGCTGAGATATGACAGAACACCCCCCAAAGGGCTCACTCCGGAAGCAGAGTTCTTTCTGGATCTCCCCCAGGATCGTGGACGCGGAAGATCAGGGTGAGCTACATGCAAGTCCTTACTGAGCTGTGGATCCAGTATGTCTTGTGTTGGAATCCAGCATTGTTCTTCTGGTCCGTAGCCCTCCCACTTGACTAAATACTCAAGCTTGCCCCTCCTGCGCTTAGAGTTGAGGATATTTTTGATCAGGAACGCCGGTTGCCCATCGATTGCCAGTGGTACAGGAGAGGTTGTGGAGGGCACCTCTGTGGCTAGAGGTCCGGTGATGATGGGCTTAAGTCATGACACGTGGAAGGAGGAGGCTATGCGGCTGTGTCGAGGTAGTTCCAGATGGTGGTAACCTCATTGATTTGTTTAAGGATCTTGAAGGGCCCAGTGTATCTTGGGGTGAGTTTTTTGCCGCCATGTGGTTGTCTCAAGTTCCTTGTGGATAACCAAACCCTGTCGCCGGGTTGGTAACATGGATGCTCACTGCGGCGGCAATCAACTCTACGTTTGTATGTGTGTGCCATCTGTCTCAGGCGCTGGTGTGTGTCGGACCAAACTTGTTCACTTCTCTGGAACCACTGATCCACTGCTGGTGATTCCATGGGAGTCGTATTCCAAGGAAACAGTGGGGGTTGGTAACCAAGTACGCACTGAAATGGTGTGAAGTTTGTGGCTGAGTGTTGGAGTGAATTTTGAGCATATTCGGCCCATTTAAGGAATCTGCTCCAATCTTCGGGGCTAGAGGCACAGAATGTCCTGAGGAACCGGCCTAATTCCTGGTTGACTCATTCCACTTGGCCGTTAGCTTGTGGATGATAACCAGATGTGAGATTGACTGTGATTCCCATCTTTTCCATAAAACTGGACCATACCCTGGATGTGAATTGAGGTCCCCTATCACTATTTCCTCCAGGATGCCAAAGTACCTGAATACATGCTGAAATAGTAATTCGGCTGTCACGAATGCGGTGAGTAGGGCGTGTGGTGGAAGGAGCCTTACTGACTTTGAAAATCGGTCCACCGTGACCAGAATGGTTGTGTTACCTTGGGACTTGGGTAGATCGGTCACAAAGTCAATAGATATATGTGACCATGGGCGTTCTGGCACGGGTAGGGGCTTGAGCTTGCCAGTAGGTAGTGTCCGTGGGACCTTACTCTGTGCACACGACGAACATGATGCCACCACTCTGTGTATCTCCCTCTCCATATTTGGCCACCAGTACTTCTCCCATAGCAGATGGTATGTGCGTTGTGCCCCTGGGTGAACTGTGCCAACTATCGTGTGGGCCCAGACAATGAGTTCCTGTCAGTACTGTTCAGGTACGAATGGTCTTCCTGAAGGGCATGTTTCTCGAACTTGTCACTGGGGAATGTTCTCTAGTGCTTGATCAAGCTCCCACTCTAGGGTACTGATAATACATGAAGGGGGAATGATGTACTCTTCGTGGTTCTTCCAAACCTCCGTGTTATCCAGATGAGACAGGGCGTCAGCCTTAATATTCTTGGATCCGGGTCAGTATGACAGGGTGAACTGGAACCTGGTGAAAAACAGTGACCATCGGGCTTGACGGGGTGACAACCTCTTTGCGGTGCGTAGATATTCTAAGTTCTTGTGATCAGTGAATATGACGAAAGGGTGTGTAGCTCCCTCCAGCCAGTGCCGCCATTCCTCCAGGGCTAACTTAACGGCCAAGAGTTCTCTATTGCCCACATCATAGTTTCTTTCGGCAGGTAATAGTTTTCGTGAAAAGAAAGCCACCGGATGGAATTTTGGCCGAACCATTGTGAGAGAACCGCTCCTACGCCTGTCTCTGATGCGTCGACCTCCACAACGAATGGTTTGGATGGGTCTGGGTGCTTGATAATGGGAGCGCTTGTGAAGGCCTTCTTGAGTTGATCAAGTGCTGCTTGGGCAGCTGGTTTCCATGGCAGGCGTTCGGGTTTCCCTTTCAACAAGGACGTCAGTGGATTTGCTATGGAACTGAAATTTCGGATGAACCTTCTGTAGAAGTTGGCGAAACCCAGGAACCTCTGTAGCACCTTCACTGTAACAGGCTTGGGCCAGTCCACCACTGCTTTTACCTTTACTTGGTCCATGGTCACCCCCTCAGGGCTGATGATGTACCCCAGGAATGAAATAGTATCCTTATGGAACTCACACTTTTCGGGTTTGACGTACAACTGATGCTGGAGTATTACGATGCAGGACTTTACGGACATGGTGAACATGCTCCTCCTTGGAGATGGAATAGATCAAGATATCATCAATGTATGTGATTATGTTACGTCCCAGCAAATCCCTTAAGACGTCGTTTATGAGACGCTGGAAGACAGAGGGAGCGTTAGAAAGCCCATACGGCATTACCAGGTATTCGTAGTGCCCGAAGGTGGTGCTAAACCCCGTCTTCCACTTGTCCCCCTCTCTGATCCGGACCAGGTTGTAAGCACTGCGGAGGTCCAGCTTGGTGAAGATGGTAGCAGTGCGAAGCTGTTCTAGAGCGATGGGTACTAACGGAAGATGGTAGCGATACTTGATGCAGCATTGGTTTAGACCCCTGTAGTCTATGCATGGTTGTAACCCTCCTCCCTTTTTCTCCACAAAGAAGAATCCGGCGGATGCTGGGGACGTAGAGGGTCGTATGTAACCCTGAAGTAGTGCTTCTTGAATATATTCCTCCATAGCTCCCTGTTCGGTTTGTGTTAGTGGGTAAACTCTTCCTCGGGGTGGCGTAGTGCCCGGAAGCAGATCGATGGTGCAGTCATAGGGCCAATGAGGTGGTAATCCACTAGCCCTTTCTTTACTAAACGCCTCGCTGAGGTCCTGGTATTCAGTGGGAACGTGGACGGTGGTAGTACTGGTTGGGCTTTCGATGGAGGTGGTTACTAGCATGATCACAGGTGTCTGAAGACAACGTTTGATGCAGTGAGGGGACCAGTACGTGATCTCCTTATGAGTCCAGGAAATACCTGGGTTATGGTGTTCTAACCAGGGAAGGCCTAGGACAACTGGATGTCTGGCGGACACTGTGACGTAGAAAACCATGCTCTCCTGAAGGAGTGCGCTGGTATGGCGGTTGAGTGGTTCAGTGCATTGTGTGATGAACCCCCCCCCGCAATGGGGGCCCCACCCCATCGATAGCTTGGATCCAGCGTGGTGTGATTAGTGGTTGCACGGGGATGTTGTGCTGCTTTATGGTGGTCTGGTCGATGAAGTTCCCCGCCACTCCTGAGTCAGTCAGCGCTTCAAAAGTACAACACAGTCCTGAGTATTCTACTATGACCGGCAGTAAGAATGTAGAGTGAAATGCGTTCTGGGTTACAGGACCCAAACTCACCCCTGGCTGATGTAGCTTAGCCGCTCCATTCTCTCCTAAGGCACGGTGTTGCTTGAGAGGGTATTGTCGGACGAAGTGCTTATCCTCGTCGCAGTAGAAACAGCGAAGCTCGCGACGCCATCTCTCTCTCTCCTCCATATTAACCCACGCCCGGCCCAGCTGCATGCGTTCAGCGGGGAGACCTTGCACCGCAACCTCTGCCTCGCTGTGTACTGGCGGCGGCTTTGTAGCAGACAGTCTAGGTGAATAGCCAGGGTAATGAGTGAGTCGAGTGTTAACTGATCATCGTGACATGCCAGTTCTGTCACTATGTTTGGATTCAATCCCTGGCGAAACATAGTTTTGAGGGCAGGTTGGTTCCATCTGCTCCTGGCCGCTACCGTACGAAACTCTAGAACATAGTCCGCAACGCAGCATGTCCCTTGCTTTAGAGTCGGTAGTTCCTCCCCAGTCTCCCTGTTGTCTGGGGAGTGATCAAAGACGATCCGAAATCTCTCTTTCAGTTGATCATAGGTAGTGATGGTGCTATCTCCCTGTTCCCATTCCGCCGTGGCCCAGAGCAGAGCTCTCCCGGTCAATAGCTCCATGAAATGGATCATTTTCTGACTCTCCGGCATGTGTGGGTAGCTGGAGAAAAACAGGGAGCACTGGAGGAGGAAGCCCTGGCAGCGTGCCGGATCTCCGTCGTACTTCTCCGGCGCCGGTATGTGAGGAAAATGCGCAGTTGGCGGTGTAGCGACCGGCGTGGCTTGAGCTAGCCTAGCTACCTGCTCAGTCAGGTTAGCTAGCTGTTGTCTCTGGTTGCTAATAATCCGACCGTGGCCCTCCACGGCTTGATGCCACTGCGGATCACCGGCTGCTTCCATTTGGATGGTGAAGTATTCTGTCACGTACCGTGGGGAATAGGGAAGCAGAAGCGGGCGGCAGGATTCAGGTAGTATAATCCAGAGGAGTAATCAAAGTTTGTAGTCGGGAAACAGGCAATGGTCAGTTGAACGGGAAAAAAAACAAAAAAAAAACAGGGCAAGGCAGAAATCAAGGTCGGGAGTGTAAGCAAGGTCAAAGTCACTATGCCGGATAAACACTGGAATATAGGCTTGGAATAGAGAAACAGAGAGACAGAGAAACCAGACTGCTGAACGTATACTTCACATAGTATGTTTGCATGCAATGTCTCTTAAGAGCTGTGGTGAGAGGGCGAAGTGATTGGCTGCAGGTGTGTGTGATTAGAACTCTGAGGAGGGTGAGCGCCGGCGTGTGTGGGAAGTGTAGTTCGCAGCGGCCATGTTGGAAGTGGGTGTTGCTTCTCGGGATACCGAGTTGTGGCTGGGCTGAGATATGACGCTGGGTGTTAATTCAACACTAGGGATTTTGTACTTGTTTATTTACAAAAAGTGTCAGAAAATACATACACCAATTCTATGCAGTAAATGACTACAACTTGAAACAGAATGTGCTGAAAATTTGATATATGCATACAGTTTGCACAATGCTATATGCATTTAATTTTTACTGCACTCATCACTTTAACTGATAACTCTTAAAGCTCACATGGAGAGAGAAGTGAGTGCAAAGAGAGTGGGAAAGTGCAGAAAAAATAAAGAGGTCTGAGAGAAATTAAAGTGTGTGTGTGAGAAAGAAAGAGAGGAGTAGGAGGGTGGCTTAAGGCCAAGTCCTTGTCACTCTCAGCTGCAGGTAAAAGGTAGAGACAGGGGGATGAAGAGATTAGAGGAAATTACATTTAGGGGAAATTAAGGGAAAACTAGTGAGTGAGAGATCAGAGATCAACTACAGGGAGCAAAAGCAAATGAGGGAGGAAGTTTAACTGGACATGAATTGCACAAAAATGAACAGTTTTACAGCCAAAAATGCAAACATATGTAAGCCTTGTACTTAAAAAAAATGTGTAAATGATACAGTGCCATCCAAAACTGCCACATTTATAAAAACCTGTGAGAAGTTGGTTTGTGAGAGTGAGAGTTCTGTGAGACCTGTGAGAGTTCCTTTTAGGAAAATATACATTTCCACCCTACCATTTAATACCACAAAATTGTTAATGATATGTTGGCTACATGATGTAAATATGAATTAAATAAGAATGAGTAAATGAAATCCAAACTCCCTCCCTCTAGTAGGTGCTACAGGGCACTCTGCACCAAAACAGTTAGGCACATGAACAGTTCCTGCCCAAACCTAAACCCACTACCCCCACAAGCCAGCTCCCTCAAGAACAGTTTATACGGACACTAATCTTCCATAAAGTGGAATTATTGGGCTGTAACACAATATACTACTGTTACTGGTACTTTATAACCCACATTTACTGGTTTGTATTTACTTGGCAATACTGCAATATTGGCAACAAAGTTGCCAGTAAATTACTGTACAAATTAGGTTTTTTTTTTGTTTGTTGTTTTTTTTTTTTTGCTTGTAAATTAGCATTTTTTACAGTGTACTCAAACCTACACATTCATTTTTTTCTAACAGGATTCCATCTAGCATTATTAAAATCTTCTTATATTGGCAAAGATGTCTCAATGCAGCTCTCCATAAGGTTAGTCTTAAGTTACTTACATTTTATTGATTTTGTTCATAGCTTTCCATGTGCTTTTGTCTTGTACACCATGTGCCTTTGTTTCGGTTTTAGTCCTTTCACCACTCATGTCTTGTTACTGGTTTGATCTTTAATTGTATTGACCTATTATGTGTTATTCCTTGATTAGTTTATATATGTATACAATGTATATTCAAAAGATTGTTGTGAAGTTGTGCATTTAATAAGTCTGTGCCTTGGTTTCTTGTTTTCACCACTGATTTTTTTTTTCAACTCTTGCCTGTGTTTTATCTTTATTCTTGAATAGTCCTGTCCTGTTGATGTTAGACTCCCTCTGACTTTGATTCTTGGATGCATTTGCATCCTGTCTCACATATTACCATTACATTGTTTTCTAAAAATTTTTTCACATATCACTAATTGATATGTGAAAATATGTTAGCATAAATATGCCTTGCCCTCCTTGTGGTTCATAGAGTGTCTGTGTTCTGCATTTGGTTGCCCTCGTCTCTGTGTTCATGACAAATAACAAGTCCTGATTTATGATTTATCATGTGAAAATTTAAAACATTTTTTTTTTATTGTTTTAAGGTATAAAGATGTGTTATCAAGGCTTGAGATATGTTCAGTTTTGAATAACTGTCTAGAGAGTGTCTGATTCTTTCATTCACAGCAAATTAATGTACCAGTCATTTGAAGATGTTTAGACTTTTTTTTGGCAAAAAAAGGAGTGTTATATTGGGCAGGCTTTTGTATGAATATGAAACGATTACCTGCTGTTTTTCAATTAAAAAAACAAGCAAACAAAAATTCAGCCTTTTATACCAGATTAACAGAAATCTACTTTCTCAGTCATGGTTAGAAATAGTCCTAGACTTATTACTGTCCATGTATTCAGGACTAATCGTCCTGAATTTACTAAGCAGATTTTATGAAGGAAGATTAGAACTACTCATTGAAAAAAATTAGGCTTAACTTAAACATCCCTGGCACTTATAACTTCAGATTGATGTTGTTTGTCATAGAAGACACATGGATTACTTGGACTATGTCAATGAAGACGCAGTATTCTGGTGTGATTTTGGCCCATTCTTCTAAACATATTGTCTTTAAATCTTGTTCAATTGAATTCAAGTCAGGTGATTGACTGGGCCACTCCAACGCCTGCATTTTTTTCTCTGAAACCAATTGAGAGTTTCCTTTGCTGCATCTTCATCATCCTGATGGATGGCAGCAGATTCTTCTCAAGAATGTCCCAGTAAAGGGCTCCATTCATTGTTCCTTCAATTATATGAAGTTTGCCAATACCATGCAATGAAAAACAGTCCCAAACCATAATGTTTCCACCTCCAAACTTCACTGTTGGTGTAATATTTTTAGGTGATGTGCAGTGCCATTTCTTCTCCAAACATGGTGTGTAGTATAAAAAGCCAAAAATGAGTCCAAATAAGTTGTAGCAAACTTTAAACAAGCTTTGACATGCCTTTTCTTTAGTAATGGAGTCTTGCGGAATGAGCATGATCAGTGGAGTGCATTGCCTATTGTTTTCTCTGTAACGATGGTCCTTGGCTCTTGTAAGTAACATCCATCTTAATCTGATTTCCTCCCTGTGTACACTGCTGATGCTCTCTTGGCTGCAGAAGCATAATCTCCAGATAGTCGCCTGGGAAGATCACCAATTGGAGCTCCTTCTGCCATTCCTCTTGCTCAGCCCTTCCTCCCACTTAGGGCCCCAATTCCCTGTCGACTTTATTGACCCCTTACCTCTCGGCTGCGGAGCACCACAATCTGGGAGAGACCTTCAGCAAGGACAGAGCCCTCTCCTTGCTGCCTCATCATCCTTATGATTGTGCTACAGACCTGCTCCCTGGGGCCACCCTACTATTGGGCTGGCTGTACAACCTGTCCTGCCCTGAGAGGGAGGCCATGGAGAAAAATATCAATGACTCCCTTGCTGCTGGGATCATCTGACCTTCAAAAAAAATAGTACCATCTTCCCCCCTTAATTCAGCCTTTGAACCCTTGCATAGAACCAATATTTTCACAAATCTGCACCTGTGGAACACATACCATCTGGTTATGAGTGGGGGGGTGGAAGAATGTGTTCAACATCCCCCTGGGCCACTTTGAATACTTGGTCATGCCGTTCGGCTTCACCAACATCCCAGCGGTGTTCGAAGCCCTGCTCAATGATGTACTCTGGGACTTCCTGAACTGCTTCATCTTTGTGTACCTTAATAACATCCTGATTTTCTCCAGAACCCCCAACGAGCATACCCGCCATATTCGTCAAGTACTACAGCAACTCCTAGTGAACCACCTGTTTGTTAAAGTGGAGAAGTGTGAGTTTCATTTCCCCAGTCACCTTCCTGTGGTGTGTCATCAATAGTGGAGGGATCAAGGCTGACCCAGAGAAGATCCAGGCCATTGTTACACTGAAGCAGTGCCAGCATTTTCTAGGGTTCACCAGCTTTTACAGCTGCTTTATCAGGGACTACAGCTGGGTAGCAGCACCCCTCACCAGGCTCACCTCCACTTTTTTCGTATGGATCCCTGAGACAGAGGCTTCCTTCACCATGGTCAAGGGACTGTTCACTTCTGCCCCATGCTCATCCAACCTGATCTCGCAAGGCAATTTATTGTGGAGGTGGATGGTTCCAATTCATGTGTTGGTGCAGTGCTCTCTAAGCGTTCGGCTCCAGACCAGAAACTTCACCTATGCGCCTTCTTCTCCCATCACCTCTCACTCTTTGAAAGCAACAATGATGTGGGGAATCATGAGTTGCTTACCGTTTAGCTAACCCTGGCTTATATCCAGATTGCTAAATGCCTCAGCTGACTATTACCTACCACCCAGGGTCTAAGAATGCTAGGCCCGATGCCATCTCCCACCAGTTCATCTCTGACTTAGATGCCTCGGGCCTTGACACCATCCTCCCTCTGACCCGATTGGTGGGGGCAATCACATGAGAGATGTGATGCACCCAACTGAACCCAGGTAGCGGGTTACATTCACGGGTCCTCCAGTGGGCTCACTGTTCTCGGTTTGCCTACAACCCCAGCTCTAGTCACACCCTGGGCCTGTTGAAGCGACACTTCTGGTGGCTGAAGATAGATGCTGACACCTGGGTCTTTGTCAGTGCCTGCACCATGTGCGCCCAAAATAAGACCTCTCACCGTCCGCCAGTTGGCATTTTGCGACCCCTGTTTGTTCCCAGCTGCCCCTGGTCACACATTGCCTTGGATTTTGTCACTGGTCTACCCCCCTCCCAAGGTAACACTGTCATCCTGATCATAGTTGACCGATTTTCCAAGGCTGTACACTTTGTTGCCCTCCCCAAGCTCCCCACCACCTATGAAACTGCTGACCTGCTCCTCAGTCACATCTTGCAATTGCACGGCATCCCCAGGACATTGTCTCCAACTGTGGACTGCAGTTCACTTCCCAAGTGTGGAAGGCATTCTGCAATGCTCTCAGGGCCTCAGTGAGTTTGGCCTTTGGATTTCACCTCAAGACTAACTGCCAGGTGGAGCAGGCCGATCAGGAGTTGGAAGCTGCACCGCGGTGTATCACGGCTGATAACCCCTCCACCCAGAGCATCCAGTTACCCTGGGTTAAGTATGCCCACAACTCCCTGACCAGCACCACCACTGGCAGGTCCCCCTTTGAGTGTTCCCTGGGTTATCAGCCTCCCCTTTTCCCCACCCTGGAGAACAATATTGCAGTCCCCTATGTGCAAGTCCACCTCCACCATTGCCACAAGGTGTGGAGAGAGACCCATTCCACCCAGCTCTGCTCCACTGAATGCAATCGTCAACTGGCTGACCGCCATCGGGTTCCCGCACCCAATTGCCAGCCAGGTCAGAAGGTGTCACTTTCTGCCAGGGACATCCCAGCAAAGATGGAAGCCAATAAACTCTCATACTGGTACCTACTGGTCTCTTACCCACACTCTTCCTAGGGCTTTTACAGATTATATGACTTCAGTATCAACCACTTCTTTGTTTGAAGATTGGATAACAGTTGGTACTTCTACGTTCTTCTCTTTTGTGTATTCTTGTCTTGACATCATATACATTGCACTCCACTAATATTGGCACCCTTGCTAAATGTGAGCAAGGAAGGCAGTGAAACATTGTCTTTATTGTTTAACATTTATTTTTTAAAAAATCACAAAAGTCCTCTGCTGTCTCGAATATCAAACAGTTGCAAACACAACAGAGGTTTAGCCAAAAAAAACTTTGTGAATGTCATGGTTCAAAGTTGGAGATGGATGCAAACGCAGAATTTCAAAGGATTTAATAAACAAACAAACAAAATACAAAGACACAATAACACGAGGCAAAATACTGTGGCTAAGGCTAAACACGGAAGCGTGGACAAAAGCATAGGAAGACGATAACATGAGACAAGGAAGCAGTGCAAAACAGTGGCTATATATAAGCGTGCTCGATAACTAGGAAGTGACTATAGGTGCAGGTGTTCATGTGACACGGTGCAGTGGCTGCTGGGAAATGAAGTCCAGAGTTCCTTCCTTGATACATGACAGTAAAATATAGGTGTGCAATAAAAAGTATAGGCATCCCTATGAATTTGTATTAGAAAAAATATATTTGAAGTGTATTCCAATTGATATTTTACTCTATTTTTTAGTACACCTGGGTGACTAGGAACAGGGAGTTGTTCAGCCATGACTTCCTGTTTCACAGGGGTATAAATATGAGGTAACATATAGACCAAGTTCCCTTAGTCATTGTTGTGTGTAAATAAATAAGAAATAAAACACAAGGGAGACAAAAAGTGTAAGAAGAAGTATTTGTTTTATTGAGAATAATTCAGACTCGTAGGGGAATAATCTGTAGGAGAAGTGGGGCAATAAGGGGGAGAAGGGTTAGTAGTAAGGGGTACGACCAGGCGAAGAAACGCGACTTGAAGGGGTGTCTGAATAATCAGGACTGGTGGGAGTGAAGGGTGGAGAGAGGTCAGAGCCTGGACCAGAGCTGGCCATGTCATAATCAGCCAGATAGTCAGAGGAATGATCAAGGGAGGCAGGAGAAAGAGGCTCAGTCTGAGTGGAAGCATCCACACCAATTTTAACTGGGCTGAGCCTGTACCTCAGAGGTGGAGGGAAAGTGGAAGTTTCAGCCGGAGTACGGAGAACCTCAACCAAGAGGGCTAAGTCTGCGAATAAATGAGAAAGCTGGTAGTGAGTGTTCAGGTCAAACCCCTCCAAGGACGAGAGCAGAAATCCAAAGCCATGGTTAGCTGCACAGAGACACAGAGAGAAAGAACCAGTCAAACAACTAGCTCTAGGGACGTGTGTATACATAAAACACATATAGTAGTTTAATGTAAAGATGAGGAAGGATATGATACTGGAAACTGTATAGCCTAAACAAAATAGAGAAGGGCACTACGGAATATTCATATACACCTACACATGCAAAGATCAAAAAGGAGGATAGATAGAAAATAAGAGGTCAACATTCAAAATGTTGTTGAAAATGTTGTTGAGCTTCACAAAATGGGAAGTGTCTACAAGAAAATAGCAGAAGCATTGAAAATGTCAATTTCCACCATCAGGGCAATAATTAAGAAGTTCTAGTCAACTGGAAATGTTATGAATCAATCTGGAATTGGATGTGTGTCTATATTGTCACAATGCACTGTGAAGAGGATGGTTCAAGTGGCCAAAAAATATCTCCAAATATCACAGCTGGAGAATTGCAGAAGTTAGTTGCGTCTTGCAGTTTGAAAGTCTCCAGAATTACAATCTGAAATCACCTACATCACCGCAAGTTGTTTGGAAGGGTTTCAAGAAAAAAAGTCTCAACTCTCAATCAAAAACAGACTCAAGCAGGACAGAGTGTACTGGACCTTCAAATGGGATTGGGTTCTATGGTCAGATGAAACCCAAATAGAGCTTTTTGGCAATAAACACCAGAGGTGTTTTTGGCGCACACAGAGAGGTAGCCATATGGAAAAGTACCTCATGCCCACAGTTAAATATGATGGTGGCTCTTTTTTTTCTGACAGAGGACCTGGACATTTTGTTAGGATACATGGCATCATGGACTCTATCAAATATAAACAGATATTAAATGAAAACCTGAAAACCACAAAAATGGTTTACTGACCACAAAATCAAGGTCCTGCCATGTCCATCCCAGTCCTCTGACTTGAAACCCATAGAAAACCTATGGGGTGAAATGAAGAGAAGAACCCACCAGCATGGACCTCAAAATTTGAAGGATCTGGAGAGATTCTGTATGTAGGAATGATCTCAAATCCCTTGGCATATATTCTCCAACCTCATCAGGCATTATAGGACAAGATTCAAAGTTGTTATCTTGGCAAAGGAAGGTAGCACAAAGTATGGAATAAAATGGTGCCAATAATTGTTGCACACCTATATTTAACAAAGTTAGGTTTTAAATAAAACAATTTAAATTCTCTGTTATATAAAAATAATAAGAAGCCACTCAAACGCTGACCAGACCACGACGTAACGAGGAAATCCCTTCAACACAACCATCATCAGGCAAGCTCAGTACCTCCAGATTCTAGCTAATCTGCTGCATATTTAGATTGATAAAGTTGATGGTTCGTTCAGGTCATGGCCTATGAAATAACATATTGTGTTATAAACTCGGAACTTCATTCACTCTGTTAATCCATTTTCACCTCTGTTTACCTGTGTGTATGTGTGTGCGTGCGCATGTGTGTGACAGTAACACTAGCTGTGAGCATCTGTGAGCTCATGTAGAAGTGGGTAGTGCCCTCCACTAATATTGGCACCCTTGGAAAACATTAGCAAAAATTGGCTGTGAAAATTGCCTTTATTGTTTAACCCTCTGGGGTCCGAGAGTGTTTTTGAGCCCAGAGAAGTTTTGACATGCCTTGACATTTGTGCTTTTTTCAGTTGCTTATAAACACAATAATGGCTGAAGTCTGATTACACTGTATTCAGCACAAACAGGGCCACAAACTGAGCTTTGTTCCTCCCGCTGGCTGTGCAGTAGCCATCGCTCCGCATTCAAGCCAGGCCGGGGATATCATGCCTGAGTCTGCTGACACAGACAACCAAGTTATGCTCACGCTCGAGTCTGCTGACACGGGCAACCAGGTTCTGCCTTCCTTCCCAGCTGAGGACGTCACTCTGCTTTCCTGTTATGCTGAGGATGTCGCTCTGCTTACCTGTTCCTCTGAGGATGTCGCTCAGTCTGCTGGTTCAGCTGGAGACATTTTGCCCAGGGGGCTAGGACCGCCAGAAGGAGGGAGTGCATTTTGTTGCTCCAGGAGAAGCACCCTTGGTGGGGAGGTTCTCTCATGTATCAGAGAAGGAACTCTGACTACAGTTCCCAGCAGCCACTGCATCAATGTCACATGACCACCTTCACCTGAATCACGTTTCTGTTAATGTGCACTCATGTATATAGCCACAGTTTGCACTGCATCTTTCTTTTGTCTCACGTTTTTCTTTCTTGGCCTTTGTCTCTGTTGCCGTGTTGTGTTCTTTAGTTTATGTTTGAGCATTGCCACAGTGTTTAGCCTTATAGTCTTGGTGTCTTTTGTAGTTGTTTTGTTCTTTATTAAATGTTTGAAATTCTGCACCTGCATCCGTCTCAACTTCCCATTTGTGACATGGCATTTGTACTCTCCATCCAGTGGCACTTCATTGGAATTTGAAACTGAAATTGTGATATGTGTAAATGATCTATAGATGATCTACTAAACACCAAAAGCTATTAAATATACCATATAAATAAAGTACAAGAAAAAAGGGACATGTTGATAGTCTATAGAGTGTACATAAAATATATACTAAGCAATAAGCAATCATAAACTGTTGACATTTTTTATAATTAGTTGACAGGCTACTTAGTGGCAGTCTATAGATAATTTGTTGACTAAAAGACAAGTGGTGGCTTGATGGTTAAGGTTCTGGGTTATTGATCGGAGGGTCGGGGGTTCAAGCAGCCACTGTTGGGCCCTTGAGCAAGGGCCTAAACCCTCTCTGCTCCAGGGGCACAATATCATGGCTGACACTGTGCTCTGACCCCCTGATCTCCTAACATGCTGCGATATGTGAAGGAAAAAAGAATTTCACTCTGCTTTAACGTATATGTGACTAGAATCTAGAGCACACTACCCATATAAAAAGTTGCCCTCCTTCCTGTCTGAACATTGATAAAATCCTAAAAAATAGTTGTTAACAAAAAAAAAAAAAAAAAAAAAAAACACCCCATGATGAAAGTAGCCATGTACAGCATAGCTAAAACTTATGGTAATGTTTCAGTAGATTTGCACAAGCATGAGCACAGCGGGCTGTGTGTGTGACAGAGAGCTGTAGTACCTAATGTAATTTGCTTTTGTTTAACCTCATGCTGCCAGGTCTCATGTTTTAATAGAGTCTCAGATTAGTTTCCCCTCACACATAATTGGATAAGTGATGAAACATATTACTGCTATCATAATACCAATCCTCAGGATACATACCTTTACTCCTGCTGTTGAATTAGCAAACATATCGTATAAGCTGCAACTTCAGTCTGACAAGGCTGCATTTGTGGCTCTGTTGGTGAGTCCTGAGCTGATTGTGAATAATACACGTTTAATGACACTCTGGTTCAGTAATGAGACAGTGGTGTCCTGGAAATGTATCTATCACACAGCTATTTCTTGGGCTGTAACCAAAACATAGCAAACATTTGAAATACAGTCCAGGAAACGCTGCAGAAAATAAAAAAAAGTAAACAGGAGGCCTCATTAACAGAAAGAGCTGGAGTGATATGTGAAAGTGATCTTTCAACAGAAACATATGGTGAAGCTCATGGTAAAGCATCTTTATTTGTTTATGAACTGTGGTGCTGTGGACCGAAGAATCATTCCACTACAAGATTAAGGTAAACCACATTTTACCTGACCCATTTTAGTAACAAGCTTTCAACTCACATACATGTGCATTGTCTCTTGTAGAAACCAGCAGGGAGGGACTGGGGCGGGGGCGGCGGTGGTGGTGGGGGGGATTAGGATGATTATAAGGGCCCTGATCAGACAGGGGGCCCAGCAGAACCTCATACTTTCCTGTATGATTTTGGTATTTAAATGGCCTCTTTGCACAATAATCTATTAAGAAGCACACTACAATGAATGTTCTCAGACTGTGCCAAGTGCACGTGTGTGTCCCTTAAGACGTTCATGGATTATTCAGAAACGTGGCACTTCACAGTTGTAAGTCGTTACATGCATCAGGTAGATGGCAAGAGATGGCATGGACAAAACCATGATACCAAAAGAGGAAAGAAAAACATGAAAAAGCAGAGAGCGCAAGATGAGGAAGATAGCTAGTCACCCAGTTTTTCAAAAAATAAGGTGATTTATGTTCCCTGTTTTGTGCTAGTCTTCTGAAGCTAGCTCATATGAAGCTGTTATAATTAACATAATATAGAAATTCCATTAGTTACTCACCCCAGTGTTTATCCTTGGAAGTTGGAAGACAATATTTCCAAGACTGTAAGTTTTTCCATGCAATCGAGCAATAGTATGGAGCAATGAGCTTCTAAAAGGACTGAAACGTACCAAGTGACATGAAAACTAGTCCACTGTTGAATATATTCTAGCTTTCCGGAGCCTTGCAACAGCTTTTTGTGAGGAATCAATTGAAATTTAATGTAATCATATAAAATCTACTTTGTCACGAGTGAGTTTATGAGAGAAGTGTTGTAATGGTGTCCGATTCGTGAGTGAATCATTTGTTTGAGTCGGTTCATTTGAATAAATTGGAGAATCCTGTTGATAAAACCAGTCTGAATGATTCATTTACAAATAGAACTAATTTGATTCTCAAGTTCAACTCACTGATTTATTGATCCCGTCACTGTTTTACCAAATTTCCACATTCCTTTCTGGAGCTGCTGGTGTGTGAAACTTATTATTCACTCAATGAATAATAATAATAATAATAATAATAATAATAATAATAATAATAATAATAATAGTAAAGTTCATTGTTCTTGGTATTTGGGGAATAAGAAATTTCAAGTTGACAGCTTACAAAGACATCCAGACAGAGTTTCTATAGTGTAGGTGTATGAGAGAGAGAGAGAAAGAGAGAGAGAGAGAGAGAGTACAATGGTGTTAATTACTTGTACTGCATATATAGTTATTTGTATATAGTTATAAATGCATAATTTCAATTAATTTAATAAACTGTTCATATTTAGTTCTTTATAGTCTCATTGAATATGCAATAATTGTTATGCTTATTGATAATGATTTCTTATTGCCGTGTGTAAAAACAAAGATAATTTGGCGTGGGGGCTTGGGGCCCGGAATACAAATTAACCAGGGGGCCCAGAAACTCTGGCGGCACCCCTGGCTGCCACCAAAGAAGAGCAGGTGAGTACTCAACACAGAATACACAGTGACACCTACTGGTCGCTCTAAGGAATGACTGCAATTAGCTGTCCCTACTACCCTAGTACTGCAGGTGAAAAGCAGTATGCCAAAGGTGTAGTATGTCCAACTTTTCAGTATTCATAAAACAAGAAAGCGAAAAATACCTGGATGAACTTCATGCTTCTAACTATTGTTCTCTTGTATACTTATTATTATTATTATTAGTGGTGCTTGAAAAGCACTACTATTGTTCTCTTGCAGACTTATTATTATTATTATTATTAGTGGTGCTTGAAAAGCACTACTATTGTTCTCTTGCATACTTATTATAATTATAATTATTATTCTTCTTCTACTTCTTTTTCGGCGTGTAACTAGTCCCACACCGTTTGTCGGAGATCGACGGGTGAGATGTAAAATCGATCGGCTTATTGAGGAGACGTGTGCTGTGAGTTTTGGAATCGGAATGTCGGCATTCCCGGTACGGAAGCTCAAATTCGGAAAATTCCCCATAGACATGCAATGAGTTGCAAAAGTATTGGCCCTCTAAACAGAAAGCTGTAAAAGTATTGCCTCGGTACATATTCGGCTGTAAAATGTATTGGCACCCGATCTATCCGGCTCTCAGAAGCATTGGCACCCTATCTGGCCAGCTCTAAAAAGTATTGGCACCCCACACGGCCAGCTCTCAAAAGTACTGGCGCCCTTGACGGTCAGCTCTAAAAAGTATTGGAGCACTACACGGCCTGCTCTAACAGTGCTGGCGCCCTAACTCTCCGGCTCTCGGAAGTATTGGTGCCCTACCCTGGCGACTCTCGAAAGTATTGGCGCCCCGTCCCTGTTTTGCCACCGCAAGCACCACTCACATTTTCTTCAGGAAATGTACCATTCTAGTTATTATTATAATTATTCTTCTTCTTCCACTTTTTTTTCGGCATGTAACTAGTCCCGCACCGTTTGTCGGAGATCGACAGGTGAGGTGTCAAATCGATCGGCTTATTGAGGAGAGGTGTGCTATGACTTTTATAAGCGATCAGAAAGCCAGAATTCCCGCTACAGAAGCTCAAAGTCGGAAAATTTCCCATAGACTTGCATTGAGTTTCGAAAGTATTGGTCCTCTAAAGAGAAAGCTCTAAAAGTTTTGCCTCTATACACATTCGGCTCTAAAATGTATCTGCACACGATCTGTTCGGCTCTCAGAAGCATTGGCACCCCGCCCGGCCAGCTCTCAAAAGTACTGGCGTCCTTGACGTTCGGCTGTAAAAAGTATTGGCGCCCTACGCTGTTGGTTCTTGAAAGTATTGGCGCCCCGTCCCTGTTTCGCCACCGCAAGCACCACTCACATTTTCTTCAGGAAATGTACCATTCTAGTTATTCTTCTTCTTCTTCCACTTTTTTTTCACCGTGTAACTAGTCCCGCGCCGTTTGATGGAAATCGACGGGTGAGATGTCAAATCGATTGGCTTATTGGGGAGAGGTGTGCTATGACTTTTATAAGCGATCGGAATGCCGGAATTCCCGCTACGGAAGCTCAAATTCGGAAAATTTCCCATAGACCTGCACTGAGTTTCGAAAGTATTGGCCCTCTAAACAGAAAGCTCTAAAAGTTTTGCCTCCGTTCATGTTCAGCTCTAAAATGTATTGGCACACGATCTGTTCGGCTCTCAGAAGTATTGGCACCCCACATGGCCAGCTCTCAAAAGTACTGGCGCCCTTGACGGTTGGCTCTAAAAAGTATTGGCGCACTACATGGCCAGCTCTAACAGTGCAGGCGCCCTATCTGTCCGGCTCTCGAAAGTATTGGCGCCCTATGCTGTAGGCTCTCGAAAGTATTGGCGCTTGTCTCTGTTTCGCCACCGCAAGCGCCACTCACATTTTCTTCAGGAAATGTACCGGTCTAGTTAGAATTATTATTCTTCTTCTTCCACTTTTATTTCAGCGCGTAACTAGTCCCGCACCATTTGTCGGAGATTGATGGGTGAGGTGACAAATGTACTGGTAATCAGGAAATGTTTTTTTATCATTTCCAATAATTCTGGAGGGCACTGTACATAAGGTTGAGATGGGTGGTCATGTAATCCATGTAATGGAGGTTAGGACAGATGCAAGTGCAGATAAGAGGTTTATTAAAAAGAGGCAGACAGACAAATCCAAACGTGAATCAATAGCATAGTCAAAAGCAGGCAAAGGGTCAGGCGATCGGCAAACGTGCATTAAAGAGGCTAGACTAGAATCAAAGAATGAGGTCAAGAAGAGGATCAAAACTATGAGACATGAAACTATGAACAAAGGCTTGGTAAACGGAAAATACTCGTGTAAAACACAGCGCTGGTTAAAGTAGTAAATGACCTACTACTGGCCTCTGATCAGGGTTGTGTCTCCTTGCTTGACCTTAGTGCAGCTTTTGATACTATTGATCATACTATTCTCCTTGATAGACTAGAAAACATTGTTGGCATTAAGAGAACCGCCCTCTCCTGGCTCAGGTCTTATTTGACCGATCGCTATCAGTTTGTAGATATAAATTGCGACTTCTCCACACATACAGAGGTAAAATTTGGTGTTCCACAAGGTTCTGTTTTAGGTCCTCTGCTTTTTACTTTAAATATGCCTCTGGGTCAAATTATTCGTAAACATGGTATTAGCTTCCACTGTTATGCTGATGATACACAGCTGTATGTTTCACTAAAGCCACATGACAGACAGCAGCTTAATAAAGCTGAGGAATGTGTAAAGGACATTAGACATTGGATGCTTATTAACTTCCTTGTACTTAATTCTTACAAGACAGAAGTACTTGTTCTGGTTACTCTGGAAGGCATTTCTGTTTCATCATGGGCATCAGTAAAAGACCTTGGTGTGATTATTGACCCCAGTCTTTCATTTGACACTCATATAGATAATATTACTAGGATAGCCTTATTTTATCTCAGAAATATTGCTAAGATAAGAAATATAATGTCACAAATTTGTTCATGCTTTCATCACCTTTAGGCTGGATTATTGCAATGCCTTACTGTCTGGTTGTTCCAGTAGGAGCATTAACAAACTCCAGTTAGTCCAGAATGCAGCTACAAGAGTCCTTACTAGAACCAGAAAGTATGACCACATCACCCCGATCTTATTCACACTGCATTGGCTTCCAGTAAAATTTTACATTGATTATAAAATACTACTACTAACCTGTAAAGCACTGAATGGTCTCGCACTACAGTACCTGAGCAAACTTTTGGTCTTTTATGATCTGCCATGCCTACTTAGATCAAAAGGTGCAGTTTGTTGGCACCTCTAATAGTGAAGGCTACAGCAGGAGGAAGAGCTTTCTCTTACAAAGCCCCACAGTTATGGACCAGCCTTCCAGTCTAGGCTGAAAACATTTGTTTACTCAAGCTTAACATGAATAGACTTTCTTTGATGCAAAGTACACAGTCTTATCCATTAAGGGATAGTAAGCATATTTAAGAATCTCTCCTTCTCTTTACTTCCCTCTCCCTCTCCCCTTCTGTTGAGCTACACATGATATTATGGAGATGCCAGTGATCCTGACCCTTTCTGCTCTCTGGACCTGCCTGATCCATCCTGATGCCCTACCTCTGGATGGAGCTTTCATCAACTGGAGGCTACATTCTGCCACTGAGGATGACCCCAAGCAGTGCAGCCTGGAGATTACTGAGGATGGTGGCACTTGAAGTACCATGGAAATGGTTTTGGACCTTAATTCCAAATGAACATTCTCACTGTGGTTGCTGGGACTATGGTTGCTGCTTTGGCCTCAGGACTGCAATTACCACATACAATTTTGTTTTGACTATTTCAACAAAACAGACTTATATAAAAATCATAATGAACTTTCCCTTACTTTCACACTATCTGTTGTTACCCAGATGAGGATGGGTTCCCTTCTGAGTCTGGTTTCTCTCAAGGTTTCTTCCTCCTTTCATCTTAGGGAGTTTTTCCTTGCCACCGTCTCCACTGGCTCGCTCAATAGGGATAAAGTCACAGAATTAATATCTCTATCCTACGTTTATATGTTTCTGTAAAGCTGCTTTGAGACAATATCCATTGTTAAAAGCGCTATACAAATAAAATTGAATTGAAGTAATACTTTTCGCCGAACAATGAGACATGAGGGGTTTAAATAGTAAACATAATCAGGGGTGAAACACAAAACAGCTGAGACTAATGACACATATGGGAAACAACTAATGACAATACAGTGGTGGAGACAGGACAGAAATCGCAGCAAAACACATGTGTCAGAAGTAAGCAAAGTCAATGTCACTGACAAAACCGAAAGCACGAGCTCAAAGCTTGAGCACGCCGCATCCAACAGCGCTTTGCATAAGGGGAAATCATGACATGGGTGGACATCATAGGTTTCATTCAATATGTGAAGTATTTAATTCATATGGTTTTGGACCACTTTAAAAATTATATTTTATACAATTATGCACTTTCACATCTCCCTTTTTCAGAAATATGCATAATTGAAAATGGAACCAGATTTTTTTTTTTTATCATAACTATTATATATTTTTATACTTATTATATATTTTTTATAATATTATTTTATAGTAAATCTCAAGGGATAAAAACAGTAGAAGGAAATGTTAAAGGTGCCCTGAGCAATGCAGTCCTTCTCCTTTTTTTCTTCAATTTCGCAAAGATGCACCAAACTAAAATTCCTTTCTATACAGACAGGGGACCGACTCTTTTCTGCTAGATTTAATTTTGCACTGCAAAATTTGGTCTCAGTGGGCTCTTTCCGTCCCACCCATGTTGTACTCATGTGCAAGGATGAAAAGAGTTTGATGTGACATGTCTTTTTACATAAAACCCATTCTCCTCTGGATGACACCCGATAGTGAGATTTAAAAAAAAAAATAAAAAAAAAACATTAAAGTAGACAAAGAAAAAAGTAGACATTGAAGTAGACAAAAAAAAGTAAACAGTAATAAATATGTGGAAAGGAAACAAAGTGTGTGTGTGTGTGTGTGTGTGTGTCCAATTAGCCAGTCTGGTACTGTGTGTGAACATGCCTGCTTTGTCAGTTCACTAATCACATCCCTTCATCCCTTTCTTTCCCCCAACGTATTTTTAGTTCACTTCTCTGAATCCATATTCAGCAAAAACATTTATATTTTCCGCTACCATTCTTGTTCATTTGGCTCTCTTCTTCCTGTTTCTCTCATCTCTGTTCTCACTCAGTTTAATCGGCTTTACCATTTTTCCTCTGCAGAGTGATGTTGGATTAAAACCAGGCAGCCAATGAGTCTTTTGCACTCATTGATTCCTCATTATGCATGTTTGTTTATTTGTGGGGTTTTTTGTATTTAATCCACCATCCTCTCTGACAGTGCTGTAACAAGCCAGTTACGTCAGACAGAGCTGCCACAAAAGCTCTCACTAATCGCCTGACATCCCTTATTCGATATCGCACCCTTCCCTCCTGCAGCTGGTCTTCACTCTTGCTTTGTTTTTAATGAGATAGAGTTAAGAAGGTTCTGATTGAATAATCCGGCATAGATAAATATCTGAGTGGCTCTTCATGGCCCTGGAAGAGCCATCATCTCTGATTACCTTCTTCCGTTCTTAACTGTTTTTCTTAATGTAACAAGCTCCATCTGCTTCCTAATCAGTTGTGTGCTCTGTGGGCCACATCCCATATAACACACAAAGAAAAGAATCAAAATCCCTTAGCCCATTCAGTATTGACAGCAAACTGGAAGAGTCTGACAGAAGGAGAATGGAGGGCTGATAAGCATCTGATAGACACAACTTTTTCAGAAAAGTTTGCATATTTACATTGTATCATATAGAAAAATATATCAGTTTATACAATATATTTCATAGCCCATGTATATAGGAATTACATCCCAGACAACCTCAAGGAAAGAATTATGCCTTTGCTTTCACTGACTAACTTATCTTAATGGCTGACAGACTGAATATTTAAAAACTGTTTGTACTAAACATGTTTAAAAAAAATAAAGAAAGAATACACATACACACACACACACACACACACACACACACACACACATATATATATATATATATATATATATATATATATATATACATACACACACACACACACACACACACATATATATATATATATATATATATATATATATATATATATATATATATATATATATATATATATATTAATCTGGTTATGATCAGTGTTTCAATCAAACTTGTTATCACAGTGTCAACATTTTCCCAAAACTTTCTCCAAAACACTGACATAATCTTTTTTTCTGTGGATTAATTTTCTTGAGTATCAGAATTACACCTGGATAGAAATTCAAATACAATTGCAGGTGTCAAAGCACAAAGACACATTAAAACACATTTGTCCAAACTGTGAATTAATTTTCCCACATTTGAATAAATTTTTTAATTAATTTTACTTATGTAATTTGCATATACCCAGCGGATATGCCCCATTGGGGTCTATGTGGGGCCACTGCAGGCTCAATTTTCTGCAGCCCACTTTGGGCCCCATTACTTGTCATGATGAGGGAACAGTGTTTCTTCATATTCATGACACTAAGAGAGCCCAAGTAGTAACAGTCAGCACGGAGCTTGTTGGCGACTCACCACCCCTCTTATACACACTCTTCCCACACCTGCTTATTCCTTCAAGCAGCACAGTCTTTAGTGCACACCAGAGTGAGGCACACAAGTGTAACCTTCTTAGGAGGAATTAAGTATATTGGGACAGTAATAAATTTATAGTCAGGTGGGTTTTTCTGAATATATCGCCTCTTTTGTTTGGCTATAGCACAGTATGTGTGGTGAAGGGAGTGACTTAAAGCAGTCTCTCTAACTTTATTTTCTGTGTTTTAGCCTACGTTGTTATTATAATGGCCTATATGTTGTGTGCCCCTTTAAGAAACCCTATGCAAACACTAAAGATTGGTGTAGGTGCACTTGGGAGAAACATTGGTTTTGCCATCAAGTTTAATGTCTCGTATTTTACTGGATGTTTAATTGATCTGCCCCACCAGCAACATATGTATGTGTGTTTTAATTAGGAGTTGAGGGTGGGTGTGAGATGAGAATCACGTGCAAGAGATTTGTGGGACAGCAAAGATGAGAGAGGTGAGACAAGCTCGGCTGGAAAAAAAAGGAAAAAGAGAAATAATAATATGCAAACAGCAAAGATGAGAGAGGAGTGAAGAGCTCATCTGCAGAAAAAAGGAAAAAGAGAAATAATAACATGCAAACAGCGAGGTGGATTTATTTTGTGATAACTGTATTTTGTTTCTGTGTACGTTATTTGCTGTTTATAGATTAACCTACAGTTTTATTTGTTCTGTGTTGTCAGAGAGAATCAGCACACATGTTTACTGCTTTTCAACGGACTGTTGTGAGCCACAAAATCTAACGCTGCAGAGTTCTTTGGTGATTGTGTTTTACTGTTTATTGCTCTTTGTGTAACAGTGAGGGAGAATCAAGCACCGACACCAGATAGCCCTTTTGAGCCTACGGAAATGCTCACAGGTCATCTGGCAGCATTGGAGATAGCCTCAAACACCGGAAAACGTATCTAATCACCGTGAGGTTGGGTGTTCCTCCGGCACACCTCCAACAAGGAATGGACTGTAATTCACAGATGAGAGCGGACAGTGTGACGAAGGATTTTTTGAGTGCTGACCGAGAGAGAGAGACCGAGTTAAGGTACATTTTGCATTGTTTTATTTAGCTCATTAGAGTGAAGCGGCCAGTTTATGTTTTCTGAGGCCTCTACGCACCGAAGCCATGTCACAGGCCTGCATGGGTGGAGTGAGAGTAAGGTTTTTGTGTGTGAGTGGGCCCATTTTGAGTTTAATACTGTATGTATTATAGTTATATAGTTATTTATTTGTTTAATCATACCTCTCTTTATTATTTCTGTAATTAAATCCTTTTTAGTTTTTGTTTCTAATTCTACCTGTATTATTTTATGTTTAAAATTTACAGTAAGGGTATGGGAGTAGGGCATAAAATAGTTGAGAGACTAACTGTAATTGAACCCGATGCTCCACTCTAAAGAGCTTAGGTCAGGCACACCTAAGAGGGCAGGGGCCCTACACATGTTCCCCAGTTCACGCCCTGTGTTCCCTGCCAATTTTTCGAGGTCAGCATGGACTCCTCTTTTCGTCCCAGTTTCGCATTCCGGTTTGATATTTATCACCTTTTATCCTTTTGGATAGGCTCTGCTCTGTACTGTTTCCAACTCTTTACCGAGCCCTCCCTATAATACTTGGGGCTGTGTGTGGTCTGGCCCACTGGGGCCCCACCTGTGCCCCATATTTCATGCCAGTAATGAGGCCCATATTGGGCTACCCATAATAGGCACCAGTGGGGCTCACACTATGCCCACACTGGGATGGGTGTGGGCTGTCCTTCTTGGGCTGCCACCTGGGTTCCATAGTATGGTGCCCATACATGCCCCACACAGCCCCCAAAGCCTGTGTGGGGACACTGTGGGCCAGTATGGGCAGCCCCCATGCACACTGTGGGCATACTGTGGGACCAATGGGCATACTATGCGAAAACTGTGGGCATAGATCTGGACCCACAGTATGCCCTGTGGGTATGCACTGTGGGTCCTTAACAAATAACAAAATTGGGTTCGAATTTGGAGTTCGATGGAGTAAGACGCAAAGTTGGAGGCTCCTGCTGATTTCGATTAAAATTGTAATTAATTAGCGCTTTTTGGTCATATAATATATTTTGACTTATTCTACTTCTTTTCCTTGTTTGCACTTTTAACTTTGTGGCTCGTTAAAATGTCTGGAAAGAACACGAAAACCCGTGGTAGCATTCAGACACAACTGAGGTCTAGGGTGCGCGCCACGTGCGAGCCCCCTTCTCCCTCTGAATCCGCATCCGCGTGGCCGAGCGGTGACCCTGACTTCGCCGCACTCAAGCTTGAGTTGCTGGCTTCACTGAGGAAGGACATTGCCGATATTTTTAAAAAGGAGTTCCAGGAGATTCTCAGGGATGCATTGTCTACTATCCAGCTTGACCTGCAGGCCGTGAAAACACAGCAGGCTAGTGATAAAGTTGCTACCGAGGCTACCATATCAACACTGAAAGGTACTGGGAAATGCAGCACGCTCTGTCCGGTTGCACCGATGACATAGTTCATATGAAGACTACTATCGAGTCTCTCACTGTGACCGTGACTCAATTAGAGAATAAATGTGAGGATTTGGAGTCGAGGTCACGGCGCAATAACGTTAGGATAGTGGGAGTTCCAGAGGGCGCTGACACATCTACAACTGCTGCTGTAGCGGCCTTGTTAAAAGAGGCGTTTGGTCTGGAGAAGGAGCCGGTTTTGGACGGGTCCCACCGGACCCTTCAGCCGAAGCCCAAGCCTGGTGAACGACCATGAGCTATTGTGTGCAGATTCCACTATCACAGTGACTGTGTTGACATTTTACACCGTGCGAGAGAGATCCAGCGGATTAAAGTGAGGGATTTGACCATCTCCGTTTTCCCTGACTACACAGCCAAGATAGCCCGGGCCCGGGCTGCATTTAACGAGATTCGGCATCAACTTCGTGATATTGAGGGTGCTCGCTATGGAATATAACGGTGTCCAGAAGGACTTTATTTCAGCGGAGGAAGCAGGAGACTATGTTAAACTCTTGATATCGGGGTGAACTGCATCACCTATATAGTGGAGTATTTTTTTAGTTTTCTTTTATTATTTTTTTTTGCACTCGACCTTCCAGCTCTACAGAATTAGGATTCTTATTGAAGATATTGTCGATGCATTACTTCGTCTAGATTTTGTGGACTCACTCCTCTTAACTCTACTTCTGTATTAATGTGCTTCTCTGTTTTGTTGCTCTGACTGGGTTAGAGTTTCTGTTTATTTAATTTTATTAGTGTTATTTCCACAACTTTACGTGCTACACTGTTATATTATTTGTTGCAAGTCTTTAAAAGGTAAGGACATTATATTTGTTAATGTGGGCAGACTATTTATCAGATTTGAAGTCAGCAGGGGACTTTTCTCTTTCTGGAATTTTTTTGTTTAGGTAATTTTGTTTGTTAGTTCAGCTTACTCTTTGAGTTGTTTTCACACTGTGGACAACTCTTGGTGGGAAACACTGCTGTCTCCCTTGTTTTATGGAGACTTTGGGTGTGTGTTGGGGGGGGGGGGGGTTGGGGGGAGGTACCACTTCGGCTCTAATTGGCTATTTATATTCCTATGGTTTACCTTATTTAAATGGTTAGTAGTAATATGGATCACAGCATAGCTGGGACAGGCACGCCTTTAAGATTTATTAGTTGGAACGTCAGAGGTATGGGTAATCCTGTCAAGTGATCTAAGGTTTTTACACATTTGAAACGTTTAAACTATAATATAGTATTTTTACAGGAGACGCACCTACGTATTAAAGATCATCAAAGGTTACACTGCCCTTGGGTGAGTCAAGTCTTCCACTCGAACTTTAATTCAAAAGCAAGAGGGGTCGCTATTTTAATTGACAAAAGGTTACAGTTTTCGTCCACTAACGTTATCGCTGATGCGAACGGATTATAGTCGCTGGTACTCTAATGCGAAGACAGGTATTGTTAGTAAATGTATATGCTCCAAACTTTGATGGTGTGGAATTTGCTAATAGATTGTTGAGTAATCTCCCTTTCTTAAATACTCACCTGTTGATTTTCAGTGGAGATTTAAACTATGTAATTGACCCAAACTTAGATCGGTCTAATCCCCGTACTCTGAATCAATCTGCAATGTCTAAAACATTTTCTGATTTTATGTGTCAGAATGGTCTCATTGATCCCTGGAGATCCCGTAACCCCTTTCTTAAAAAGTTTTCTTTCTTCTCCCAGGTGCATCATTCCTATTCGAGGATTGATTATTTTTTTATATACAGCACTCTTGATTCTTGTGTAGTTTCTTCTGACTATTTGGGTATTGTAATTTCTGACCATGCGCCTCTACAATTAGATATTCATCTTTCTATTTATAAATGTAGCCCACCGCCTTGGAGATTTAATTCTCTTCTTTTAGCAGACAGTGAATTCTGTGAGTTCATTTCTACTTCTATTGATGACTTTCTTTTCTTCAATCAGAATGATTCCACCTCTTATTCATTGTTATGGGAGACACTTAAATCCTATATCAGAGGGCAGATTATTTCTTATTCTGCTCGCTGTAATAAAAAACGCACTGTTAGGGTTAATGAACTTACATCTGCGATCAGTAACCTCGATCAAAGATGTGCATTGAACCCCTCTCCAGAACTTCTTAAACAGCATCTTGACTTGCAGGCAGAATTTAATCTTATTTCGATTAAAGAGGCGGAACGCTTATTGTTACTTACTCGTGGTTCATATTATGAACATGGCGACAAGCCAATTCGTTTACTGGCACATCAGCTACGGCGACAGGCCACTTCCCATCTCATACCTAGTATAAAAAACACTTATAATATTGTCACTACAGATCCCATGGAAATTAATGCTACTTTTAAATTGTTTTACTCTTCGCTTTATAAGTCCGAATTTCCAACAGACAATACTAAAGTGAATGCATTTCTTCAAAATCTTTGTAACCCTGTTATTGATTCGAATACTGCTATGCAACTGGACTTCCCACTCTCTCTTGAAGAAATTTTAATTTCAGTTAAAACTATGCAATCTAACAAAGCTCCTGGCCTGGATGGGTTTCCAATTGAATTTTTTAAAACGTTTATTGGAAAATTAGCTCCATTGCTTTTGGCTATGTTCAATGAATCTTTGGAATGTAGGTCTTTGCCTCCAACGTTGACACAAGCCATGATAGCTCTGCTTCTTAAGGAGGGTAAAGATCCATCCTCCTGCGGTTCTTATAGACCGCTTTCTCTGCTTAATGCAAATGTAAAGGTGTTGGCGAAAGTAATGGCATCTCGTTTAGAGATTGTACTCCCTTATATTATATCTGAAGAGCAGAACGGTTTTATAAAGGGAGATCAGTTGTTTTTTAATACTCGTATACTCTTTAATATAATTTATTCAAAGCATTCGTCTGTGCTCCCTGAGATTGTGATTTCATTAGATGCTGAAAAAGCATTTGATAGGGTTGAGTGGGAGTATTTGTTTGCAGTCTTGAGGAAGTTCGGAATTGGGGATAAGTTTATTTCTTGGATTAGCCTCCTTTTACTCATCCCCTAATGCCAGGGTTCAGACAAACGATATTTATTTGGATTATTTTGCTCTCGGACGAGGGTGTCGTCAAGGTTGTCCTTTATCCCCTCTGCTTTTTGCTGTGGCTATCAAGCCGCTGTCTATTGCACTAAAATCTTCTCCCTTGTTTAAAGGAATAGTTCGATAAGGTGTAGAATACAAATTGTCGCTATATGCTTATGATTTGTTATTGTATGTAACCGATCCTATTGCCTCTATGCCAGCTGTCTTGGGTGTTCTGGAGTCCTTCAGTGTTGTCTCCGGTTATAAATTAAATTTAGATAAAAGCTATTGTTTTCCTGTCAATACTGCAGCATTTTCTCTCCAACAGTCAGATTTACCATTTCGATTTAGTCAGTCAGGTTTTAAATACCTAGGTATCAACGTGACATGTTCTTTATCTAATCTTTTATCAGCTAACTTCACTCCCCTTATCTCAAAGGTTAAATCTAACATTCAGAGTTGGGGTAACTTACCCCTTTCTCTAATTGGCAGGATCAATGTCGTCAAAATGAATATATTACCGAAGTTTCTTTTCTTGTTCCAGCAAGTGCCTCTTTCTCTGCCAAAATCATTCTTCGATTCATTGGATAAGATAATTAGTACATTTATTTGGGGAGGGAAGCCAGCAAGGGTTAGTAAATCTTTATTGCAGAAATGTAGACTTAGTGGAGGACTTGCATTACCCAATTTTCAATTCTATTACTGGGCTGCGCACATTCATAAATTTTGCTACTGGGTTAAATCTCCTGGATCTTCTTGGTCTAAATTGGAACTATCTTCTTGTAGGGAATCCTCTTTACCTGCTTTGCTTTACTCCTCTTTACCTACAAAACTCTCCCTATATACTGATAATCTAGTTGTAATCAACACACTTATGACTTGGTATCAATTTAGACGGCGCTTTAAATTTGTAGGTGCATCCTCTTTGGGTCCTTTAGTCAACAACCATCTATTTCCTCCATCGTGTTTGGACTCCACATTTTCAGTATGGTATGACAAGGGTATTAAACAAGTTAGAAATTT
The DNA here is from genome assembly GCF_023375685.1 of Ictalurus furcatus. Taxonomy (NCBI): domain Eukaryota; kingdom Metazoa; phylum Chordata; class Actinopteri; order Siluriformes; family Ictaluridae; genus Ictalurus; species Ictalurus furcatus. Next base: position 24,776,768 of record NC_071258.1, read on the forward strand.
GTATGCCGATGGTGTGTTTGATAGCTTTGCCAATCTAGCATCCACTTATGACGCATTTTTTTTTTGGTATTTTCAAATTCGGAATTTCGTTTCTAGATGCTTTCCTGATTTCCCCTCTGCGCCTCCTGAACAGGCTTGGGAAAGCTTGTTTTCAAACAATCCGCATCAGAGAGGAATGATTTCTAGGATTTATGATTTTATTCTGGCGCTAGGTAGTGAGTCGAGTAACAAAATTAGGAATGCGTGGGAAACGGAGTTAGGAGTACAGATAAGTGAGGAGTGTTGGGAACATGCTATAGGGAGGGTACAGTCTACCACTTCTTGTGCTCGTCTTGGACTTATACAGTTCAAAGTTTTAAATAGAGTCCATCTGTCCAAGTCGAGACTTTCTGTGATGTATCCGGACGTAGAGGACAAGTGTGATAAATGCCATGGCTCTCCCTGCCATCTTGGCCATATGTTTTTCTTCTGCCCTGATCTCCATGGTTTTTGGTCTGGTTTTTTTTACCATCATGTCCACTATTCTCAGGGTAGATTTAAAACCTTGCCCATTGATTGCTGTATTTGGGATTCCTGATGACTCAGTTCCATTGAGCTTGATACAAAAGGATGTTATTGCTTTCACATCCCTTATAGCAAGACGTTCCCTACTGTTGCATTGGAAGTCTGCTAAATACCCATCTATCTCCCAGTGGCTAAAGGACGTGATGTTTTTTCTAAAACTCGAGAAAATAAGTTATACGATGAAGGGTTGTACGGACAAGTTTTTTTTTTTTAGAAATGGCATCCCTTTATCGTATACTTTATGGAGTTACAGACAATTCCCACTTAAATTTTTGTGCCTGTTGTTGGGTCTTACAATAACTATATAACCAGCGACAGTTATTGGGTAGCCATGATGAGCCGGGGGGGTGGGGGGGGGGGGTAGTTTTAATCTTGTTTTCCTTTGTTAGTATAAAAAGAAAAAAAAAACCTGTGAATGTTTACTGCTGTGTGTTGCTCAATTTTTATTATTTTTTTTTCTTCTCAATGGAATATTTGGGAAAGGAAGGGGAGGAGAGAAGAGAAAAGGTGATGTTCAGCAGAAATGTTTGGTAGAAGTGTTCAGCAGAAATGTTCAGCAGAAATGTTTAGTTCAGCAGAAATGTCCAGCAGAAATGTTCAGCAGAAATGTTTAGTTCAGCAGAAATGTTCAGCAGAAATGTTCAGCAGAAATGTTTAGTTCAGCAGAAATGTTCAGCAGAAATGTTCAGCAGAAATGTACAGCAGAAATGTTCAATAAAAATGAAACTGGAAAAACAAATAACAAAATTAGTTTAATTTTAGTTCCTACTTTTTTACCTGCAGTATACTACATTACTATTAATGCATGTGCAGAATAATTGCACTTGTTGAAAGTAGCAGTAATAAAGTAAGACTGTTTTGCATACACAGCCAGGTTAAAAGAAAAAAAAAAGACAATTGAGTACGAAACTGAGCATGTCGATTGAATTCTGAATGCTTTTTATTAAACAGGACCCCATAACAATGATTTTTTTTTTTTTTATAAAAACAGAACAATCATAGAACCACATTAGAACACCATAAATATGAATCAATCCCCTCAAAGGTACCAGTGGATATCTGCTATCCAGGCGAGAGAGAGACAGACAGACATGCAGAAATACAGAGGGAGAGACAGACAGACAGACAGAGAGAAAATATAAAAATTTAACAAAAACATAGGAGTGCTGATTACAGTTAATTTACATTTGTGTATTTTGTTTCATTTGCATAATGTAAAGTGTTTAGTTTAATTTAAATTAATGCAACAATATCAAATTTGACAGTGATACATGAAAGCCTAAAACCAATGCTTACATATAATTATTAGCCTTCTTGATGAGTTGAGTATAAAAGAGGCTGGTGGAGATGCTGGGACCAGTACAGAGCACTTCTAAGGTTTGATTGACTTCTTCAGAAACTCTGGGTAATGAGAGTTTGGTCTAATGTAAATATATACAGTGCCCTATACTAATATTGGCACCCTTGGTAAATGTGTGCAAAGAAGGCTGTGAAAAATTGTTTTCATTGTTTAATCTTTTGTTCAAAAAGTTCACAAAAATACTGTTCTCATGGATATCAAACAAATGCAAACACAACACGGGTTTATGAAAAAAAAAATTGTTAAATGTAGGTGTGCAACAATTATTGGCACAATTTTAGTGAATACTTTGTGCTACCTCCTTTAGTTGCGTGAAAAGTAGGTTCTAAAGCATTCTAATCATTTTATCCGATTTTTTTTAACAAAAGATGAAAAGGTTGAACAATAAAGACAATTTTTCACAGCCTTCTTTGCTCATATTTACCAAGAGTGCCAATATTAGTGGCAGGCACTATATTTACCCTGAGTTGAAGGGAAATTAAAAAAAAAAAAAGTCAGTTGTCAAGGTTAAAGAAATTGTCATATTGTAAAGTAATCTCTTTATTTATACCACAGGATTCTGAAATCAAGTAAGTTGCATAGAGGCAGAGTAAACACTCAAAAAATAAAAACAGAAACCCTTCAAAACCAACCATGCAACAGCTGTTTAAGTGCTTTAAAATGTTTCATTATTGGAGTTCACAAAAGTACACAAACAGCAGAGGCTGACACTTGCACAAACAAAACTGACAGTTTTTAATGGAAGCATTGATTCTGGTCTAGTCTGCATATAAACTAACCTCATTTGAGAATCGAATTGGTTCCAGGCTTCGTGCTTTTTGCAACAACCTAAATATACAAATAAAAATAGAATATGACACCGTGTTATATTAGAAATGAGTTTTTCACTTTGGAGAAATGTCACTAACTTTAATACCAGCAATTTTGCTTGTGTTTGAAATAAAACTGCTCTTTCCCTAAGTGTAACATTTGTGGATGCAGCATTTTCACTGAGGTTGATGCCATGCTAATATTTCGATGGTGTCTTGTCTTGTATTGTATTTCTTACTGTCCTTCACATGCAGCTTGTACCATTTTGTCTCAACAATGGCCATAACAAAAAAGCAACTTGAGCAGTGAATAGCTCTTACAGCACTGAAGTAACTCCTACAATGTTAAGTAGCTTCTTTAAAAAGTACAGCAGGGTGAAATTAAGGCACTCTAAGTCAACACTAAGAATAATCCAGTGCTGTAAATATTAATTCAGAGTAAATTAGGTTTGCCACTTCATGGGTCAAGTAAACACTTCAGTATTAATTCAATGCTACTAAATGTCCCCACTGTGCTTTTTAACACACAATTGGAGACACCAGACAAAAATCCTCTCATTACTAATATATTCAGAAAAGTAGATCACTGCTCTAGAGAATTCCAAAAATCACAGTTAATGTTCATAATATAGGACAATAAGCATGCATACAGAGAGAGAACGGGTGTATCCAATATCCAGGGACAGGTTTGTAAAGGTCAATGTAGGGAAACAATGATATGACTAAGAAGTTGGGCAACTGTCTATCATCCAAAAATCACAAGTTTGAATAGAAATGGTGACACAGCTATCAACAGCTGATACAAGATTCTCACAGAATTTAGTGTAAAAGTGCCAGTGTTGTCAGTTGATACTGCACATAGTTGACTGCAAACAAAAGCTAATTGCATCTGTGACCTCATTTACATGTGGGCATTTCCTGCATTTTGTATCTGGATTGTATCTAGAGCTGTAACAACTAATCAATAAAATTGATAATAATCGATTATCAAAATCGTTGTCAACTCATCTCATTATCGATTAGTTGGTGTGCGCACGGTAAGTTTACTCACTACGTTACTTCTGTTCCGAAAACATGCTTCGGAGAGTAAATACTAAAGTTGTGTCCAAATGACTCTACCGACTAGTGCAGTGTTTCCGCGGACCCCTAGTGGTCAGTGGTGTAATTGCAGGGGGTCCGTAGGAAAGTTTTTAAAATGTTTAAATAATATGTTTGGGGTTTTTTTTGGTTAAATGTATCAAAATATATTCAAATTAGATGTTTTAAAATTAATAAATTTGTTTATTCGCATGCATTCACGTTAGCTGAGCTGATGATCGTTCATTGATTCATTTATTTTACATTTATTTTAAATTTATTTACAAATGAAATGATAATTTGCAAAAACCTATGAGTTGTAGAGAAGTTCAAGTGTCGCATTGATGTATAAAATAAACAACAGATATTTAAGAGAGTCAAATTAAATGTCACACCAACAATAAAATGTAATAGAACCTGGTATTTGAATCAAAACCTGGGGAATGCCAGGTTCTACCAATCAACCAGGGATTGCTAGGACTGTAGAATTCAGTGCTTTTTGTGCATCCATAATATATATATATATATATATATATATATATATATATATATATATATATATATATATATATATATATATATATATATATATGTGTGTGTGTGTGTGTGTGTGTGTACATATATGTGTATGTATATATGTGTATATACACCAACTTTAACACAACTGCTCCCCATTCACACCTGAGACCTTGTAACACTAACAAGTCACATGACATCGGGGAAGGAAAATGGCTAATTGGGCCTGATTTGGACATTTTCACTTAGGGGTGTACTCATTTTGTTGCCAGTGGTTTAGACATTAATGGCTGTGTGTTGAGTTATTTTGAGGGGACAACAAATTTACACTGTTACACAGGCTGTACACTCACTACTTTATATTGTAGCAAAGTGTCATTTCTTCAGTGTTGTCGCATGAAAAGATATATTCAAATATTTTTAAAAAAAGGGGTGTTAGGGGTGTACTCACTTTTGTGAGATACTGTATATATGCACACGCACACACAGTGGTACTTGAAAGTTTGTGAATGTAACTGTTTGTAGTCTACGTTGGAGCACATGTTGAAACAAAATACAAAAAAATCACTCAAAAGAAGGGTAAAACAACAAAAATAATCACACAGATAAATAAAATAAAATTATACACACAAATTAAAATGAGTACATAAGTATATAAATGATGATTTAAATAAAGATGAAATAAGATTACTGAAAACTCAAAACCAAACCTACCTCTCCCATTCAACCATAACACGAAAGGGAAGGGGGAGGAACAGGAAATTACACAAATCAATGACATCATGACAATTAAAAGGAAAAATACTCAGACAAACAGACAGCCACATCAGGTACACATCATCCATCCTTGAAACATCTTTCCAAAAGCATTTTACTCTAAATGTACACACAAACACACATACACAGATTAGCCATAACATTGAATCCACTCAGAGATAATACCATTGATGAAGTGATTGTTATTACAAGTACACACTTGCAGTGTGACCGATATGACCTCTAAGACGTGCCAATATTCAACTCGTAGTTGTTTTGGAAATGCCAGTACCATCTGCAATTTCTCTTTGTATTATGTCTGTAGCTAAAAGTCCTAGAATAGAGATCACCTAAAATTGCACTGCGCAAACAAAATCGACTGATGATCCACTCCTCACTCTCAGCATAGGTTTCCAGTGGTGCTAAAATATGTTCCCTTTGCAAAGCCAGAATGACCCATATCTTCAAACAAGGCATAATCCCAATCAATCTTTAAAATAATTCATTTTGTACAGTTTTACATTACATTCTGTCTGAATTTTGTGAACACCACAATCAGTAATTACTCCTATTACCATAGAGTTAAATAAAATTCAGGTTAGTTCTGGGCAGATTTGATTCCTGGTTGTCTTTAAAAATAAATTTTGTGTATATACTTAAAGCCTTATATTAACTTTTATACTTCTATGCCATAGACAAAAACAATACTGGGGCAAAGGGCTTCATATTTCTAATCGAGATGCACCCATTCAGAAGGTCTTGTGAGGTCAACTGTATAGATCCTCACATGCAGCTTTTTCCCCAAAATTTATTTGTTCTGATAGTCATTTTTTTGTGTGTTCACACCATATCATACTGAAATAGCTTTAAATTGTAACATTGGCTGCTTTTGGAATATGTCAGATTGATCACATACAATACTCTCTTCTAAAAAAATATATATATATATAAAAACTGCTAGACTCTAGTAATTAAACAGATATGTCATAAGATGGCCCCTGGAGCCATATGCATAAAGCCACTCACAGTAAAAGTTTAGTCTTAAGTGTGAAACAATTCTAAGAATGACATCATTTTAGTCTTATTCCTAGACTTGAGAATAAGTGTGATTTTATAAAGGTTCTTAAGTGTTGAGACTAGGTTTCAGCTCCTAAATTATATATGATGAGTGCTGGAGAGGTATCCTAACCTAGTTTGGAGTAACAAGATGGCAGCAGATCCAGTGCGGAGACCATGCACTTTCCAACAAAGAAAGAATGTGTTGGAATTATGACAACAGGGAGTTGATAAAATGATATGAACTTGATCGTCAAGGTATTCGTTTTTAATCCATTTATTTAAGATAAGCAACTTTGGTCTTTCCTTTACATACAGGTGTGAGTGCAATTTAAAATGATGTGAATCATCAGCTTAATTCCTTAAGTAGCATTACATTTTCCCTGTGTTGAAACTTGTTATTAAAAGTGTGCAAAATTATGTAAAATAAATGCATGCTAATTCGTAATATTTTTGCACATAATGGAGAGCAAATTTTTTAAATAAATTTAAATATTAAAATAACTGTTTCAATGTCTTTGTTAAAATATGAATGAATGGTGTCATGCTGCTTTACCCTTGCAGGCTAATTCAGAGGCTGAGGGCAGCGATTTTGGGTTGAAATCATTTTAGTCCTAAGTTCACACTTAAATGCCACCTCAGTCACCACTTAAGAGTCAGTCTTAGACTTTCTGAAAGTTGCTTTTAGCTTCTTTATACAAAGCGCTTACTTTTACACAAGTCCTTCTTTTTACTAAGATTTTTTTTTACACTTAAAGGGTCATGAAACCCCCATCTTTCAGCTAAAGTCTACCTTACAATCTTTTTGAAAAAATGCAACTTAAATGGGCGTGGATGGCTGTGAGAAGAAGGGAGGGGAGTGGGTGTGGCAAGGCAAGGCAAGACATTGGAGGAAGAGGTGGGTGAGCAACTGTCATCTGTCAGTGGCCCATGCCGGCTCTCACTAAAATTCAAGGGTAAAATGTGAGGAATTGTGTGATTAATTAATTAATTTATTTATTTTTTAGCTGGCAAAGTTAAAGTCTGATGAAATACATTGACTACCATCTGTTATTTCCCTTTAAAAGTAACTGAATGCTGCATTACATATATTAGATTAATCATAATGTTGTATAATTGTATACATATAAATGTATATATACAATTATTATTATTATTACTATTATTATAAATGTATAAATATATGTTTATACACACTATAAATGCTTTTATTTGAAAATAAGTTTGTAATTATGAGCAAAAAATGGTTCTGTACGTAGATCTACGTACCTTCAGAACACTCACAATAAAGATGGATAGTGACATAGAAGTTTGCAGCGGCAGCAGTACGCAAGGCTCTGATGAAGTGGAGAACTTCTCTCCTCCTGAATCCCCAGGGCTAAATGGAGATGGCCCTATCTATTTGAACCATTAGCCTCTGGTGTGACTATGGAGGAAAACATGAGTGAACTGGAGGTAGCACGGATTATTATATTTATATATCTTATATAAATGGTCAGTTTTTATCATATACTTTATTATATTGTTTTCCTTGAACTGGAGGCAGCGCGGATGGGAGAAGTGCTGGAATGGTAGCTAGCTAATCAGAGAAGACCAAAACCAGTCATCCACACAATCAGTTGCAGTAGGCTCAAGCTTGTTGTAAAGGAAAGGGGGAAGGCACTTCCCTTAACACATACTCTTATTGGCTTTTGAAAGCTATGGACAGGGGACAGGACATGGAATCTCCTATTGGTTCAACTGAGGTTCAATTGAAAGGTCAGGCTGCAGTGACCATTTTGAAGTCAAGAGTTCAAGAATATTTACAAGCAAAAATAAGTTATAATGGAGAATATGTGAAAGATTAGGCACATTTTCTGGTAATTTGAAATGAAGAAGCAACAGTGCATGGGTATTTATTGATGTAATAATGTGTTTTAGACTAAATATTTTTACTTGATGTCATGTAACTTGATGGTTTGTATCAATCGATTCAAAAGCATCTTGGTTTGCCAAAGATATATCACATGAGTATCTATGTACACACAGAAGCTGTGTACATAGCATAGTTTTGCACTTAAGAATGCGACGGCCCACCGGCAAGCCGTGGAGCTTTAAGCAGCTAATTATCGCAAAAGGCAAGTAAAACTGTTATGGTTGGAACTGGATGGAAGGGATGTAAATGTATTTCAGGACTTGGTACTGCATCATTGTCTAGATGCAAACTGCTTTCATGAGCAAGGCCGAAGTCCACCTTTCTCCAATTCTCTTAGCTGTTCCAAGAAAAATGCTTTCTACACACAAGCAATTTCTGAGTCTGTATTTGATGGCCAACCAATCTCCCGCAGCCGGAGTCTAGCCCTGGCAGCATCGCGGGGAAAGCCATGCAACACACTCAAACTCCACTGAAACAACACTTGCGACCCATGAATGCCTCTCTCATCTACTACGTGATCTTACAGTTTGACATGTCTGGAAAGCACCATGTACCGTCATGAATAATTGAGAGAGCGTCTTCTCATAGGATAAGAACATGCAGTCTCATGAATAAATATGAGACACTGATGTGTCATTGAAATACTATAGTACATTGCCACGTCACTCCGTGTGACGTCGACAAGATTTGGGATTTAAACTGAAAGATGAAAGTAGCAGAACAAAGCTGAAAATGAATCAGTTTTCTCCTACATTTAAAATTAACGGATGTTACATTGTCCTTTATGATGTGCAACACAAACACACCTGTTAAAATCTCAGAAAATGTATTTTAGTGTTTTATGACCCTTTAAGTCAGAGCTTAAGACTATTCTTAACAGCATTTCTGAGAGGTTTTATACATATGGCCCCTGGACATTAAATGATACCTTAATTCTAATATTTAGTGATGTGTCTATCAAATGTTTAGTACTAGCATGAGGCCTAAAATTCTTAGTCAATCATAAAAAAACTGACATTTTCTAGTTTTGTCTTGGGTCTTTCTCTGGCAGTGAAGAACCACAATGATCCTCTGATTACTAACACCTGTAGATGCTGTGATTGTGTAACAGGCATGATACCAGTTAACCACATATATATTATATTATAGGACCAGTACTAGATTCGGAGGGAGGTGTATTGATAAATAACCAAATGGATTGAGACCAGTGGACAAGGTAGGTATAGTTAAGTTGCCAGCTTTACTTATGAACTATTGATTAAAAGTAAAATACAGAGTAACAATAAAATGGAAACGAATCAAATGAATTAAATGGATTTACAGTTTTCTGGTTCTCTTACAAAAGGGTTCTTTCTGTTTCAAACCTACCCACAAGTTGTGTCAGTCCTGCCGCATAGGCAGATATCCTGAGGGAAGTGTTCAAATCTTCTGCATGCAATTGTTTGGGTGGCTCGCCATTCCATGATTAGGGAAATCTTGATCAAGTGATTCAAAGAAGAGGGGTTCCAGGAGTTCTGCTGGTATCTCTTCTGTCTGGTGTCAATCCTCTGCAGTAGACTGTTCATCCACACAAAAAACCTGGCCTGTTCACTTATTAAAAGAAACAGGACATTGCTTACATTCTATTAATCAACACTATACTGGTCATTACACTGTTCTTCTTAAAGAACTAAACAACATCAGCATAGCATTATTCTCAAAAAAATAGATTCTTAATCATTAAGCCTAATCATGTTGTAAAGACTATATTTCTAAATGTTGTACAACTGTTTAGTACCCATTTCAATTTCACAAATATGTTTACCCATAATTTGAGTAATAAACACGAAGTATAAAGAACTGCAATGGGTATTAATTGCATTACCCTGAACAAACATAAAATACCATACAATTCTTAGTATGATGGGTTGCACACATCCTTCATAATAAAGTAGAAAAATAAAATGGCGCATATCTATCTGTTTGTGTTCTTTCTTAGCACGAGTGCCGCCATTCCAAGATTCGATTAACTAAAATGCCACGAGGCAGCAAACCACTTTGACTGAATCATGACTTTAGACAACATGTCTCTCTTCAAATATGAATTAAAGTACTTACAATACAAAAGTAATTTCTGTGCTATCAATATTTCTAGGAAAGGTAAACATATCAAATATCTGCAACAGCAATGCTATGCAGAAACTATGCTAGCTAGCTGAACTTACTACGTTACAAGTTAAAAAAAAAACCTCAAAAGAGAAAACTCACCAAAATCCGTTCTTGCTACACAAAATAAAAAGATTATGCAGCAGTATATACTGGGACGCTTCAATGCAAAGTTCCAGTTTGATATATACAAAATACAACAGACAGTTCTGCTATGTTGCGACAGCTACGTGGCTCAATTGAAAAAGAAAAAAAAAGCAGGCATCTGCCGAAAGAAATATTACACGGAGACGGGACTTACGCTCCCCCTTGCCTTCCTATTGGCTCAAATCTGAAATCAACAGCATCAAGACCACAATAATGGAAAAATACAAATAAACCAAAATACAATAAAGAATAATAATAAAGTAATCATAATAATTGCCCTACATGTCAAATTAAATAATTTACAGAATAATTCTATAATTGTATAACCATGACTGGGTTACAATTGCCTCTGCCAGAGGGCAGGAAGGTAAAGTGTTCATGAGAGGGGTGGGAGGTGTCATCCACAGTGCTGGTGTCCTTGCAAATGCAGTATTTGTGGTGTCAGTTGTGGGTAGAAAGACTTCTCTGCTGTTCTGGCAATCTGTGATGGGTGCAGTTCCCCAATACCAAACAGTGAAACACCTGTTTGGCACACTCTCTATTGTCCCCCTGTAGAAGGTGGTTAGGATGGAAGTGCTGTGGTTTTCTCTCCTTAACCTCCCCAGGTAGTGAAAATGCTGCGTGTGACACTTAAATGGTTTGAGAATGAAGAAGTGGGAGACAGTCTTGGAATAACTCAAAAGGGCTTTATTCGCAACTTTATTTTTTTCTCGTCAGTGCATTCTCTAATCAACTTTCTCTAATTACATGCAGATGAGAATCATCATGCATTACCTGCCAGTCCATTACACTGGGCTTTCTTGGGAAGGCAAGTGGTGTTGAGAGTCCAGGTGAGATCCTCTGAAATGTGCACACCAATGAACTTGGAGCTTTTGACTCTCCCAACAGCTGTGCCATTGATGTGCAGTGGATAGTGGGGGGTCCTCCACTCTTTTGTTCAATTGACATTGAGAGATATATTCTTGTCTCTGCAAGTCTGAAAACTGCTCCACCTTCTCCGTGTATACTGAATTGTCATTGTTGCTGTTGAAGCCCACAACTGTACTGAAGAGGGCATTATCAGATATGTATCAGCTAACACTCAGACCCTTGTTATTGGCATTATTTATATATAAAAAAATTGTGTCTGATTAATATAGCATGTCTATTTGCTCTTCTTCCTCTTTTCATTTGTCTTATTGACAGTGTGAGTCTGCATGGGTATGTGGCAACTACAACCCCTGAGTCGAAAATTTATGGTGGAAATGTAAAAAATCGGTCCATGACAATGCTCCATCCTGCAAAGATGATTGGTCAACAGCTATTCGAGAAAGTTGGAACCAGCTTGATGGACAATATTGTTTTTCATTAGTGAAGTCTATGACTCAAAGAATTTAGGTCATCGTAAAAGCCAGAGAAGGAGCAATAAGTACTAACTGTGAGTTGTTGTTTTTTTGTTGTTGTTGTTGTTGATTCCATATATTTTTCCTCTGCTTGATCTGGGGACAAAAAAGTATGCCATTAATTAAAACAATTTAATTTAATTTGTTTGAGTTATGTTTCACAAAGCAGAATGTTCAGTTATTGAACAAAAATAGTTTTGTGCCATATCTGTGATTTATTTATTTCTTATGAAGTAAAATCAGGTGAGCATCCTCTAAGTGGGATGATTCCATAATTTTTGCCAGGGGTTGTATGGGTTTATAGGCTATTTCTATGTGTTTATAAGGGAGCTCTCTGTATATCTGTGAACAAATGCCAGACTGAAGCCTTTGTGAACCCTCAGCAGTGTGAAATACAAAGTGTTGTGCTCATTTGATCTCTAGTCTGTGCCTGTGCTATCTCTCACAGAGTGTGTGTCTAGCACTGGTGGGATCCCTGCATTGATTTCTATGTTGCTGTGCAAGTTTGTCTGAAGAGCTCTCTGAAAGAACAAGGGTATATATCGAGCATTCTAAAATTGTTGTCATAACCCATGAATGCACATCGCCATATTAAAAATAGATGTGTTTTTTTCCACTGAGATAAGATGCTAATAATGACTCACATACACACAAACACAAGTAGAAAATAACACAAAATTGCCAGTTCATTAAGTAACTCTACCCTGTACCTACACATATTTAACCCATTAGGGTTCAGCATTTTATTCATTATTCATTGTTCAGCGTATTATTCAGTAACTTCCACCCACCTTAAATCAAATCAAATCACCAGGAGAGCTCAAATTACAGCTGCTGGTGATGAGAGAGATGGCTTTTGAAAAAACTTTCAATACTGAGTGGAAGTCGATCAGGTATGTAAAGACTTAAATCATATACTAAATCATATACTAGAACTACTTATTACCTTTTCTAAAGATTCAAGGTTAACCAGAAATATTGTCTAAATACCATAATATATGTAATATCCCACCACTCACTATATTAATCATTTTTGGGGTTAATTTTTTTTTTATAACTCGTGCTTTACTGCTTTACTGCACAAAGAATTTGTTCAAGAGCAGTGTTCATCTATATAGCTAAAAATCTTGCTTCAAATGACACAAGAGATGTCTCTGATTCAATCTTATGGGAAGCCCTCAAAGCTGTCACTAGAACCCACATACTAGCTTATGAGGCACTATTAAAAAGGTAGAGGCACAGAAGGTTTTCTGAGATAGAGGTGCAATCAGCAGTGGGGAATTGGGGTAATTTAAACTTTTACAGTTGATACTCTGGGATTTCATTTGGAGTTGTGTTTGGTATTGTACTTACATCCATAGACAATTTTACACCTTCCAAACAGGGGGTGCAAGTGACAGAGCAAAAGGGAGATGATGTAGACCAGGTTACATATCCAAACATAATGGCATCAAAGGCACCAGAAGCACCATCATAACAGGTAATTTCATCATGATATCATTCAGGAAATATAGGTCTACTGTAATAAAATTACCATTTAAACAACAAATTAAGTAAAATATGATGGAAGTAGGATTTAATGCAGTTAGGCGAAAACCACAGAAGATTTATATATATATATATATATATATATATATATATATATATATATATATATATATATATACACTTATTTGGATACTTTGCAACCATTAAAAGTCATAAAAGTCACCATTAAAAGTCACCCTGAACAGTTAATCCAGTATACACACACACACAAATAGACAAAAAATAAATTAAAATAAAAAAAAAATAAAGGAGTCATATCATGATTTTTAATGTTTTCCTTTTGTTTTGGTGTGTAATGTATCTGTTTGTGCATGTATAAGATCTGCAAAGTCACAAAGCTCATAGTCTCACCCAAAGGGATATATTTTAACACTGCTCCAGCCCTGCCCAAAACACGTCATTTGAAGTTCAGATATTACTTCCTCAAACATCTATGTCACAGCATGCACTATTAGCATAATCCTGCCCAAAGGCAGGCACGAAGAAAGAAGGCAAGACTTCAGTAAATTCAGGCGCCATGTCGTGGAGACGCTGTGTGTTTTGGTGCGAAAGCAAAACCCCTTTGTTTGGCCTTCCAAAAACGGATGAAATTAGGAATCAGTAGGTACTTTTTATTTATAATGCTGTTCTTTGGCAGAACAACCCAAACATTTGCTTGTGCACAGTGCATTTTACAGAAGATAGCTTCTTGAACCTGGACGAGCACAAGGAAGGCTACACACAAAGGCTACTCCTGAAATGTGGGGAGATTCCCACTTTGCTTGGACTGCGCTTCTGAATCAGAACCTCTAAGTATGTTTGATTATTTAATGAAGTATCTGCTATTGACTGTTCAAATGTAGAGTTTTGTGTTGTGGCTCAGAGCTCAGTTGTAGACCTCTGCTAACATACTAGCTAAAGTTTGCTGAGTTGTCTTAGTTTGTTTGTATGTGGGTGGTCTAACAGAGACGTTGATTGTAGCTGCTGTTGTGATTGTATCTTGAAGCAGTTTATATGAATAACAATAATCTTAGCTTTCCAAATATATATCGCTAAGTACCTACATACACACAGAAGCTGTGTACCAAGCATAGTTTTGCAATTAACAACGATTCCCACCACGGCTCTGTGTGTGCGGAGTTTGCATGTTCTCCCTGTGCTTCAGGGTATTCCTCTGGATACTCCGGTTCCCTCCCCCAGTCCAAAGACATGCAGTGTAGGTTGATTGGCATGTACAAAATTGTTCGTAGTGTATGAATGGGTGTGTGAATGTGTGATGGATTGGCACCCAGTCCAGGGTGTTCCTTGCCTTGTGCCCCATGCCCCCTGGGATAGGCTCCAAGTTCCCCGCAACCCAGTAAGGATAAGCGGTACACAAAATGGATGGATGGGATGGAATTTGTCTGCCATCCAGTGACAAATCAAATGACAGAGATCCACAGGGAAAATGAATTATAAAAATAAAATGTCTATATTTACATAAAATGCCTGATAAATACACAAATCAAAAAGAAGGAACAAGCAACAGTTGAACACAATCAGCTGACATATAAGGAAGGTGTAATTAAATTATGCTGAAATGTAACTAAAAAAAGAAGGAAATATTTTAAAAGTTTTGAAGTGTCAGACACGAATCTGTATGTTTGTGAGTGAAGTTGAGCTCTCAACTCCTGACAGATGTATACTCTTTCCTGTGTAGGAGGCAATGTTGTGACACATACACAATGAAATAAAGGCAGTGGATCATGACAAACTGTCAGAGAGATGGTTTCATTTAGTCTTTCCACACAGCTGTGCAATGAAATGATCTCACATCACTTTCAGGAAACAATCCAGCACATTGGAAGTCGATAGGTTTGGAAATTACAGAGAGTGTGATTGCATGACCCAACACCTGTGCAAGTCAAAATATCAAACCCTGTGTTTCAGTGAATACAGTTATTTAGCTTTCAAGCTATCACATTCTTGTGTTTAACTGTGAAAAGCATCTACATGACAAGAAATGTTTGGAAGGAGGTGCTGCCTGCATTTAGAACAGAGCTCAATTTTATCATTCTCAAGTACATCAGTGCAATACCAAGGACATCATTAAGCCTGGATGTGCGAATGCGTATTCGTGTCATTGTGTCGCAATGCAGAGAGGGGGATCAAGGCATGCATGACACAGAGCCATGCTGTCCTTCCTCAAACTAATGTATGTACATGGTGATGTACGTGATGTTATACATCAGGCGAACTCTGATTGGTTGGTGGAGAGGTGTCTCTGTCTAGGGCTCTTGCAAGACCACTGGGTTGCTAACTCTGACTTGCTAACTATCAGGCTCAGTAGTGAGGAATGTACCTTAGTTGAGCCGAAGGAATCAACTCACCCATGCGAGAATGTGCTAAGCCACAGAGCCATTAACACATTTATGGTATTTTGGAGCTGGCCTTATCCAGAGTGACTTACATTTATTTATTTTCATATGTTGAGGGTTAAGGTTCTTGCTCAAGGGCCCAATAGTGGTAGCTTGGCGGTGCAGAGATTTGAACTCACGAACTTCAAATCAGTAGCCCAACGTCTTATAGTAAGGGAAAAAATCAGAATGAGTGATGAATGGAGGAAAACCATCTCTAGCCCCAGTGCTGTATGTTAACAGATGTATCTTACATAGCAGTCTCAGCTGTGAACTAAAATACTACTGAACAGCACAGAGTTACTTAACATTTTCCATAAAGAAAACTACACTACAAAAATGTTTCTGGAACTTAATCAAAAAATTAAATATTGGAAAGTGAAAATATCTTGCATAAGATTGCAATTAACCAAATATAAGATTATTAAAACTATTTCTAGACATTTCCTTTTACTAATTTCAAGCTTTAGATTTTTTTTTGTAATTCTATTTGGCATTTGGCAGATAATTTTGCTCTGTCTAGAAATAAATGCTAAAAATAAGCAAAATTATCTGCTAATAGGACAAAATTATTTCAAGCTTAGAATTACTAGAATAAAAAAATTAGAAATACGTTCAGTAATCTTTGGTTTACTGTAACCTTATAAAAGTAAATACTAGCTAAACTTGTCTATATTCTAGGCATTTCCACTTGCTAAGACATACATTTTTCAATGAAAAAGAGAAGGTAGAAGAGAAGATAAGAGAGGATACATGTCTATAGCCAACATTGGAGGACACAATTCATGTAGCTCCAGTCATAGCAACAAGATGTTCCCTTTCAAAGGGAACTTCGATGTTGCATTTGGCATAACAGTATGGGTAGCACCCTTGCACACGTGACCGGTATCTGAAGCTTGTGTAAAATCATGCCTCTACTTAAAGGCCTGCCATGATCAGGTGACGTGGCAATTAAGCGCGTCGCATGATTATACATGTGTATATATATATATATATATATATATATATATATATATATATATATATATATATATATATACGTATATATATATATATATATATATACGTATATATATATATATATATATATATATACGTATATATATATATATATATATATATATATATATATATATATATATATACGTATATATATATATATATATATATACGTATATATATATATGTATATATATATACGTATATATATATATATATACGTATATATATATATATATATATATATATATATAT
Organism: Ictalurus furcatus; assembly: GCF_023375685.1. Classification (NCBI taxonomy): domain Eukaryota; kingdom Metazoa; phylum Chordata; class Actinopteri; order Siluriformes; family Ictaluridae; genus Ictalurus; species Ictalurus furcatus. Next base: position 24,793,672 of record NC_071258.1, read on the forward strand.
ATATATATATATATATATATATATATATATGTGTGTATGTATGTATATATATATGGCACCTGTGAACCACGTCGCCAGCCTTATTATCTTCAGCAAGACTGCATGTCTGTTGTTTGTGTGACAAAAAAAAAAAACGCTTCATTTCTACTCTATATTTTCTCAAAATCTCTAAGCTTTTCTATCCCTTTTTTAAAGAAAAGAAAAGAGAGGGAAAGAATGAGTGAGAAAGATTTCAGAAAGTGTGTTACGCCTTGCTCCTGATTCATCATGGGAGGAGACGGACACGCTTTCTGTGTGAAGTGTTTGGTGAAGTGTTTGTTCAGTGTTTGGGCATGCGACAGCAGCCCTCGAGGGGTCTGCCTGTCAGCATTGTGAACATTTCACAATTAGGCAACTACGCCCTCGGCTCGCTTTCTTCTCGTCCGAAGGGAGTCGGGTTTCAGAACCCCGCGGATCTGGGCTGGCCGCTGCTGAGGCAGCCAGATGGCTAAGGTCGTGGGGTTATCGTATGGATTTGGAAGAGGAGCCAGAGACGAGCGTTGCTCTATCTCTTGCTCTGTCTTCCGGGTCCGGCTCTCCGCCTGACTTTGGAGCTCGCGTCGTGACTCCTCCTTCCCCTATGGTAAGCCAAAACACCCTCGCTGACTCTGAGGAGTCAGTAGAGGGCGCCATTGTACCAAAAACCGACAGCAACTCTCAAGCATATAAAGAGCTGCTTGAGGTGATTACTAGGGCAGTTGAAAACTTGAATATAGACTGGCCCGGGGAAGAGGAAGTGGCTCGTAGCAGGCTGGATGAGCGCTTCCTCTCCAGTGAAAATAAATATAAAGCTCCCTCACACCGCAGAAAACTCCCCTTTTTTCCAGAAGTGCATGATGAGATATCATGCTTCTGGAGAACACCATACACTAGCCGTGTTTATAACCCCGCAACGTCTGATTACTCAGCCGTCATGGGGAGTGAGCAGCAGGGCTATTTAGTGATGCCGAAGGTGGAGGAGGCGCTTGCGAGCCACCTCTCTCCATCAACGGCAGGTAATTTAGGGAGGCCAACTTTGCCTTCTAAGCCATGTAAGGCCACCTTGGCGTTGGTGGGCAAAGCCTATGCGGCAGTGGGTCTTGCTTGTGGGTCACTGCATACAATGGCAGTGTTGCAGGCCTACCAAGCAGACCTGCTGAGTGAGCTCAATACTGGGGGGGAATTGGGCCGGAGGCAGTGACAGATTTATCTCTCCGGGCGACCAAACAAACGGTCCGTCATATCGGCCGTTCAATGGGTAGCCTGGTTGTGGCGGAGAGGCACCTATGGCTCAACCTCTCAGGGATGGGGGACAAAGATAAGGTCTCCTTGCTGAACGCCCCTGTTAAACCTTCCGGCCTGTTTGGCGGCATGGTTAATGCCATTGCTGACAGGTTTCGCAAGGCAAAACAGCAAACGGCGGCGTTCAGCCAGTTCCTTCCCCATCGAGTCAAGTTCGTCCGGGCATCCATGAGTGGAGCCCGGGCCAGCGCTAGTGCGAGGGAGGTGCAGAAGGCGAGTGTGGCAGCCTGCCTCCCCCCGCAGAGAGCCAGGGGGACTGGGCAGCCACAGTCACTGCCTGCTAAGAGGCCTGATCTAAGAATGATCATAAAAGCAAAGCAGGCAAGGAAGGAACGGTCCTGATGGGCCACGGAGGGACGTATCAGAGGATATGAGGTTGTTAGGGCAGATAGCCCCCAGTGCTACTGTAGGGCCTGCCCTGGCCAAGACCATCCCACGTTTTCAGCCTTCTCTGGTTAGCGAGCTGTCACAGGGCGAAATCTGATGCTTTCATGCCAACAGAATGTGGAAAAGCTAACATCACTGAAAGACTATTTGGCAGCATGGAAACTACTGCCAAATGTGTCTCCATGGGTTCTATCTACCATAGAAAAGGGTTACCGGGACCAGTTCAGAGATCGACCCGCCCCCGGTTCAGAGGTGTGCTCACCACAGTTGTCAGCACAGAGCAGAGCCCAATGTAAGCAAAGGAAGTAAGTTCCCTTTTGGACAAAGGGGCCATAGAACATGTACCCCGTTCCCTAAGGGAGGGAGGATTTTTCAGCCGTTATTCCCTGGTCCGCAAAAAAGATGGGAGTATGTGGCCAATTTTATATCTGCGTCATCTGAACCGTACTCTTCGGACATACAGGTCAAAAATGCTGATGCTCAAACTTATCGTGCCACAGATTCAGTTCGAGGACTGGTTTGTGACGATAGATCTGAAAGATGCATATTTCCACATAAGAATATCGCCCAGCCACAGGAAGTTCCTGAGGTTTGCAATACAAGACTATTTCAAGCTAAAAATATAAAAAGAAGATGTCTAGAAATAGGTTTAATAATCTTATATTTGGATAACTGTAAATTTATAATAGGAAATACTTGATAAATATATAATTTCACTTGATACAACATTTTCTTTTCTTTTTTTTTTTTGAAGGATTACTAATGACGATTCATTTTTATTGGAAATATCATTTTGTGACTTTGGAAAGTCTCAGAATGAGTGTGCACATGGACAAAAAGTGATTCTCAATGCTGGCACTTAGAATGGGTGAAATAGAGCTATTATGCAATATTTGAAACACATGCACTTATCTGGGTCTGTTTTACATCAGCTACCCACTTCTTCCTTCAAAGGGAATCTCTGAGGAAACATCCTCTATAGACACAGTGGGAGTGCACTCTTCAACTTCCTGTGCATGTCTTTGTGTCTATTTAAGTATGAAAGCCCAGTACATTTGAAAGAGCACCCATTGAAGTACTATGTGTTTTCTATTCTCTTGTCTAAATGTGGGATGTCTCTGATGGCGAAGTGCTCCCCTTGAGGGTACTTCTAAAATGCTTGTGCATTCAGGGCAATTTCTCTAGAAGTGAAATGCAAACTCTGGATCTATTGGGCATTGCTACTCAATTTGCCTCGAGGAAAGGAAACATCATCTTATGATGAAATGAATGGTGATAGTGCTCTTTCCACATACTCAGGTCACACACTCCGACCCATAATATTTATTTTTTTATTGTAGATGAATCAGATATGGCTCTTCAATGATGAATGGCTCTGTTAGCAGTCTCAGGGTTTGTCCCAAACTCTAGTGTTCTTCTACAGTGTCAGGGGTCATCAACAAAACTTAAATGTAAACATAGTTTGAAACAGTGTACATACTATAGATACTGCACTCCAAAGAAGATGTGCTAGAACAGTAACTAGCACACATTTGAACAGCCTGTACGCTTTAAAAAGGGTAAATCTAGAACAGTAAATCCAGAGGGTCCTTCTGTTTTAAATAGAATGCACATACTTTACCAATCAAAAGTTTGGACATATGTTCATGTTTAATCTTCTTTTTATTTTATTTTTTTATTTTTATTTTCTTTCTTTAATGCATGTTTTTATTTATTTTTAATTTTTTAAAACTAAATATTCAGTAACTACTTTTTTCATAGTGAGGGTTGTGATGGATTCTGAGCCTATCTCAGGAACACTGGGCATGAAATGGTAATCCATCTTGGATGGAACGCCAGTCCATTGCAGGGCACAATGCATACATAATTTCGCACACACATTTCCTCCTAGGGACAATTTAGCATATCCAGTCCACCTGCTTCAGCCTTTATCAAAATATCTAGGTTAAATTTTAATTGCCAGTATATTTTTGAGATTATAAACTAAGTTTCACCAAGTTGCATAGTTTCAGTTTAGTCTTAATTTATAATATAAACACATTCCCCAGTAGGTGCAACATTCAGTTTAAAAATTATAAGCTAAAATATGAATAGGTTTATATATATATATATATATATATATATATATATATATATATATATATATATATATATATATATATATATATATATATATATATATATATATAATTTTCCTTGCAATGTACTGCAAAAAAATTTTATAAAGTGAAGATATCTTGAATGAAACATTTGAAGTAAATGTGTTTATAATATGTTTCATTATGTAAAATATTACTTGCCAAGACATCTTTTATGCTGTGTGGTATGTTACCAGAATACCATCAGATTTATTGCACTGCGAGCACAAGAAGCAAAAAAAGAACAGGTATATCATTACAATGTATAAATCCAAATGATTAACAATATAAGCCACCATTTCAGGTCTACAGACTCCATTTCCCACAAAACACATGCTCTGCATCGCTCTCAGTCACCTGACTTTTGATTGTGCACACCTGCATATAATCACACACACACACACACACACACACACACACACAGAGGGAGAGTCAAGTCATCAAGATGTGAACTTGAATATTTGGTAGGAGATGAAATTCAGTAAATTAAACAATTCTGTAAATTAAGAATATACTTTTATGAATACTGCAGGCATGTTAGTCGATGTTCTGCTGCAGGTACATCAGGACTCCTCCCACTGAAACGTCCTGGGCCGTGCCCCGTTTCTTACTCTCTCATTGGCTATAGGTCAATGCTGCAGTTATATTCCATCAAAACACATTTCACATTACGTGATTTGGAATCGCAGACAGGTTCAGATATTTAACATGCTAGATATCTCGCTGACATCTGCGACATGTTGGCGCTTCTTTCAGATCGCGTCTTTGATCATTCATACATTGCATTCGTTGCTCACGTGAACGAACCCTGATTTGCCTATGATTTCAGGCTTTTGTCAGCGATCTCCACAAAACTGTTGGCAAGTGAAAATCGGGTCTAAAATTAAGTAATGTCTGTCTTTCTCTGTGCACTTTTTAGATTACTCAGTGGACATGTTAAATTGTTGTGACAGCATATTTTGTGCCCTCCTCATCCATAAGCTATATCTCACATTGCATAGTTTGTGTAATGCATAGTGTATGATTTGAGATATAGCCACATGTTAACTGTTGTGGTCTCATAACCACTAACACATGATCCTGACACAGTCAACAGACTCCTCCGTGTTATCATCCCTGCTCAGTCAATAAGAACATGTTGATTTGGACTTGCATTAATGACACATGATGGACCTTTGTTGTAGAAAACCTAACAATAAAAGAGTATTCATCATTTTCTGATGGTATTGGACTCAGACATTTGGGCCCTTTATTAGAGTCATAAAGAAATCAATGGCTTGAGGGAACATAAAGAGAAGCCATTAATTTTATATCGATTAAGCATCATTAGACATAATATGTAATAGCGGGTGTTGTATGAAGAAGCGTGTATAAGCGCCATTATTTATTTAAACACCTAGTTTGCTCTGTTTAAGTTCCTTAACGTATCTCTGCTAGATCCTAGTTGAAAATAATTAGATTTAACTCAAGTGTCAGGTGGTTTTCTCTCTCTCTCTCTCTCTCTCTCTCTCTCTCACACACACACACACAAACACACACACACACAGTCAAGTCATCAAGTTGTGTACTTGAATATTTGTTAGGAGATGAAATTCAGAAAATTAAGATATTCTGTAAATTAAGAATATACTTTTATGAATACATCATTGTGAACAGTACAATACTCAAACTGCATCACACATCACAAATTTCATTTGTAGTTTTTTGTGTTAGAGATTTTGTAAAATTTTATTTAATTCAATTTAATGTAATTTAATTCTATTTTATTTATTTATTTATTTTTCATGCTGTTCCTGTTGTTTGTCAAGCAAAGACCAAGAATGTCTGTAGAACCCTGGTGTGGGAGAGTGTGGAGGAAGACGAGAGACAGGCAAAATCTTAACTGAGCTCCAGGCTCACATTTACTCAAACCGCTCTTTTCGGCGCACATTCAAAGCACAACAGCAAACAACAAAAATTAGCAGTTTTTGCTCTATCAGGTTCAAGTTCACACTATGTGGTATGTGTACATGTGCATGTGTGTATGGCACGCAAGCTCTGCCGAGTGGACTCACACTCTGTGTGTGTATGTGTGTGTCTCTCTCTCTCTGCGCATGCGCTGTGGAGGAGTGAGCGTGGTGTGTGGAGTGTGTGAGAGCGGTTTGGCGTTTTGCCAAAGTTTTTCACGAGTTTGCTTTTCTTTCATTTAATGTATTGAATGTTAAGTTATGTGAGTTATCGGTGGTTGGTGAAAGTTGAGAGTGGGTGAGAGTGAGCGGGACGCCATGGCCTCTGAGGCCGGAGGGAGACGCTGTCTCTCCCCCATGGTGTCAGGTGTGTACCGGCGAATGGAGAACAGGTGGAGGAGGTTCTGCCAGCGGTGGGAGAGAACGTCGGGTGTGAGAACATCTACTCCGCCTCCCGAATGAACAAAGCGGTGGTGATTTTCTTATAGGACGAGAGATTCGCCAGTACGCTGTGTGAAAGTGGAATATTGCTGAAAGGTGCTATGCTACACATTACCCCTCTTTCTGCCCCTGCGACACGGGTAGTTGTTTCCAATGTGCCCCCCTTTGTTAGAAATGAACTGATAATGAAGGAGCTGGCCCGCTTCGGCAAGTTCGCCGGCCCCATGACGGATATCCCACTCGGCTGTAAGAACTCCACGGTGAAACACGTCCTGTCTTTCCGGAGACAGGTTTATATGTTTCTTAGCAACCGAGAACAAACACTGGATATCAACTTCAAGTGTAAACACGGTAACAGCAGCTACACCGTTTTCACCACCACCAAATGCCTGAGGTGTTTTGGGTGTGGGGAAATCGGACATAAACGGCTGAGCTGCCCACGCAGAGCGGTGCAGCCGGGGAGCTCCGGGGGTGACACCGCCGGGGTGCAGCAGCAGCAGCGCGGAGACGGCCAGCGGGAGAACACTGGAGAACAGGAGCCTGGGGCAGATGGGGGTAATGACAAACCGAGGTCACAGCAAGAAGAGGTCAGTGACGTACACACCACTGAAATAATCACAGCACCCAGTGATAGCACCGACACCCGTGCCCATACTAGCAGCAACACCGACACCGCAGACAGCTTTCCTTTCGAGCCCTACACCGCTATCACTGTCACAGACAGTGACTCCATACAACGGCAACAGAAGAACCCACAGGACAACAATATTGAGAAGAATAAAATTAAACCGGAAATAATAAGGGAGAAGATAGACAAGGTGGGGAAATCGTCTAAACAGGCACGGCGTAGTGTTGGGATGTTGGAGGACTTGGGCCCAGAGTGCAGCACGGGAACTACAGGAGGGGAACCCCTCACAGACATGGAGGGGGAAGAGGTCACCCCAGAACAACCATATACTTTTAACTGTCCAGAACAACCTGAACAGCTTTACACCGCAGAACAGATTAGCCGGTTTCTAGAACTGACTAAAGGAAAACGAAACATCTTGCTGACCAAATTCTTCCCGGACAAGAGAATCTTCATTAAATCTGTACAACACACCTTGGGCGTAATGTCACCAAGGAGACGTCACAGATTGAGGAAATGGACAGCAATCGCAAGAGAGGATTTGATATGTGCTAGGAATGGATACACAGTGAATTGGGACCGTATAATGGACTTATAGTAGATCTGTATTTATTTATTTATATATTGAGTCACATTTGACTCTAGTATGTATAATGTGACTTTTGTTAAATAAAGGACTGTAAAAAGTCAAAAAAAAAAAGTCTCTCTCTCTCTCTCTCTCTCTCGCTTGTAGGTTATGAGAGGCACTGAAAGCACAAACAGACACAAATAAGTAGACTGGCCATAATATGACACAGGTGAGAATCATCACGCGTTATTTGCCGGTTCAGCTCGCCTCCTCTATGGCCAGAGCTGATGCTCGCCCACACCACCACCTCCACATACCTCAGGCCGGCGAGCCATCCAGCATGCAGCTGATCCAGAAAACAAACCCCCTTTTGACAGCAGTATTTAGACTTACCTCTAGTTCCATCTCCTCCCTCTTGGGAACCACCATTGCCATAGCCACAGGAACCACCTCTCTCCAGGGCTTCACGAGATTGAGGTGGTATATTTTAAGTGCATTCCCTCTATCCATTCACATTCATTTGGTTTGAACATGTGGGGTGTAATTGAAGTGTGAATGGGTATTCTTCCGTATATATATATATATATATATATATATATATATATATATATATATATATATATATATATATATATATATTTTTTAATTAAATAAAAAAAGAATAAATTGAAAAATAAATCAACTTTGTTATATCATTACATAATTTCCCTCTGCTTATCTATCTCTCTAGCTACAGTGGGGGAAATAAGTATTGAATGCGTCAACATTTCTTTCAGTAAATATATTTCCAATGAGGTTATTCACATGAAATTTTCACCAGATATCAGTATTAACTCAACAAAAAATATGTTTAGAAGAATGGGCCAAATTACACTTGAATCGTGCAGCCAATTAATTTCTTCATACAGGAAGCGCCTTGAAGCTGTTGTTACAAACAAAGGCTTCTCCACTAAGTATTAAATAAATTTCAGTTAGTGTGTTCAATAATTTTTTTCCTGTGTCATTCCACTTTATTACACATAACTTTATTTATGGACTTTAACATTTGGATTTCTTTATATTTCCAGATTTCTTGAGTTAATACCAAAGTCTGGTGAAAATTTTATGTGAATAGCCTCATTGGAAATATATTTACTGAAAAAAATGTTACCGCGTTCAATACTTATTTCCCCCACTCTCTCTGTGGGTATGCATGTGTGGGTGTGTGTGTGCATGCCTGCGTGCGTGCCTGCGTGCCACATGGTGGCTTAGTGATTAGCACGTTCGCCTCACACTGCCAGGGTTGGGGGTTTGATTGCCACCGAAGCCTTGTCTTATGTTTTGAGCTTAGTGGCCTCTGTTATTACCTATATTTAGGTCTTTATGTGTGCTTTGGTTCTATCGCCAGGTAGTTTGGGGTTTCCTGTCTATGCTGCAGGACATTGTGAGGTTGGGGGGGGTATCAGGTGGTTTAGGACATTACTCAAATATACCATAACCTCCAGGTCAGCCCTGTGACAAAATACAAAGCCTGGAGCCTTCCTCATTTTAGCCAAATAAATTAAGCAGAATAGTATTGGGTGAATTGAATTTGGGGCAGGGACTCAGATCTTTTTGTCAATATTCATCCATACATTCTTCATATGGCTGATTTAGGATCAGGGTAGATTAGCGTCTTTATGGCATCTTTTAAGGAACTTGCATTGGCTAAAAATCAAATCTTTCATCAATGTGGCAGACATAATCATAGTAGCTAGCAATAGTGGCTAATGCATCATGAACCCTTTCCTATATCTATGATTCAATAAAATCAGGAAAGTAGAAATGCCAATATTTAGTTGTTGCATGTATTGAAATGTACACAAACTCAATTGCCAACTACACATCAGCTTCATTGATTATACTATGTTCACTGGAAGGAGCAATCACAAGTGTTTATTTTGAGCATTCATCAAAACATTTAATTAATAAAATAAATCAGATGATGACTCCTGTGATGATGAGAAGATGACACCTGTGTTGTACGTTCTTGGGCCACATAGCCAGCCAGCGAACCTTGTCACTGCATCAGGTCAACCTGTGACTCAGGTTGCTTAGCAAATAATTACCCTACGTTTCACAGACGCTTTTTTTCCCCCAGTCATTAATGCATATATTTAACTGTTAACCTTCTGCTGCCCTAAATTCATAAGATTTGAGCAAACAGCTCAATGATTCTCAGTACTTTTAGTTTAGTGTTGGATTGTATTTCTACTTGCTGTAGTATACCTGCATTTCTATGGATCTTAACAGGGTGTGGGTGCAGTGAATGTTATGTGAATGTTGTGTTTGATCACTAAATTTAACTCATATATGTGCACTCATATAATTTCAGTTAATTTTCCATCTCCATGGGTGGGAATCTGAACAATTCCATATTTGATTTTGGTTAAGCCTGGAGATTTAATCCACCCCAATTTTTAAAAAGGCTTACACACTGATTTGTTTATGCAATTGTCCCTGCTGGTGCAGTTCTGTAGGGATGTATCCACCTCTTCCAACAGCCCAGATTAGTTTATGAGTGTATGAAAGCGACCACTAATACTTTGACTCAAAAGACATCCAAGAGTGTGAGAAAGTGAATTCAAATGTTTTATTTATTTATTTTTGCTAAAATCTGTGTGCTGTGTTTAGTGTCCCACTTTCATCCCCTTCTAACATTTTCTTTTTTCATGCCAGTGCAGCTTTTGTGCATTTTTGACTTAATAATACCTCCATAAAAGATGCTATTAATAATGCAATCATCTGCTTTACTTACTTACTTTCTCACTCACTCACTTATTACTTACTAACTTACTTTCCTCATTTGTTTCCCATAAAGACTTTAGTACCTCCCTATCCCATTACATTTTCCAGTTGGATAAGGCAGAAGTCTAAACTTGCTTTCAAGAGACACATAAAGTCATGCTACATAATAGGGCAGCATTTTATTTGCAGAGAACATCATTACTCCATAATAACTGTATTTGTTTAAAAAAGATGTTCTGTATTAGTTTTAACCTAAAGTGTAATATAAAATGTAAATAACTTTCACATTGCACATGTTTTCAGGAGTACTTCATGCGTGCTAACTTCAGTTACTTTTAAATATAAATGGTTTGTATGAAATGCCAATGTCTATTTGGAATTTTATTTTTTAATTATTTATTTTAAATATTTTATTTTTTAATGTTTATATGTTTTATTATAATTTATGCTTGAAATGGTTAAGATTTGGCTCCTATCTGGATAACTTGCTCCACACAACTGGTCATCATGTTGCAGTCACAAAACTCACAGCTCCAAATTGCAACCTCCCCACAAAATGTATAGTTGCCTACACTAACAAGAACATTATTCACTGAACATGAGTCATTTCAACATTAGGCAAACAGGGGGTCAATTCAACATCTAAAATTGACACTGTGTTCCTTTTTTTTTTACTTAATTTGAATTTTAGTGATTTGTGCCATGTGATCTTATTGGTAAGGCAATGCAAGAGAGGAATAGACAAAGAGAGAAACACTCTAGAATCTTTCCACATAATTATTTTACATTAAACATTAATGTCAAAATGCTGGTAGAATTTGAGATTCAAATAAGCATTTTACTTGTGCATGGAGTGTAAAAGAATGTGGACATATATGAACATGAGTATTTTTTTCTAATGATATTCTTATACAAGACAATAATCCTTCCTTAAATAGAATTATCATCTTCCTTAAATAATGGCAAAACACAACTTTAGTATCATAACAGGAAAGACTGATGGTTTCATTGTTCTTGAGCCTATTTTAATGTTACATTTCTCTGTTCATAATAATGTCTTTCTTCTCAGTCTGTGAGTATATCTCTTTGCATGTGTTTGCATTGGTATAAAAGTTTTTGTCTTCTTTGTGCCTGTTTAATGAGCTGTGATAAACACTCAACACATCAGCACCACATCAAACAATATACAGATACAGGCTCATAAAGAAGTATTAATCAATTTATTTTGAAACAATTATTAATATAATTATTATATCATATAGATACCATACATTAAAAATATCTCCTATTCATATTCATACAGATCATATTGATATCCATATCCATTGATTCAATGATGAAACCAATACTTGCCCTTGTAATTGCATGAAATACATTTATTGTAATTACAGGAATGTTTAGATATTTAGAAGGAGGTTAGGATTTAATTTGAACATTGAACATTATTTATATTTCTAATTTTCCAGTTTTTCCCCTCATCATTTTGAATCATTAAAAAAAATCTGCTCCATTACCAACAATTGAACTAAAATGTAATCATCAACTGAACTAAAACTTTCTTTATCATCAACTGGCCCAACACCTCCACTATCATTATTATGATCATCAGTCAACCCCATAACCCTCTGAAACTATTAGAACAACAAGGCTATTTTATTTTTTGCTGTAGACTGTAGACATTTGTATTTGAAATCAAAAGATGAATATGACAAGAGAATTTAGAATTTCAGCATTTATTTCCTCATATTAATATGTAGATGTGTTACACAACATAGAACATAGCACATTTTGTACCAGACTACTCAATATGTAGGTGAGCAAAAATATTGGAACATGTGACTGAAGTGTTACCCAGGTGTGTCCTGTTAGAGTGCTTATTTAAACCATAAATAGTGCTGAACATCTGACTGAATTTGTTGTTGTTGAAAAGAATAAGACAACATGAAGGTCAGGGAGTTGTCTAAGGGAGAAAAAGAAGTCATTTTGAAGCTGAGAAAAGAGGGAAAATCAGTCAGAGATATGGCACATACATTGGGCAATGCCCATAAAACAATTTGGAATTTTCTGAAAAAGAAACAAGCATACTGAGCAACAGACATTGAATAGGTCAGCCAAGTTAAACAACAGCTGATGACAGAAACCTTATGAGAGCTGTGAAGAAAACCCCCAAAACAACAGTTAGTGACATCACCAACAAACTCCACAGTGCATGGGGTGAAGGTATCACAATCCATTGTTTGAAGAAGACTTCAGGAGCAAAAATATAGAGGCCATAACCCCAAGACGCAAACCACTCATCAGCATTAAGAATCGGAAAGCCAAATTGGAATTCACAAAAATACAGAGATGAGCCACAAAAGTTTTGGAATGAAGATTAACTTCTACCAAAGTGATGGAAAAGCTGAAGTATGGAGAAAGAAAGGATCTGCTCATGTTCCAAAACATACAAGCTCATCTGTGAAACATGGTGGAGGTAGTGTCATGGCTTGGGCTTACATGGCTGCTTCTGGAACAGGATCACTAATCTTTATTGATGATGTAATACATTATGGCAGCAGCAGAATGAATTCAGACATTTTCAGAAACAATTTGATTGCCAAGTTACAGAAAAATGCATCCAAATTAATCGGGAGAAATTTTATCATGCAGCAAGACAATGATCAAAAGTGCACTGACAACACAACAAAGCACATTTTTATCAGGGTGAAAAAGTGGAATATTTTAGACTGGCCAAGTCAGTCTCCAGACCTTAACCCAATTGATCATGCATTTTCACCTCCTGGAGAAAACACTGAAGGAAGAAACCCCACCCCAAAACAAACAACAACTGAAAGAGGCTGTGGTAAAAGCCTGGGAAAGCATCACAAAAGAAGAAGCAACAATTTGGTGATGTCAGTGAGTCGCAGGCTTGATGCAGTTATTGTAAGCAAAGGATATACAACCAAACATTAGGTGTTATTTACTTTAATTTACTTCAATACTTCTTTTGATCTCAAACTCAAATGTCTTTGGTGTATAGCACAATCAAATGATTTGGCCTTGCTGTTCCAAAAGCTTCGGAGAAGACTGTATTATCATGAAACTTTCATCATTACCATCAGTTGCCCCTAAAACATCATCAATTAGTCAAAACCTCCATCATCATCATCATCATCATCATCAGTCAGGCTGAAAACATCTACATCAATTACTCTAAACCTCCTTCATCAATGATTGGCCCCAAAATTTTCACCCTCACCAGCATCATGATCATCAATCATTCCAACCTCCATCATCAGCAATTGCCCCAAAAACTCCACTCATTACATCATCATCATCATCAACTGCCCAAAAACTTTGATCAACATCATCATCATCAAAAGCAACTGAGCTTAGAATTTTTGAGACATTTAACAGTTTCCGCTTTGTTCTAGATTCTTGTTCTTGTTTCAGTTCATGTATTGTTTTCTTAAAGTCAAATAAATAGAAAAAATATATAACTTGATGTTTCTGTGTGGGTATTTGTCTAATGAGATATGAACATGTGGTGAGTTAATACTACATCATATAGCATCAACCCAGATTTATGCTTTAGGTAAAATCAGAATAATCCATTTTCTTCTAGCCAATTTGAACAAACATGTGCATGTACAAAACGTCGGGGTTACGCATGTAACCCTGTTCCCTGAGAATGGAACGAGACGTTGCATTTAGCATAACAGTATGGGAAGCACCCTTGCGCACATGACTGGTATCTGAACCTTGTGTAAAATCATGCCTCTACTTATAGGCCTGCCATGATCAGGTGATGTGGCAATTAAGCGCGTCACATGATATATATATATATGGCACCTGGGATCCACGCCGCCAGCCTCTATTATCTGAAGTGAAGACGCAATTCAGAGGCCTGCCCTGGTATGACAAAGCTATGCAATGTCTCGTTCCCTTCTCAGGGAACAGTTTTACATGCGTAACCCTGACGTTCCCTTTCAAAGGGAAGTTCGATGTTGCATTTAGCATAACAGTATGGGAACAGGAATACCCACTCCGTCATACCGAGGGTACAGAGAGAGCTTGTAGATCTCCCACTCACTTGAAAGATCTCAGGGCCAGTAGAAGAGCTACCTTTAGAGTCAGAAGCTTCTCAGAGGCTGACTCTAAGGGCTTAAATGGGGCCCCTGACAGATCTTCCAAGACCACAGAAAGGTCCCAGGAAGGTATGCGCGGCCTGCAGATGGGCTTCAGCTGTCTGACACTGGGCATGAACCTTGAAGTTAGAGGATGTTGCCCCACAGAAGCTCCATCGACAGGGGCATGGCTGGCCGAAACGGCGGCCACGTAAACCCTGATTGTAGAAGGAGCCAACCCTGCTGAGAAACGTTCTTGTAAGAACTCCAGGACTGTAGCTATTGCGCAGTTCACTGGGTTTAGTTGACGTTCCTCACACCACAAGACAAAAAGCCGCCAATTGAGAGCATACAATTTCCTTGTGGATGGTGCTCTAGCGTTCAACATGGTCTCTACAACCTCAGTTGTGAGACCAGAATCTATGAGCTGGTGCCCCTCAGGGGCCAGACCCACAGTTTCCATAGTCCTGGCCGAGGGTGATAAATCAGCCCTCCAGCTTGAGACAGTAGATCCCTGCAGATGGGAATCTCCCAAGGAGTACCATCGAGCAGGGAAATTATCTCCGAGAACCATATTCTAGCTGGCCAATAAGGTGCTACTAGCAGCAGACGTAGACGGTCTTGGCGAACTCTCGCTAGAACTTGTGGGAGCAGAGCGATCGGGGGGAAAGCATATAGACGTGACCTCAGCCACGTGTGCACCATGGCGTCCAACCCCAATGGTGCAGGAGGAGTGAGGGTGAACCACAGCTGGCAGTGTGTTGTCCTCGGAGGCGAACACATCCACTTCCGCTTGTCCGAACCTCCGCCATATGGACTCCACCACTTGGGGATGGAGCCTCCAACCCCCGGGCCTCAGCCCCTGCCTCAACAGGATGTCTGCCCCTACCTTCCGGCTGTCCGGAATGTACATTGCACTCACCGACAAGAACTTTCCCTCTTCCCACAGAAGGATTAGTTGTGCCTGCCTGAACAGGGGGCGTGAACATAACCCTCCCTGGTGGTTGATATATGAGATGACCGCTGTGTTGTCTGACATAAATAACACATGGTGACCTCTCAGCTGAGGAAGAAAGAATTTCAGTGCTAGGAATATGGCCCGCATCTCTAGGCGATTTATATGCCACTCCAGATGAGGGCCGCTCCAAAGACCGTGAGCTGGGCAGCCATTTAAGACTGCACCCCAGCCTGTGAGGGACGCGTCTATCATTACCGTCTTGTGGTAAGGAGACACCCCTAGATTGTGACCCAAGGCTAGAAACTGAAGGCACCTCCAAATACTCAGAGCATGTAGGCATCGCCGCGTGACACTGATTACTCTCAGAGGTTTCATCCACAGATGAAACCCCTGACTTTTCAGCCGCCATTGAAACGGTCTCATGTGCAATAGGCCCAACGGTATGACGTTGGCTGCTGCTGCCATAAGGCCCAACAGTCTCTCATAGAGACTGGAGGGGATGCCCAGACCTAGCTTTATCTTGCTCAAAGTTGATAGGATTGATCCTACTCGTGTTGGGGAGAGAAACACCCTCATTGTAGTAGAATCCTTATAACCCCTAGAAAAATTGTCCTCTGGACTGGAGAAAGTATACTTTTCATTAGGTTCATCCTGAGCCCCAAGCTTCTCATGTGGGTGAGAACAACATCTCGATGTTTGAACCGCCTGTTCCCTGGATCATGCTAGAATTAACCAGTCGTACAGGTAGTTTAGTACACGGATGCCCTGGAGTCGCAAGGGAGCCAGAGCAGCATCCATGCACTTTGTGAAGGTGCAAGGGGATAAAGCTAGCCCGAAGGGAAGAACCGAAATTGGTATGTGTTTTCTCCAAACGCAAACCTCAGGAACTTCCTGTGACTGGGTGATATTCCTATGTGGAAATATGCATCTTTCAGATCTATCATCACAAACCAGTCCTTGGACTGAATCTGTGGCATGTTAAGTTTGAGCATCAGTATCTTGAACCTGTATGTCCGAAGAGTACGGTTCAGACGACTCAGATCTAAAATTGGCCGCATACTCCCATCTTTTTTATGGACCAGGAAATAACGGCTGTAAAAACCTCCCTCCCTTAGGGGACGGGGTACATGTTCTATGGCCCCATTGTCCAAAAGGGAACGTACTTCCTGTGCTAACATTGGGCTCTGCTCTGTGCTGACAACTGTGCTGAGCACACTTCTGAACCGGGGGGTCGAGCTCTGAACTGCACCCGGTAACCCTTTTCTATGGTAGACAGAACCCATGGAGACACATTTGGCAGTAGTTTCCACACTGCCAAATGCTCTTTCAGTGATGTTAGCTTTTCCACATTTCGTTGGAGGGAAAGCATCAGATTTCCGTCGCCCTGTGACAGCTCGCTAACCAGAGAAGACTGAAAACATGGGATGGCCTTGGCCAGGGCAGGCCCTACAGTAGCACTGGGGGCTATCTGCCCTAGCAACCTCATGTCCCCTGATACGTCCCTCCGTGGCCCATCAGGACCGTTCCTTCCTTGCCTGCTTTGCTTTTATGATCATTCTTAGATCAGGCCTCTTAGCAGGCTGTGGCTATGGCTGCCCGGTCCCCCTGGCTTTCTGCGGGGGGAAGGCGGGCCGCCACACTCATCTTCTGTGTCTCCCTCGCACTAGCGCTGGCCCAGGCTCCACTAATGGAGGCCTGTGCAAACTCGACACGACGGGGAAGGAACTGGCTGAAGGCCGCCGTTTGCTGTTTTGCCTCGTGAAACCTGTCGGCGATGGCATTAACTGTGCCACCAAACAGGCCGGCAGGTTTAACAGGGGCGTTCAGCAAGGAGACCTTATCTTTGTCCCCCATCCCTGAGAGGTTGAGCCATAGGTGCCTCTCAGTCACAACCAGGCTACCCATTGAACTAGTATGACGGGCCGTTTGTTTGGTCGTCCGGAGAGATAAATCTGTGGCGCGGCGCAGCTCTGCCACTGCCTCGGACCCAATTTCCTTTCCCAGTATCGAGCTCACTCAGTAGGTCTGCTTGGTAGGTCTGCAACACTGCCATTGTATGCAGAGACCCACAAGCAAGACCCGCTTCCGCATAGGCTTTGCCCACCAACGCCGAGGTGGCCTTACATGGCTTAGAAGGTAAAGTTGGCCTCCCTAAATTACCTGCCGTTGATAGAGAGAGGTGGCTCACAAGCACCTCCTCCACCTTTGGCATCACTAAATAGCTGTGCTGCTCACTCCCCATCACGGCTGAGTAATCAGATGTTGCGGGGTTATAAACACGGCTAGTGTATGGTGTTCTCCAGAAGCGTGATATCTTGTCATGCACTTCCAGAAAAAAGGGGAGTTTTCTGCGGTGTAAGGGAGCTTTATATTTATTTTCACTGGAGAGGAAGCGCTCATCCAGCCTGCTATGAGCCATTTCCTCTTCCCCAGGCCAGTCTATATTCAACTTTTCGCCCTAGTGATCACCTCAAGCAGCTCTTTATATGCTTGAGAGCTGCTGTCGGTTTTTGGTGCAATGTCACCGTCTACCGACTCCTCGGAGTCAGCGAGGGTGTTTTGGTTTTCCATAGGGGAAGGAGGAGTCGCGACGCGAGCTCTAAAGTCAGGCGGAGAGCCGGACCTGGAAGACAGAGCAAGAGATAGAGCCGCGCTCGTCTCCGGCTCCTCTTCCAAATCCATATGAGAACCCCACGACCTTAGCCGGCTGGCTGCCTCGGGAGCGGCCGGCCCAGATGAAAACCAACTCCCTTCGGACGAGAAGAGAGCGAGTCGAGAGCGTAGTTGCCTAATCGTGAAATGTTCACAATGCTGACAGTCAAACCCCTCAAGGGCTGCTGTAGCATGCACTACACCCAAACACTTCACACAGAAAGCGTGTCCGTCTCTTACCGTGATGAAACGGGAGCAAGGCATAACACACTTTCTGAAATCTTTCTCGCTCATTACTTCCCTCTCTTTTCTTTTCTTTTTTTCCTAAAAAAGGGATAGAAAAGTTTAGAGATCTTGAGAAAATATAGAGTAGAAATTAAGTGTTTTTTGTCACACAAACAACAGACATGCAGTCTTGCTGAAGATAATAAGGCTGGCGGCATGGTTCACAGGTGCCATATATATATCATACGACGCGCTTAATTGCCACGTCACCTGATCATGGCAGGCCTATAAGTAGAGGCATGATTTTACACAAGCTTCAGATACCGGTCACGCACGCAAGGGTGCTCCCATACTGTTATGCTAAATGCTACTTCGAAGTTCCCTTTGAAATTGAACTTGTTTTTCATGGTGTACCATTTCCTCCTTCTCATATTTCATCTGCCCACTGTGTACCTTCTATCAGTGGGATTCTGAGCAGCATTTTGCTGAAACCTAAAACACATATTGCAGTAATTTTGTTATAAAATCTGAAAAACAATTGTCTGGCTAGATAAAATAACAGAACATTGATATTGTAAGTAGTGAACAGAACAGGAAGGTTAAGTATAAATGGAACAATTAAAGAAATATTTATTAGGACTAAGAGTGATCCTGTCAAATGCTGCCTTCTCACAGGAAGTTTTCTATAGCTTAATTGTGTTTTGTTATCTTCCCCTTCCACAGTCCATTAATCTTAAAGGGTAGACAAGCCATCATTACACATTTAACCCTGGTCTCTTCCTGTTTAAAGCTGATAGGACAGAATGTTTCTAGCAGTGACACCAAGGCTGCCCTCATCTGTCATGTAATTATTCAGTCCTCTAGTTTTCCATCCAGACATTGCAGTGGGAATGCAAAATTTGACCTTTCTGAAGTGAATCCTTCAGCTGAGGAGTCATGTCTAATATTATTAGCCTCTGAGTTGTCGTTAGATAAATTTCAACCTTTAAAATAAGTGATGTTGGGTGAAGTGTGTGTGTGTCCCTCAAGGGAATGTGCTAGCAAGAATATCAGACCAGTCCACTTTATTCTGAAATTTGAACAAGACCCCATCATACAAGGAATATATTCTAAAGGAGTTAGGAAGCAGGAATAGGAAGCAGGAATTTTCTCTGATCATATTTGCATATTGCATTAGTGAGAGTATTAATTCAGCCAGTATCATGTGTTAACTGTTTCATGACCATTATCATTGTTTTTTATAGGATTAGAGTCCCTGCTAATGATGCTGTTTCCATTGTGACAATCACAATGTGCTTTAGTTTATGTTTTTCCATGTTCCTTTTTTTTGTTTTATGTCCCACCCTTTCAGGTCATTGTTTTGTTACTCATTGTGTTCACATGTTTGATGTTAGTCTATAATGTTGTATAGACAAACAGTGAATAAGCTATTTCACATAACAGATGTTTAAATATAGTCTGCAATTTTAAATAGGATGATCTGAGTAAATTGTTATTATTTTG
Organism: Ictalurus furcatus; assembly: GCF_023375685.1. Classification (NCBI taxonomy): domain Eukaryota; kingdom Metazoa; phylum Chordata; class Actinopteri; order Siluriformes; family Ictaluridae; genus Ictalurus; species Ictalurus furcatus. Next base: position 24,813,310 of record NC_071258.1, read on the forward strand.
TCTTCTGAGAAATATATAAATGGCTTATGTAGTTTCTGAAGGGCAGTACTAAGTAAAAGATCAAATAAAACATCTTTAAACAAAATAACTGTTTATACCAATCATCCTGTTAAAAACTTTACATCCCCCTGGCTTTTAATGTAGTGTGTTGCCTTCTTGAGCATCAGTGAATGTTTACACCTTTTGTAATAGTTTTTTCCTTGCTCATCCTTCTCCAAAATGGCCATTGCCAAAGCCACATGGAGCACATCTCTCAATGGTTTAAGGAGATTGAGGTGGTATATTTTCTGTGCCCCACCTCTATTCATTTGCTTTACCTGATAATCGACACCCCCAACTCGCTATGTGACCTCAAAGGCCCCTTGCCACTTGGCAAGCAATTGGGAGCTTATTTGTGGGCAATAATACAAGCATCAGCTCTATCTCCCTGTGAAAATTCACATAGCTAAGTACCCCTGTCATACAGTAAGGACTGATGTTCTTTGGCCTGGCACAAATTCTCCTGTGTTTGGTGACTCAGGTTATGGAGTTTTACCCTTAGGACAAAATATATATTGAATTTAATTTTTTCTGTTAGAAGGTCCCTGCTCCCAATTTTCCCTAATGACGTGCAGGACGCTGTGAGGCTTACGACTGTACAATAAACCCTGTGGAGGCAAGCTACAAATAACATGGGCTCAGGCCACTTATCCCAATTTTAAGCGTCATCATGAATGAACTTACAAATCATATCCTTAAGTATTTGATTAATTGTTTGACCAGTCCATCTGTCTGAGGATGGTAAACACTGGTGTGAATCGCCCAAAAATCCATACAGTTTGCAAAGAGTGTGTGACATAAAGGACATGCCCTGGTCATGCCCTGGTCTTTCTGGATTAAACTAACACAAAGTGATGCCCTTGTGCAATTTGTTCTAATGGCCAGACCAGGTCCATACCAATTCTTATGAGGAGACCTCGATTAGGGGTAAAGGGCACAATGGCGCTTTTTAGGTGGCAGCACATTCACCAACTGACATTTGCAACATGCCATACATCACCTGCAAACCTTGCCACAAATGTCTGACCAATAAAAACACAGTTTAGTGTCTTGTCCTGCCCTAAGTGGCCCACCATCAGATTATGGTGAGCTGCCTGGAATAACATTTCCTGATGGCTCTTCGGCACCAACAACTGGGTCTCTTCCTCTTTGGTTTGGTGTCCTGCATCACACTGTAGACCTCAGTGCACATGATCATAAGCATAAGATAAACATAAGCATAACATCACCCCTTCACATGAGCCTTAAATCATGAGTCCCTGTGGCAATGTATGATCCCTCACAGATTAGCAAACCTCTCTTAAAACCCATTGATCTAGATCACTGGTTGAGATGTGATGACTGGCCTACAAAATGAAAGCCCTGTCCCTCAGCTGATAACTTTGTGAAAAGGGGGGTGACTCACCCAAACAGGCCCCAAGGACAATCAACACAGGCGAGGAACTTTTGTTCTCTTACCCAGTTCACTGTCTTTATCACAGACTTTATCACACCGGCCACACCAACTGCATCAGGACACATCTTATAGTCTAAAAGACCAAGGACTGCAAGAATAATACAATAACAACTTGCTTATGTTCTTCTATGTGTTACCATGTAATTATCATGCTTTTAACCACAAAGTTGCATTTAGACATTTGATTGTTCAACATGAATGAGTATGATTGATTATGGATATAGGTGTGTGATTAGTTATTTGTAATGTGTTAACAATGGCCAACATATGTCTTATTTGTTATGTGTATGTTCCTTGAGTGATTTGCTTGTATTTGCTCATTTGTAAGTCACTTTGGATAAAAGCATCTGCTAAATAAATAAATGTAAATGTAAATGAAAGATGAGAGTAAGGAGAATTGGGTAGAACGTTGTTAAGTATAGGTACCAACAGTTGGGACTAAAAGTTTGATCCACACTCTATAAAGGAAGAAAAGAGAAGGCATGAAATTATGTGACCACAAAGACCATGGACTGAGTAAAATAATGGGTAGAGAACAAAGCTACACCCCACCCTACCTTCATGCTAATTGGAGCAAAACCTTTTGGTTTCTGCCCAGATAGGAAGAGTTAAATCCCTTGGACACCATGGAAACAATGAGTTCTCTTCTACCAACACTAACACTTTTTCAACTTAATATTTCATGCACCAGTTTAGCTAGAATCTGGAGGTACCACATTGCTTTTTGAATTGTTGTTCCAAATGGGGATTACCTCGTTACATCATTGTATAGAAGGGATTCCTGTGATGGTTATTTGTCAGTGGTCTGGTTGGCTTTTGAGTGGCGTCTTGGAAGACCAATCAGAAGGATAAACAGAATAGGTGGATTGTTTAATGAGCAGATGTGATCTCCCAGATGTTGATTGGGGAAAACTCTCTGATGGCTCTGGAGACTCTTTGCCGACTCTGTCCCTCATCCGTTTGTTGTTCTGGTCCTTGTTCCTCTCTCTTTGGTGGCATAGGATTTTACCCCTTTCTGGCTAGTCCAAGCCCAGAATGTTTGCTCCAATCAAACATTGTCTTAGGGTGGGGTGTAAGCCATATTCTCCACCTACGATGTTAATAAGTCCATTGTCTCTGCAGATGGGTGGTTCCAAACTTTTTGTTGTGTGTGGATCAAATAGTAACATATGCATATAATGACATCCTACCTGAATTTCCTTACTCGCATTCTTCAGGAAATCACTCAAGGAGCACACACATACCAAACAAGACATATACTGCTAATAATTAGCCACAATAATCGTACTAGTATACTAATGCATGCTAAATTAATGAAACAATTAGTGGCAACTTAGTGGTTATAAGCATGATAGTTACAGGATGACACTTGGAAGTGTCATATGGAGTGCTCTGGTTTAGGATGTGTACATTTTAAAGAGGACAGGGTGAACTTTGTGTTCCTGGCTGAGGGAGCAAAATGTCCCATTCCAAGGGGGGTTCCCCCCTTTCTTCCTGAAGTTATCAACTTTACTGGTGAGGGTCCTTGCATTTTATCTGTTGGATGAGCCATCTGATTTCTGCAGTTGAGAGGATTCATTCCTGATTGTTACTAGTTTTATGGGCAATTTGTTACAGTTAAAATTACATCCCAACAAAAACTTTAAACCATTGATGCTTTATATATGGCCATTTACGACTCAAAGGTGTTGAAAAATGCAGTCAACTGTGATTGACATCACTTCCAAATACAAACACACCCCGTTTCCATTTGAAATATGGCAGACACTGTTTGTGTAAACGAAAATACAAACGATAATACACAATTTGCAGTTTAATTTGCGTTATGTCACTATATATGCATCCACTAATATGAAACAGGACTGAAAAAAAATTGCAATTTCTTTTGAAAATTGGCAATGCAAAACCACCATTGTTAAAATTTTATTTGGTTTAACTACAACAGCCATGTGTCATTGCACAGAACAAACATTTATACAGCTGTTTACAGAAACCACAGTATTTCAGCTCATTGTGGTCCTAGCTCCTTGGAACAAACACTGACCGCTATAGCACATTACAAGGTACATGGCCGTATATAAACATTTTGCACATTATTATAATTTAGACGTAAAACTTAAGTCAAATTATAATGCTCAAAATTGCTCACAGTTACAATTTTAGGGTCAATTTATAATGAGAAGGGTTCAAGTTAGTCTTCATTTTTTAGGTGGTACTTAGTGTTATAGGAGATTTAGATCTCAGATATATGTAGCCTCAGTCCTACCGTTATTTCCAGCTTATTGTAAAATACAAGCTGATGTATTATGTTATGTGATGTTATGTGAAAACGTTAAAACTGTATTATAATTAAACTATGTCAAGAACCCCAACCTTGACAGTCTGGGGAAACAGAACCACACGAGAAGAAGAAGAAGAAGGAGAAGGAGGGGGGCAAGACAGCAACATGGAGAAAGACGGACTGGAAAGTCTTCTGGTTCGGGGGCCGCTGAGAAAGCTGTTCTGGACATTAGGTCCATCCAGCAAGACCTGAGAGATCTACAGCTTGACACGCTGGATATAAAAAGAACTGAAAAGCTGATATGGAAAAATGATTGTGTAGTGAAAGAGTGTGATAGAATACTGAGTACCTTAAATCAAATGACAGCTGAAGCTGAAATGTTAAAAGAACGTTCTAAATACAGGAGGACTGAATACATTAGGAAATTAAGTCAGAAACATAGGAGAATAGTGAGACTCTCTAATCTTGCTAGACAAATAGATGAAATGGAAAGACTGATAGAACGATTAAATCTGAAGAAAGCCCAGTAAAAAAACATACATCCTGTTTCTACTTCCTGTTTTTTTACAGCCAGCGCTAAAACACACACAGCTTTAAGGCGAGTACTCAAAAACCACAATCCCCAAACCTCTGTTTATCTGTTAAAGACCCAAATAAGGGCATGCCTCCTGTTTTCTACATGCAGCTTCAGAGTTTTCGCTCGTAACCGCATCCGAACACCGTGGAGAAGGCGTTGCGGTTTTGAGCAAAAACTTAAGACTCCAGCACTTGAAACCACAAGTGAAAGGTGTATATAAGCTTCGACCAGACGAGTGCTCAGGGCCGCACCTCAGGTGAAGGTTATTCGTTTTAGTTTCTTCTGAAGGAAGAAAAACTATCTGATCCTGCACGATTAAAAAAAGGGGATAATTTTATGTCTCTTCTTAAAAGAAAACTATTTTCAGACTCTGCGTAGTCGCTGTTTTTTCTTTATTTTATTTTATTTATATTCTGAGTTAAGATAATTGTAATCCTTATTGTTCTTTAATAAGCCAAAGTCCATTCAAAGGGACGATTCGTCTATCTTACTCCGTGAGTAAAATTCCTTTGCTACGCACACCTTCAGTGAAAGGGAAAAGATTTCATTGGTTTTCTAGCCCAGCGGCACGAGACTCCGCCTCTGAGAAGGTAAGGGGAAGTGTTTTTACATGCTCTATCAGTTGAATAACAGAGTAGCGAGTAGAGGATTAATATTTGGGATATTAATTCTGATGAAATTCAACACTAGGTAGGCTTAGTGTGCATGCAGAACATGTCAGGTTTGAGACTGTTTATGTGTATAACAAAGTCTCATCAAAAAAATACTTTTGGGTTGAATATCTCTGGTGGGGGACCCGATATGAAACTGAAATTTTCATCCGTAGTAGCATTCAGCTGTACAAAAAAAAAAAAAAAAAAAAAGAGTTTGAGATTCTACTGGTGACAAAGCTAGGGCTAGTAGAAATCTGGGGAAATTCTTACTTTATTCAGCCTGAGCTGAGATATTGAGGTTTCTGTAAACAGGTGTATAACCCAAATTTGTTGTGTGCCATGACAAAAAGATTTTGAAATGCCAATACATAAAGTTAATCACTCAAA